>NC_069499.1:688308049-688622216 GCF_027579735.1 Bombina bombina
CGCTGCTTTTGTGGCGGTCGTTAATTTCCCTATAGTGCTGAAAACTTGTAATCTAGCTGTTTCTTAGTACTTGATTAGTTTTGTGGAATTCTCTGCCTAGCTCCACAAGACGTGCCCCATGATCTCAAATCTTCAGGTGTTCCCTAAAACACTACTATTCAGGAACCTTAATCGACTTTATCCCTCTATTTTGTCACATCAAAATCTTGTCCTTTCTCATCAGCTCTTCTTGTACTCTCATTAGCACATAAGTTAAACACTGGTAGAAACCTCTACAAATAAATGCTAAAAATATTTAGAATATTGAAAGATGATTACATTTCCTTATATCTGGAGGCATCCAGCCTGTCAGGGAGGAAATAGAACAAGCAAACTTTTCAAAGGTACTTTACAGCAAAAGCAAGCAAAAAATGAAAATCTATCACAATTGTAGTGTTGTTTTATTTTACTTAAACAATTTTACGGGAAAATTAAATGTTGAGTTTACCGAAAAATCCCCAGAGACTTTTATAGAAATGTTTGTTTACATTTTACATTTGGAATGCAATCTAGTCCTTGTAGAATGCAAAACTTTTGTTTTTGTTTGAATGATACTTTGTGAATTCCACAAAATAAATTGCTGCTTTTTCTTAAATCTTTATTTATCTCAATATATTCTAAGGTAACTCTGGATACAACTAGACACTTCAGTGAAGAGGCAGTGAGTAAGAGGAATAGTGAAAGATGTAAACTACAAGAGTTGGAACAGCAGAGGAAGCAGGAAAAGAAGAAAGAGGAAGCCGAGAGGTGAGTGTATAGATAAATAACGTTTTAAAGATTTTCTTTATTGAGCTGTTCAATCTTTTAAACTGGCCTCTTAGGTGTACTTGACTGAGTAGCCGTGTCCTATAGTATTGCATGTTCAATTAAACTACACACTATATTTTAGAGCAGTGATTGCCCACTTCCTAACACATGGGGTAGCAGATGGATATTTTATAAGCTCTCACATATAAATTTATAGCCACAAAACATGCAAATAATCGGCTAGATTACGAGTTTTGCGTTATGAGGGGTGCGGTGCTAACTTGCACGTTATTGTCACCGCTCACTTACCTACAGCGCTGGTATTATAGGCTTTCAGAAACCCCGCGTTATTAGGCAAGAAGTGAGCGTAGAGCAAAATTGAGCTCCATACCGCACTCCAATACCAGCGCTGCTTAAGTCAGCGGTGAGCTGGTTGTACGTGCTTGTGCACGATTTCTCCATAGACATCAATGGGGAGATCCGGCTGAAAAAAAGCCTAACACCTGCAAAAAAGCAGCGTAAAGCTCTGTAACGCAGCCCCATTGATTCCTATGGGAAAACAAAATTTATGTTTACACCTAACACCCTAACATGAACCCCGAGTCTAAACACCCCTAATCTTACACTTATTAACCCGTAATCTGCTGCCCCCGACATCGCCGACACCTACATTATATTTTTAACCCCTAATCTGCTGCTCTGGATATCGCCGACACCTACATTATACTTATTGACCCCTAATCTGCTGCCCCCAACATCGCCGACACCTACATTATATTTATTTACCCCTAATCTGCTGCCCCCAACGTCGTCGCCACTATAATAAATATATTAACCCCTAAACCGCCGCACTCCCGCATCGCAAACACTAGTTAAATATTATTAACCCTTAATCTGCTGCCCCTAACATCGCCGCCACCTACCTAAATTTATTAACCCCTAATCTGCCGCCCCAACGTCACCGCCACTATACTAAATTTATTAACCCCTAAACCTAAGTCTAACCCTAACACCCCCTAACTTAAATCTAATTCAAATAAATCTAAATACAAATTCCTATCATCACCTAAATTATTCCTATTTAAAACTAATTACTTACCTATAAAATAAACCCTAAGCTAGCTACAATATAACTAATAGTTACATTGTAGCTATATTAGGTTTTATTTTTATTTTACAGACAAGTTTGTATTTATTTTAACTAGGTAGAATAGTTATTAAATGGTTTTTAACTATTTACTAACTACCTAGCTAAAATAAATACAAATTTACCTGTAAAATTAAACCTAACCTGAGTTACACTAACACTTAACATTTCACAACAATTAAATAAATTACATAAATTAAATACAATTACCTACATTACAAAAAAAAAAACCCCACTAAATTACACAAAATAAAAAACAAATTATTATATATTTAAAATAATTACACCCAATCTAATAGCCCTATCAAATTAAAAAAGCCCCCCAAAATAAAAAAAAACCCTAGCCTAAAATAAACTACCAATAGCCCTTAAAAGGGCCTTTTGCTGGGCATTGCCCCAAAGAAATCAGCTCTTTTACCTGTAAAAAAAAATACAAACAACCCCCCTAACAGTAAAACCCACCACCCACACAACTAACCCCCCCCCCCCAAATAAGATCCTGACTCAAAAAACCTAAGCTCCCCATTTCCCTTTTGGATGGGCATTGCCCTTAAAAGAGCATTTAGCTCTATTGCTGCCCAAACCCTAACCTAAAAATAAAACCCACCCAATAGACCCTTAAAAAAACCTAACACTAACCCCTGAAGATCCACTTACAGTTTTGAAGACATCCATCCTCAACGAAGCCAGGAGAAGTCCTCAGCGAAGCGGCAAGAAGTCCTCAACGAAGCTGGAAAACGTCTTCATCCAAGCTGGCAGAAGTGGTCCTCCAGACAGGCAGAAGTTTTCATCCATCCGGCACGGAGCGGCTCCATCTTCAAGACATCCGGCTCAAGAGCGGCTCCATCTTCAAGCATCCTCTTCTGATTGGATCAGCCAATAGGATTGAATCTGATAGAATTCTATCAGCCAATCGGAATTTAAGGGACGCCATCTAGGATTACGTCATTTAAAGGAACCTTCATTCGTCTTTAGTCGTCGGAAGAAGAGGATGCTCTGCGCCAGATGTCTTGAAGATGGACCCGCTCCGCTCCGAATTGATGAAGATAGAAGATGCCGTCTGGATGAAGACTTCTGCCTGTCTGGAGGACCACTTCTCCCGGCTTCGTTGAGGATTTCTTGCCGCTTCGCTGAGGACTTCTCCCGGCTTCGTTGAGGATGGATGTCGGCACTTCAAAACAGTAAGTGGATCTTCAGGGGTTACTATTAGGTTTTTTTTAAGGGTTTATTGGGTGGGTTTTATTTTTAGTTTAGGGTTTGGGCAGCAATAGAGCTGAATGCCCTTTTAAGGGCAATGCCCATCCAAATGCCCTTTTCAGGGCAATGGGGAGCTTAGGTTTTTTTAGTTAGGAATTTATTTGGGGGGTTTGGTTGTGTGGGTGGTGGGTTTTACTGTTGGGGGGGTTGTTTGTATTTTATTTTACAGGTAAAAGAGCTGATTTCTTTGGGGCAATGCCCCGCAAAAGGCCATTTTAAGGGCTATTGGTAAGTTTAGGCTAGGTTTTTTTTTTATTTTGGGGGGGGGGGCATTTTTATTTTGATAGGGCTATTAGATTAGGTGTAATTAGTTTAAATATCTGATCATTTGTTTTTTATTTTGTGTAATTTAGTGGGGGTTTTTAGGTAATTGTATTTAATTTATGTAATTTATTTAATTGTTGTGTAATGTTAGGTGTTAGTGTAACTCAGGTTAGGTTTTATTTTACAGGTAAATTTGTATTTATTTTAGCTAGGTAGTTAGTAAATAGTTAATAACTATTTAGTAACTATTCTACCTAGTTAAAATAAATACAAACTTACCTGTGAAATAAAAATAAACCCTAAGCTAGATACAATGTAACTATTAGTTATCTTGTAGCTATCTTAGGGTTTATTTTATAGGTAAGTATTTCGTTTTAAATAGGAATTATTTAGTTAATGATATTAATTTTTATATATTTTAATTATATTTAAGTTAGGGGTGTTAGGGTTAGACGTAGGGTTAGGTTTAGGGGTTAATAACTTTAGTATAGTTTTGGCGACGTTGGGGGCGGCAGATTAGGGGTTAATAAATGTAGGTAGGTGGCGGCGATGTTAGGGACAGCAGATTAGGGGTTAATAATATTTAACTAGTGTTTACGATGCGGGGGTGTGGCGGTTTAGGGGTTAATATGTTTATTATAGTGGCGGCGATGTCAGGAGCGGCAGATTAGGGGTTAGTAATTTTATTTTAGTGTTTGTGATGCGGGAGGGCCTCTGTTTAGGGGTTAATAGGTAGTTTATGGGTGTTAGTGCACTTTTTAGCACTTTAGTTATGAATTTTATGCTATAGCTTTGCAGCGTAAAACTCATAACTACTGACTTTAGATTGCGTTACGAATCTTGTGGGATAGGCTGTACCGCTCACTTTTTGGCCTCCAAAAAAAGCTTGTAATATCGGCGCTATGGAAGTCCCATTGAAAAAAGACTTTACGCAAATTGCGTAAGTTCATTTGCGGTACGGCCAAAAAAGTGTGCGGGACAGCTGTACCTACAAGACTCGTAATAGCAGCGGTCGTGAAAAACATAATTTATGTAAGAACTTACCTGATAAATTCATTTCTTTCATATTAGCAAGAGTCCATGAGCTAGTGACGTATGGGATATACATTCCTACCAGGAGGGGCAAAGTTTCCCAAACCTCAAAATGCCTATAAATACACCCCTCACCACACCCACAAATCAGTTTAACGAATAGCCAAGAAGTGGGGTGACAAGAAAAAAGTGCGAAAGCATAAAAAATAAGGAATTGGAATAATTGTGCTTTATACAAAAAAATCATAACCACCTCAAAAAAGGGTGGGCCTCATGGACTCTTGCTAATATGAAAGAAATGAATTTATCAGGTAAGTTCTTACATAAATTATGTTTTCTTTCATGTAATTAGCAAGAGTCCATGAGCTAGTGACGTATGGGATAATGAATACCCAAGATGTGGATCTTCCACGCAAGAGTCACTAGAGAGGGAGGGATAAAATAAAAACAGCCAATTCCGCTGAAAAATAATCCACACCCCAAAACAAAGTTTAAATCATATAATGAAAAAAACTGAAATTATAAGCAGAAGAATCAAACTGAAACAGCTGCCTGAAGTACTTTTCTACCAAAGACTACTTCAGAAGAAGAAAACACATCAAAATGGTAGAATTTAGTAAAAGTATGCAAAGAAGACCAAGTTGCTGCTTTGCAAATCTGATCAACCGAAGCTTCATTCCTAAATGCCCAGGAAGAAGAGACTGACCTAGTCGAATGAGCTGTAATCCTTTGAGGCGGAGTTCTACCCGACTCAACATAAGCATGATGAATCAAAGACTTTAACCAAGATGCCAAAGAAATGGCAGAAGCCTTCTGACCTTTCCTAGAACCAGAAAAGATAACAAATAGACTAGAAGTCTTTCGGAAATCTTTAGTAGCTTCAACATAATATTTCAAAGCTCTAACTACATCCAAAGAATGCAACGATCTTTCCTTAGAGTTCTTAGGATTAGGACACAATGAAGGAACCACAATTTCTCTACTAATGTTGTTAGAATTCACAACCTTAGGTAAAAATTTAAATGAAGTTCGCAACACCGCCTTATCCTGATGAAAAATTAGAAAAGGAGACTCACAAGAAAGAGCAGATAATTCAGAAACTCTTCTAGCAGAAGAGATGGACAAAAGAAACAAAACTTTCCAAGAAAGTAATTTAATATCCAGCGAATGCATAGGTTCAAACGGAGGAGCTTGAAGAGCCCCCAGAACCAAATTCAAACTCCAAGGAGGAGAAATTGACTTAATGACAGGTTTTATACGAACCAAAGCCTGTACAAAACAATGAATATCAGGAAGATTAGCAATCTTTCTGTGAAAAAGAACAGAAAGAGCAGAGATTTGTCCTTTCAAGGAACTTGCAGACAAACTTTTATCCAAACCATCCTGAAGAAACTGTAAAATTCTAGGAATTCTAAAAGAATGCCAAGAAAAATGATGAGAAGAACACCAAGAAATGTAAGCCTTCCAGACTCGATAATATATCTTTCTAGATACAGATTTACGAGCCTGTAACATAGTATTAATTACGGAGTCAGAGAAACCTCTATGACTGAGAATCAAGCGTTCAATCTCCATACCTTCAAATTTAAGGATTTGAGATCCTGATGGAAAAAAGGACCTTGCGATAGAAGGTCTGGTCTTAACGGAAGAGTCCACGGTTGGCAAGTAGCCATCCGGACAAGATCCGCATACCAAAACCTGTGAGGCCATGCTGGAGCCACCAGCAGAACAAACGAATGCTCCTTTAGAATCTTGGAAATCACTCTTGGAAGAAGAACTAGAGGCGGAAAGATATAGGCAGGATGATACTTCCAAAGAAGTGACAATGCATCCACTGCTTCCGCCTGAGGATCCCTGGATCTGGACAGATACCTGGGAATCTTCTTGTTTAGATGAGAAGCCATCAGATCTATTTCTGGAAGTCCCCACATTTGAACAATCTGACGAAATACCTCTGGGTGAAGAGACCATTCGCCCGGATGTAATGTTTGGCGACTGAGATAATCCGCTTCCCAATTGTCTATACCTGGGATATGAACCGCAGAAATTAGACAAGAGCTGGATTCCGCCCATACAAGTATTCGAGATACTTATTTCATAGCCAGAGGACTGTGAGTCCCTCCTTGATGATTGACATATGCCACGGTTGTGACATTGTCCGTCTGAAAACAAATGAACGACTCTCTCTTTAGAAGAGGCCACGACTGAAGAGCTCTGACAATCGCACGGAGTTCCAAAATGTTGATTGGTAATCTCGCCTCCTGAGATTCCCAAACCCCATACAGCTCCCCAACCTGTCAGACTTGCATCTGTTGAGATCACAGTCCAGGTCGGAAGAACAAAAGAAGCCCCCTGAACTAAACGATGGTGGTCTGTCCACCACGTCAGAGAGTGTCGTACAATCGGTTTTAAAGATATTAATTGTGATATCTTTGTATAATCCCTGCACCACTGGTTCAGCATACAGAGCTGAAGAGGTCGCATGTGAAAACGAGCAAAGGGGATCGCGTCCGATGCAGCAGTCATAAGACCTAGAATTTCCATGCATAAGGCTACCCAAGGGAATGATTGAGACTGAAGGTTTCGACAAGCTTAAACCAATTTCAGATGTCTCTTATCCGTCAGTGACAGAGTCATGGACACTGAATCTATCTGGAAACCTAAAAAGGTTACCCTTGTCTGAGGAATCAACGAACTCTTTGGTAAATTGATCCTCCAACCATGTTCTCGAAGAAACGATACAAGTCGATTCGTATGAGATTCTGCTAAATGTGAAGACTGAGCAAGTACCAAAATATCGTCCAAATAAGATATATACCCTGTTCTCTGATTACAGATAGAAGGGCACCGAGAACCTTTGTAAAAATCCTTGGAGCTGTTGCTAGGCCAAACGGCAGAGCCACAAACTGGTAATGCTTGTCTAGAAAAGAGAATCTCAGAAACTGATAGTGATCTGGATGAATCGGAATATGCAGATATGCATCTTGTAAATCTATTGTGGACATATAATGCCCTTGCTGAACAAAAGGCAGAATAGTCCTTATAGTTACCATTTTGAATGTTGGTATCCTTACATAACGATTCAATATTTTTAAATCCAGAACTGGTCTGAAGGAATTCTCCTTGTTTGGTACAATGAAGAGATTTGAGTAAAACCCCAGCCCCTGTTCCAAAACTGGAACTGGCACAATTACTCCAGCCAACTCTAGATCTGAAACACATTTCAGAAATGCTTGAGCCTTCACTGGATTTATTGGAACACAGGAAATAAAAAATCTTCTTGGCCTTATCTTGAAGCCTATTCTGTACCCTTGTGAAACAATATTCTGAATCCAAAGATTGTGAATCGAATTGATCCAAATTTCTTTGAAAAATCGTAATCTGCCCCCTACCAGCTGGGCTGGAATGAGGGCCGCACCTTCATGTGGACTTGGGAGCTGACTTTGGCTTTCTAAAAGGCTTGGATTTATTCCAGACTGGAGATGGTTTCCAAACTGATACCGCTCCTGTAGGGGAAGGATCAGGTTTTTGTTCCTTATTGTGACGAAAGGAACGAAAACGATTAGCAGACCTAAATTTACCTTTAGATTTTTTATCCTGTGGTAAAAAAGTTCCTTTCCCCCCAGTAACAGTTGAAATAATAAAATCCAACTGTGAACCAAACAATTTATTACCCTGGAAAGAAAGGGAAAGCAAAGTTGACTTAGAAGACATATCAGCATTCCAAGTTTTAAGCCATAAAGCTCTTCTAGCTAAAATAGCTAAAGACATATACCTGACATCAACCCTAATGATATCAAAGATGGCATCACAAATAAAGTTATTAGCATGTTGAAGAAGATTAACAATGCTATGAGTATTATGATCTGTTACTTGTTGTGCTAAAGCTTCCAACCAGAAAGTTGAAGCTGCAGCAACATCCGCCAAAGATATAGCAGGTCTAAGAAGATTACCTGAACATAAGTAAGCTTTTCTTAGAAAGGATTCAATTTTCCTATCTAAAGGATCCTTAAAGGAAGTTCTATCTGCCGTAGGAATAGTAGTACGTTTAGCAAGAGTAGAGATAGCCCCATCAACCTTAGGGATTTTGTCCCAAAACTCTAATCTGTCAGATGGCACAGGATATAATGGCTTAAACCGTTTAGAAGGAGTAAATGAATTACCCAAATTATTCCATTCCCTGGAAATTACTTCAGAAATAGCATCAGGGACGGGAAAAACATCCGGAATAACTACAGGAGGTTTAAAAATCGTATTCAAACGTTTAGATTTAGTATCAAGAGGACCAGATTCCTCTATTTCTAATGCAATTAAGACTTCTTTAAGTAAAGAACGAATAAATTCCATTTTGAATAAATATGAAGATTTATCAGTATCAACCTCTGAAACAGAATCCTCTGAACCAGAAAAATCATTATCAGAAACAGAATCAGAATGATGATGTTCATTTAAAAATTCATCTGAAAAATGAGACGTTTTAAAAGACCTTTTACGTTTACTGGAAGGAGGAATAACAGACATAGCCTTCTTAATAGATTTAGAAACAAAATCTCTTATGTTAACAGGAACACCCTGAATATTAGATGTTGATGGAACAGCAACAGATAATGGAACATTACTAAAGGAAATATTATCTGCATTAATAAGTTTGTCATGACATTAATTACAAACAACAGCCGGAGGAACAGTTGCCACAAGTTTACAACAAATACACTTAACTTTGGTAGATCCAGCATCAGGCAGCAATTTTCCAGAAGTATCTTCTGATTCAGGGTCAATCTGAGACATCTTGAAATATGTAATAGAAAAAACAACATATAAAGCAAAATTGATCAAATTCCTTAAATGACAGTTTCAGGAATGGGAAAAAATGCCAATGAACAAGCTTCTAGCAACCAGAAGCAAATAAGCAATGAGACTTAAATAATGTGGAGACAATAATGACGCCCATATTTTTTAGCGCCAAAAAAGACGCCCACATTATTTGGCGCCTAAATGCTTTAAGCGCCAAAATTGACGCCACATCCGGTGACGCCGACATTTTTGGCGCAAAAAACGTCAAAAAAATGACGCAACTTCCGGCGACAAGTATGACGCCGGAAATGACGACGAAAAAATTTTTGCGCCAAAAAAGTCGCAATAAAAAGAAGCATTTTCAGCCCCCGCGAGCCTAACAGCCCACAGGAAAAAAGTCAAATTTTAAGGTAAGAAAAATTGATTATTCATATGCATTATCCCAAATAATGAAACTGACTGTCTGAAATAAGGAATGTTGAACATACTGAATCAAGGCAAATAAATGTTTAAACACATATATTTAGAACTTTATATAAAAGTGCCCAACCATAGCTTAGAGTGTCACAAAAATAAGACTTACTTACCCCAGGACACTCATCTACATGTAGTAGAAAGCCAAACCAGTACTGAAACGAGAATCAGTAGAGGTAATGGTATATATAAGAGTATATCGTCGATCTGAAAAAGGAGGTAAGAGATGAATCTCTACGACCGATAACAGAGAACCTATGAAATAGACCCCGTAGAAGGAGATCATTGAATTCAAATAGGCAATACTCTCTTCACATCCCTCTGACATTCACTGCACACTGAGAGGAAAACCGGGCTCCAGCCTGCTGCGAAGCGCATATCAACGAAGAATCTAGCACAAACTTACTTCACCACCTCCATGGGAGGCAAAGTTTGTAAAACTGATTTGTGGGTGTGGTGAGGGGTGTATTTATAGGCATTTTGAGGTTTGGGAAACTTTTCCCCTCCTGGTAGGAATGTATATCCCATACGTCACTAGCTCATGGATTCTTGCTAATTACATGAAAGAAAAGCAGTGTTATAACCCATAACGCTGCTTTTTTACTCATAACGCAAAACTCGTAATCTAGCCGATTTGTTTCTTAAAAAATGTCCAGTTGCACAGAACCAGATTTAGCTAAGGCTTCAGACTACCCTCTGCCTGCTTTTCTCCCATCTAGAGGGCCCTTTTAAATTGGGGTCACCTTGTTTGCCCACTTATCAGAAGTCCCCAAAGCATGCATCTTTAGTTTCACTTTTCCCAGGTACCGCAAAACCTATGTCACATATTCTTTTTCCTGGGGTCACATAAACTAGTGCAGAGAACTGAGTCTGGCCTATGGTCCACCAGTTAGATATTCCTGTTATTTAACATAACTAATTCTCTGGAGCAGTACTTCCCATCTCCAACCTAACCAAAGAACTGTAGCCACAATGCACCCTTTTAATGCTTCCCATACTCCCCCATCTTATGCTACATCTCTAAATGTCCCCATTTGCAACACATACAGTATATTACTTATTTGAACATTTCATGTCACAGCATTGCTTGTTTTAAGTCTATTTTACATAGAAGTATATGTTTTTGCTTTTATAACAGAAATAAACCCTTTGTCTTTTTTATTTACCTATGAAAACTATATATATTTTGAGTTTTCAGTGGATGACAGTTTTAACCAGCTATTTTATTCACAGAATTTAGAAATTATTGTAAAATTATCACAACAATTGGGAATAAGCTCCCTCCACCAGGAGGCAGGCAAAAAATACAAACACAGCAAGAGCTTTAATGCCTTCCACTTCCCCTCAGTCTTAATTTTTGCCTTCACAGAAGAACAGGTGAATGGTGCATCACTGAATTATTCTCTTGCAGGAGTTGTTCACCAGCCAGCCAAGTGGTCATTAGGACTGGTCCTTTGTCACCTACTACTGGCTATGTCGGAGTACGTCCTAGTCAGGATACTGAGTTGGTGTCACCCAACTAGGATGGCCCTGTAATACTGGACACAGGTCAGTTCATTAACTGAATGCAGGGAAAGTATGAGTTTTTTTAATCGTAAAGTTACTCACAGCCCATATTTGGCAGAGCAGTACTTTGTCCAGTTCTATAATGCCAGGACACTTAGAAGTGTGGGCCACTCTTGTCAGTGGGCACTACTGGAACACATCCTTAGCTGGGCTTAGTTGTGCCGCTTTCGATTTATAATAATTCCCTTTTCGAACTCATGCCTTATGTTATATTTTTTTTTTTTATGGGCACACTTAACTTTTTAATTGTCTTTGCTTAGCAGTATAGTGCTTTACTCTGAGAGGAGCTGTTCTTTATTTTGTGTGGCAGAGGGTTTTCAGAAGGTGCTGCCCTCTGCAGGACGGGGTTTAATCTGCTTTGTGCGCTAGGCGCTCTGTTCCTGCCCTTTTCTCCTTAGCGCAGCGCTGGCCATTTTAACTGTTCTGTTGGCTTTCTGCAAACTAAGCGATCTGTTTCTACCATATTCTCCTCTCACTCAGTGCAGCAGTGGCCATGTTAGCAGTGCTTCTGGCAGCTCTATACACGCTACTTTGCAGTGCTGTTTCCCTTTCTACTCATTAGAACTGGTGAGATTGTTACAGGTGGAGTTAAGAATTACCTGCACGTCAGCAGCTTGGGCTGCAGGTGTAAGTCTCCCATATAGACTTAATTTGCCATATTGCTTTTCAGTCTTTGCTTTATATTTCATACAACTGTGTTTCTTCTTTAACATATTCTTGCTATATCATATTTGTTTTAAGTGCCTTTTTCTTTTTATTATATATATATATATATATATATATATATATATATATATATATTATTACAGTACTTTTATATTAATCAGCCTATTATATCAGAAGAGGGAGCTGAAGATCCAAGTCCTCAGGCCAAATGCCTATTGTGCAAAATTGTTCCGGTTTGCCCTCCTGCACAGTTGCGCAGAGGTGATTACAAATTCAAAACCTATATTACAAGCTGTTCCCCCTCAGAGAACTTGTCCCTCTCTAGTATGTAAATCTCAGGCTGGAAATATGTATTTCTCCCTGGATTTTAGAAACTTTTTACATTCTCAAATTAAGGAGGTTTTGGGGGTTATGCCGTCTGCAAGTTCGATTGATCCCCATAAACACGCCCTCTGAAGCATTTCTTTTATAAGCTTTCTCAAAGATGGCTGTCTTACAGGCATAAGCCGACCACATTTAAACCCCCTCACGTTAACCGGCTGGAAGTGACGTTTCGGGTAGTAAAAGCCAATCACAGTACAGCAATATCAGCAACTCTGTTCAATATTGGATAATAACATATAGGGTAGTATAACCAGTAACATAGTAATCTCTGAACTTTACACAATCATAATAAAGAGTACTTTATTATCCACTATATTGCTGTATCCAATACTATCCAATACTAAATTGCAATAAGGAATTTCAATCATCATGATTTTTTAATACCTTCACTTATCTTTATAGTTAATGGCCATAATATCATATCACCCATTACAGGCTAGGGTGTATGCGAGAGGGATGCAGTTCCTAAGTTGTAATGTTCCAGTTTCATTACTTTTCATCATATTGATTAGATATTGATTAGATATAAAGATATTGTTATTTAGATATTAAAAAGGCAATCAAATTAGGTATTCTGTTTACAAAATGCATACCACATTACCCCTGAAACAAATCAATGCCCCAATGGGTATTCATTCCCAATGGTTCTTTCGTCTTTAAGAAGAATAACCAATTAGCTTCTCTGTACAGTAATTTGCCTTTGGGTGTTAAACATTATCTTGGAGGGTTACAGAATAGGTTTTCATTTCAGTCTAGAGGGAGGTTCCTTCTGTCGCATGTTTCAAATAATCTTGTGAAAGCTTCAGCATTTCTTCTGTGTGTTCAATATCTTGAACAAATTGGGGTAATTGCACTAGTTCCATTTTCTGGGGTACTACTCAAACCTTTTCATACTACCGAAAAAGGAGGGTACTTTCAGAACCATTCTAGACTTGGAGGGTGATTTATCAAGCTAAGGTGAACAGGGGCGCACATACACGCCTCTGACTAGCTGAATTCCCCTGGCGGAATTCAGCATTGCACACGAGCGCTAATTTGCGGTCACGTGCAATCCCGCCCCCTGCCTGCGCGGAGCCAATGACGCGCAGGGAGGAGCTGTCAATTTCCATGGTTGGACTAGATCGCGGAGATTGAATTTCTTTAGAGGTGGTGAAAGATTAGGAAAGCTGTTTGTTAAATACGGCGTGCAGGTTCTCTACAGACACCAGTCTTTTTGTCAGGGGGCCCAGGAAAGTGCAGGAAGTTTGGTTTCCTCAAGAGGCAAGGTTACCAATAAATGTTTTGGATTTTTCAGGCCATTCAAAATTGGCCACTGCTCAAGAAGGAAACTCATTTGAAATTTCAGTCAGACAACATCCTGGTGGTGGCATATATGAATCATCAAGGGGGAACCAAGAGTTTTCATCCATTCACATTCTGGGAGTTAACAATTGGGAGGCAGATTTCCTCAGTTGTCAGAATTTCCATTCAGGAGAATGGTTGTTGAATCAAGAAGCTTTCAATCAAATTGTAGCTCACGGGGGAAACTGGAAATAGATATGATGGTGTCTTATCTGAATCACAAGCTCCCAAGATATTGCTCCAGGTTCACAAATCCACAATCGACTCTGATCGATGTGCTGGTGGTCCCATGGTCTTATAGTCTGATGTGCATGTATCCACCTCTTGTTCTTCTTCCCCAAATCATTGCTCGTATCAGTCTTATTGCCCCAGACTGACCAAGCAGGACTTGGTATGTGGATCTAATTCAGATGTCTTCTTCTTCTCCGTGGAAGCTTCCACTACGTCAGGACCTTCTTGTTTAATTACCTTTCGTTCATCCAGATTTTGAAACTCTCAATTTAAGGACTTGGAGTTTGAGCATTTAGATTCTCTCAAATGCAACTCTCTCAGAAACCTGTTGCGAGAAACATTTATTACAAGAATCTTGGAAGGTGTTCCTGTCTTGGTATGAATCTCAGGGGTTTCCAATGGGATTTATTTTGCATTGCTAGAATTCTTCAATGGACTGGATAAAAGTTTGTTGGCCAGTTCCTTAAAGGGTCCGATCTCAGCCATTTTAGTTATGTACCACAAGAAACTGACTAGGATTCCAGATATTCAGACCTTTGTCCGGGCCTTGGTAAGGATTAGGCCAGTATTTAGAGTTGTCTTCTCCATGGAATCTCACTCTGGTTCTGAGAGGTCAATCCTTTTGAACCTGAGCACAATGTGGATATTCAGCTCTTATCATAAAAGTCCTTGTTACTTTTAGCCATCTCATCAGCAAAAAGCGTTTCGGAACTTTCTGCTTTATCTTATGAGTCCTCTGATCCAGTGTTCCATCAGGACAAGGCAGTTCTCAGGATTCATTATATTTTACTGAAGGTTGTCTCTTCTGTGAATATCAATCAGGAGTTTGTAGTACCTTCACTGTGTCCTTCACCCAAGAATTCCAAAGAACGCCTCTTGCACAATTTGGATGTTGTTAGGGCCTCGAAATCTTACCTTCAGGCTAACTTGTTTATTCATTTTTCTGAGCAATGTAAGGTCAAAAGTCATCTGCTGTCACTTTAGCTTCTTGGTTGAAACAACTGATTTGCAAGGCTTATTTGGAGGCGGGGAAACATCCACCACCTCGTATCACAGCTCATTCAACTAGGTCTGTTTCAACATCTTGGGCTTTCAGAAATGAGGCATCTATAGAACAATTGCAAAGCAGCTACTTGGTCTTCTCTTCGTACTTTAACAAAATATTATCATTTTGATGTCTTTGCCTCTTCTGAGGCTGTTTTTGACAGGAAGGTCCTCCAGGCAACAATGTCTGGTCAATGATATGCTTGCTTTTTTGTCCCACCCTTGGTGTGTTAATAATTTTTGCCTGCCTCCTGGTGGAGGGAGCTTAATCTCAACTGTTATGGCTCATGGATTCCATATATGAGCATCCATTTGGGGGGGGGGGATATTTATTTTTGTTGTAGATTTAAAATAAATAATCAGACATTTGTGTTTGCTACAAGGAAAAGAAAGATCCAAGAAAGAAAATTGCGAATAAAGAAAAGAAGAGCAAAGCTGAAAAAGAAGGCTCAGAAGCAAAAGGTTTGTGAAGAAAACATTGTAAATGAGCCAGAACCATGCCCTGAAGATGGAGTGGAAGATTCACCTGAATGGGAGGAAAGAAAATTGCTGCTAGCCCATAGGAGAGTTGAAGCTATCAAGCTTCTTACTCTACTCTTTGACAAAGTCAATGTAAGTGTTATTATAACTCCATTATTTGTATAGAAGACACTTTTTCTAGAAATATGTAAAGGAACATATTTTGTTATGTAGGCATGTTTGTATATCAGTCGAGTTAGATAATGAAACAGTATTTTTAGTGAATAAATATTTTTTTCCTTAAATATATATACAAAAAATATTTTGTGGGTGAGCTATATACATACCTACTGCTTGGCAGGTTATAACATTTTCATTAATGCCATGTTTGTTGTTGTTTCCAATAACACAGAAAGAATGCAAATTACATTTATAGATATCATTCAGGTCATCTGTACACATTTAGTGGCCGATTTATGAAAGTGCGTGCAGACGTGATACAATGTAGTGTATCATGCCTGCCGCACATTGATAAATGCCGACAGCATACTCTGTCGGCATTCATCATTGCACAAGCAGTACTTGTGAACTGCTTGTGCAATGCCGCCCCCTGCAGATTTGCGGACAATCAGCCACTAGCGGGGTATCAATAAGCCTGATCGTATAGGATTGGGCGGATTGATGTCCGCATCCTAAGAGCAGGCAGACAAGTTATGGAGCAGCGGTCTTTAGACTTCATTACTGCTGTTTCTGGCGAGCCTGAAGACTCGCGCGGAAACGGGCATTAAGCTCTATTCGGAGATTGATAATTCACCCCCTTAGTGTTTTCTTGAGGGTATTCGTAAAGGGGATTATGAGCTGTAGTTCACTTTTAGGGAGTTCAGTGCCCTGTGATGCCCCCTTGGTTCAGGACTCCAGATACTGTATTATCATACTAGTATGCATATTCCCTTTATGTATGTTGGCAGGATTGTTGGCATGAAGGGCCATTTTTCCATATTTCTGTATCTCCATACCTCCTTTTTCCTGAGAACATCTATATCTGTTTTCTGCCAACCTATCACCCACACATCTAAGCTTCTTCACCTTCATATATTTAGCTCTGGTACTGACTTGTTCTAAGTATGGTTCAACAAGTATTATACTTAATAATAAAGCATAAAAATACATTTTCACTTGTTGGAGAAACATGTGAAGGCTGTGTTGGTATTGTTTGCTATTGGCAATGATTGGGGCTAATATCATTTTGCCTCTCTCTCCAAGTACGTTCCTGCTTGACTATATATGGTCTGACGCAGCAAGGGGAAGGGTATATATAAAAAGGAAGAGGTGCTTCTTAAATTACTTCTGAGAAGTTTCTACCTAGTCTAAGCAGCAAATTAGAAAATACCCATTAGTGTTCTCCACAGGATATTTTATAAAGTAGCTGGATGGGGCAATGTAATATTTTGCAGTATAATAACATTTTCTATTATTTATAAATGTTGTTTATGTTACTTAAGCTATCCAAAGCACAAATTAATTGCATAATTTAACATAAATTGATTTAATGATAATTTGTGCAACAAATGTAATATTGTCTCATTTTAGCTTAATATTTGCTTCAATATTAGCTGTGTGGTCTGTAAAATAAGCCAACTGGTGTACCATTACATGGGCCCGGGGAGAATACTGCCAACTAGCCCTGAATAACTTTCTACTATGGGTATGAAGATTGTGATTTATTAACTAATAAATCTTGCATCTTTGCTTTCTGTGGAAGTCATTTTAATGAAGGAAGCTGATTTGGGCCTTAAGGTTTGTGAGCATTAATAGAGAACACCCAATCAGGTGTGTTAGAAGGACCACTCTGGTGTTATTTTTATTCCAGAAATATAATTTAGGCTTTGTCATGAACTAATATAAAAGTTATGCCTGTTTTTACATTTGTTTATTGTGTTTATATTCTTTGTCTTAAAGGATGAGATACAAAAGAACAGGTTGAATGAAGAGCAAACTGATGATCTGTTCTTGGAAGACTGTAGTGGATACTCAATATCTACTCTGTCAGAAAATGAGAAACAAATCTTTCAAATGGCATCAGATGAAGAAGAAAGCAATCCGTCTGAGATTATTGATGAGCTGAAGGATAAGCCTTATGATCCAGAGGAAGAGATCTATTTTGACGAGACACCTAAGCATAAAAGAAAAACAAAACAAAAATCACAGGCTATAAAAAGTGACTGTAACCCTGAGTATGATTGTGCTACTGTCCAAATGGAAATGAAGGATGATTCAGAGTTTGTGGAAAAACAGGATTTTAGCCATAATATTTTAAAAATGTCACATTCCCAGGACTTTTTGGATGAACACTGCTGTAAAAGACTTAAGGTTTATGAAACAGATGAATTTATTCATTATATATTAAATTACTATCACTGCCCAGAGTATGCAAGAATATTTCTACACACAGAAGATGATGAAAGCAATTCTTGGTGTCAAAGGGTGGTTCATTGCAGTGGGAATGGCTTTCAAGTGAGATTAAAGAACATGAATTATTATACTGAGATGAAATTTCATCCAGAGTTGTGTCCAGAAACCGATCATGGCAGTAGTAGATGGAAAGTAACAATTCAGCAACCACAAGAACGGTGTTCAAGAAAAAACCTCAAAACCAATCAGAAACATATGGTAAAAGAACATCAAAAGGTCTCTGTGTCCAGAACTAAATCTAAATTCTACAAAGACCATGAATATCCTCATGGATCAGTGGTTGGAGTTTTCTCACAAAACTCTGAATCGGATAATGAGTTGAAAGATGTACTAGAGGAAATCAGCAGCACATCTGAGTATTTCAGTGAAGAGCTAAGTGAAGCAACAAGAAAACAGAGTCATGCTAGGAAAATCTCCAGGAAAAAGACAAAAACTTTACGAAAATCAAAGCCATACAGACCCTCCAACAAAACTAGAATTTGCCACCATGAAGATATTTTGGGCCACTTTTTACATTCTTGTTCTGCATGTAAGAATTTAAAAAAGCATTCAAAATATAATTATTCACGAAGATGCCATAAAAGCAGCGTTAAGCTCCGTTGTGAAACTGGGACCAGCGAGACAGGGAACAGTGAGACAGAGACCAGTGAGATCTCAGCCAGTGAAACTGGAAGTACTTTGTCAGGGAACAGTGAATCTGACGTAAGTGAAGAAGAAAGAAAATCAATGAACAGAAAGAAACTGAAGAAAACTATTCCCACAAGGTGCCTAAAACTTGGCAAAAAGTCTTCCAAAGCAAAGCACATCCGCTCTATGCCATTTTTGAGTGAGACCAGCTCAAGTGATTCACATATACACAGGGGGAGAAAGAGTCAGAATGGGAAGTCTAAAGCAGAACATATGACTATGTGTACAAAAGCGCTCAGGAAATCCAAAAGAGAACCAGAAGAGTCTGAAAGTTCCTTTTCAGAAGATGAATCTGAGAGTTTTGATCATAATGGGCAATTGTGGGAATATAAAAAGCCTCAGAAGTGGAGCAATGCTAACTTTGGCCGACCATCTGATGTTAGTGTTAGGAAAACAGAACAACTTGACATTTGTCATAATAAATCTTTAAATGATTATTTGGACTGGGAAAAACATTTTTACAGTGGAAAAGGATGTCTTAAAAATGTAAAATATAAAAGTTGAAATATGGGGTTTATAAATGTGAAGGTAATTTATTTTGTAAGCACTTTTCTTACAATATTGTTGTGCAGTGTTTATATAGTGTATATTGGAGAAACTGGTAACAAAAAATAGGATTTGGAAAAATATAATTTGATGTTAGCTGCATTGTTTACAGTAAAATTTCTTAGCTTTTTGTAGAATGGAGAACCAGTTTTTATCTGTATTGCAGGTACAAATTCTTTCACCTCTTTTTAGTTACATAGAAGTGTTTTGCCCAGAACCTTTTGGAATTATTTAGAAGTATGTGATGTAAAAGATTTACTAAGCAGAATTTGGCAAACTGTACTCAAGTCCCTCTATAACTACCAGTTTAATAAGAAATATATGTACTGAATTGAGAAAATTGCCAGCCTACTTTGGGAAAAAAAGTAGATGGAAATATATCTTCAAAACAGGACATTTTTTTAACATATTTAGTTCTAGTTTCTCCTTTGTATAGTGTGTATACATTGCTAAACTATTATAATGTTTACAGTGGGAGCTTTCCCTTTTAAGTGCCTTTGTATAATTTAAGATTATAAAACGTTACTTACACAGTAGAGGGTACATTCTCTAGTTCAAAAGAAGATGATGAATTATTTAATGAAAGTTGCTTTGTGTCTGTCCTAGTATTGTTAATGTTTTTTAATGTTTCTGTAGTCTATTAAAATAGGAGAAAAACATTTTCAATGGAAACCACCAATTTTGTGTGATGCATTAAAGTCATTTACCAAAAAAGTGGCATCATTAATTTAAGTAAATAATAATAAAAATAATAAATACAAATTCTAATAAATGATACTAGTCATTTTCCCTTTAAATTGAATTTAAAACTAAAAAATATTTATCTGTAATGGAATCCACATGTTTAGTTTTGTATACTCAGAATGCCAAGCTATCCAGCTCTCAGTAGCAATCTACATATAGGAGCATGTTTTGCTCATGGGGTTTTACACCAGTACTCGCTGCAGTTGAGCAAGGGCAAAACCATGTTCGGCAGGAGCACCCCTCGCTGTCTTTCGCTTCTCACCTTCCTATCTCTTGTTTTGTGTTATTTTTCCACCTTCACTATCTTTCTCCTTCTTCACTGTTTTTTGAAATACAAGTATTGAGGAGCTGCTAAATATGGATCCATATTTATTATTGCTAATGCAATGAGAAAATATTTTCACATCTACACTAATCATATTTTCTTTCATAGGATGGTGAAATTCCATGAGCCTTCACATCTGGGATTAAACTCCAGTCCACTTGGAGGCGGAAAAAAACACCCACCATAACAGAGCTTTTAATGCCTCCCACTTTCCCATAATCCCTTAGTTAATATTTTGCTTCCAGTAAGCAGTGAGGTGAATTCTGAATTGCTGATCTACCCGTCATTTGACAGGAGTTCTCTAACTGATGACAGTAGTCATCTGCAGCGGAGGTAAGCACAGTAGACAAAGGTGCTGACGGGTAAGACAATTACACCTTTGCAGCCAACCAGCTATTAGCATGGACATGTACACATGATTCGCATAGCCTGGGGATATATACAAAAAATACTACATAACATATTTTTTAAGCGTACTGTTGCTTAAAGGACAGAGCCACCGGTTTTAGTGCTTGAGCATTTAACGGAGCCCCTCTCTCTTCACTTGTTCTTTTATTTAACCTATACCACCAGAAAACAATGCTCACCGCCTCCTTATACCTAAAGGTTAACTTTTTGGCAGGGTTTTAGAGTGCCTTTTTTCTGGCTTCTTCTCTTCACTCTGCAGTGGGGGAGCCATCTTACAGTTATCGGAAGCTGTTCCTGTGCCTTTGGTGATGAGACTGCTCTAACACAAATTGCACTTTTTTAATATAGTTTCAATACTGTAATGTTTGTGGTCTGGTTCTCTAACCTTATCACCTGTTGTGAGGTGCTATTGTTTTCTGACAGCTTTGTTCCCCTTTAGGGGTTTACTTGATCATGTTTGTGCCCTATATCTGTGTTTACTACATTGCATTCTTACTCTATTGTAATTATCTCTTTTGAAGATAATCAGCTTTCATCCTTACTTGCTTACTTTTTACATGGGCATAGGAACCGCAGGGGACGGGGGGATGCATCCCCCAGGAAATCATGTGAGGGAGACAGATAATGCACAAATCCCACCCCACCAGTTAAATGAGGCAGGAGGATTACTTAAAAGCTGGCCATACCCAGCGCATTACACAATCCTCCTGCTTTAACAAACACTGTTACAGAGGAAATGAAATGCACAAGTTTTTGACCTGAGCATTTTACATAAATGTAACAAGTATAGGCCTTCACTAAAGCAGGGACCTCATAGTACGTCACTGTTGGTGCAGCATCAGAGCCACCTCTACAGGACCCTCTCCTTTGGATCGGGCAATAGTAGTGCAGGCAAGTGCACTGAGCTATGGCAGATAACAGGAAACCTGCCTCCTCACTTCCTCAACAGCTGGTTTGCCGCCACTGGACTGACTATGGGAAGCTGCTGTTAGGTTGCTGTTTCTCCATCACACAGGCTCCGTGCTCTGTCCTTTAGTAGCTTGTACACAGGGAAACTGGAGCAAGTGGACCTAGACCACACCAAGGGTGAGTACTGTGTGCGTGTTTGGTCACTAGTGTGCTTGTTATGAGTTGTCTTCCCTGACATTATATTGTTATACTGTGTTTTCCATTGTCTTCTTTATATATTTATAATATTTGGGAATTAATTAATAAAATGATGAGTGCTGAAATTGTGGGCTCTGAGGTGCTGTAAAATAATGAGTGCTTTGGATTATTGCAAACTTCAATCTGAGTGTACAGCCAATACCTTTTAAAGGAACATGAAAATAATATATATTACATTTAGTTTTACAGGAACAGGAAATTAATCTCAAATGAAAGCCACGCTAAATTTAGTTTTAAGCCTCTTTGAAAATAACCACCACAACTACCATGTTTGTGTTTTCTGGTTTTTAAAGATTCAAAACTCCCAATTTACCTCTATTTAGCTATATTATAATACCCAGTCACAGACTGCATACTGCAGTAAGCCTTGTGAGCCGTTTACTGCATACTGTATGCCAGTGAGGTCAGAGGCTGGTGAGGCACTGATTATGGTTTGCCCGAGAAACACATAAAGAGGTAGCTTAAATTTACGATTAAATTAGACTTTCACGCAGTCTCACACTGTCACACACACTCTCACAGTCTCATATTGTCACACACACACTCACAGTCTCACACTGTCACATACACTCTCTCACACTGTCACACACAGTCTCACACTGTCACATACACACAGTCTCACACTGTCACACACACTCTCGCAGTCTCACATTGTCACACACACACACTCTCGCAGTCTCACATTGTCACACACACTCTCACAGTCTCACATTGTCACACACACACACACTCAGTCTCACACACAGTCTCACACTGTTACATACACTCTCTCCCACTGTCACACACACTCTTACAATCTCACACTGTCACACACACATACTTACAATCTCACACTGTCACACACACTCTCACAGTCCCATATTGTCACACACAGTCTCACACTGTCACATACACTCTCTCACACTGTCACACACACAGTCTCACACTGTCACACACATAGTCTCACATTATCTTAGTGTCATCTCACACTCTCTCTTGAACACTGTCAAACACATACTGTCACAGTCTCACGCTCTTTCACACACTGTATGCATATGTAAGTGTGCACAATAAATTAAAGCTTACCAATAGTATGGGGAATAAACATTGGTATCACCTGACCATCTGACAAAGAAATGCATTGCCACAAAACAACATAACCATACTCAATTTTAAAAAAAGCACTTTTCTCAAGTACAAAATGTAATATTAGCTGATTAAAAAAACAAAAAAACAATAGTGCTCAAAATATTTCATTTAAGCTCATATAAAACTTATGTAGTACTACATTCACAAAAACTCTCTACACCATTTTCACTGCAAAAAATATTTTATCCCACATCTCTTACAATGAAAGGGGTGGAGAGGTGTACTTCCTGTTTCTACTGGAAGAGGATTTACACTAGCTTTTTAAATAAGCACATTAGCACAATGACAAAGACAGCCCTGATTTTATCCTAGAGTCCTCTAGGATCCTGGAATCCTAAATGTACTTGAGCTTCCCCTGCAGCATGGCTATCTTAAAAATACAGTGTTTTTGAGGAACAATTCATCACACATGATTTTTTATCTTTAACCATTTTTTTTATTTAAAGACTCACTAAATCCTTTGCTAATTATATTAAAGACTCACACTTCTTCCCAGGACCCCAGCCGGTGCTATACTGAATCTGTGGATTTACATGCATAATCACACTGAGTGAAAGAGCTATGACACCGAAAACTGCTGGCTCACGTTAGGCATGTCACTCACTGGCAGATTCTGTTTGGTTTAGTACCGTCAAAAGTCGTTTTGGGAAAGGGAATTAGACATTGCGGGGACAGTGAGTTGAGTGTTATGACAATAAATAACGTTATTTATAATCCGGCTACATAAATTAGCATTCTGTAAAATTTACAGAATGCCAATTTATGTAGCCGGATTATAAATAATGTTATTTATTGTCAAGAGGTTATTGCAATATCACACACATCTTCTTGTGTAGATGTGCAGCATCTTTTGTCCAATCCAATACCTCTAATTGCTGTTGTGTGGCAGACTTCTTAAACTATCGTACTAAGCCAGTGCTCACTGTATTCAACCCCTGACATTTAGCAGGGCTGACTGTCACACTCTGAGTTACTTACGGTACAGTAGGGCAGAGCAGCAGCTGATCACTTGATGTCAATGATCGCAAGACCAAGTTGGAACTTGAATCCAGGCTCAGGATGGATGACAGGAGGCAGCAGTCTCTCCTACTTGCCAGTACTGTGCTGTCTATGCTGCTCCCTTGAACATGCACAGGGAGCCAATCGACGCCAGTCAAGTTGTCCTGGTGCAGTCAATCACCAGGAGAACATGACCATCTCTGATTGGCTCCCTTGCTAGGAGGCATCAAGAGGGATGCCTCCTATTGGTCCCAATTTTTGCTGCTAATATATTCACAGAACACAGGTGGCGCTACAGCACAGCTTTTCCCTTGACCCATGTACTGCAATGGAGAGAAGCATTCCTGTACCTGCCTCTTCATATCAGGTACTAGTTATTCAAGCCATTTTTGTTAGTCCTCACTAGTTTATGATTTTAATTGCCCATCCTAATATTTTAAGTTTTGTGTTTTAATAAAAGTTATATTTTAATTAGTTTGGTAGTGCATTATCTCTCTGCCCCATTATACCCATATATCAACCATGTTACTCACTCTTGTCTTCTGTGGCTGCTTCATGTGTATTCTTTGAATGGTTCCTTTCATCCATTCTTTTGTTGTATCCTTAAAATCATCTCAGTAGCATCTCCAGAGAATATTTGTAAAGGGGTCACTTGCTGGAGTCACTCATCGTTGTTGTGGGTGGGGCTGTGATGGGAGGAGTGGGGTTGGTCGATCAGAGGGTGGAGGCAGGTGGTTTACAGGTATACTCAGGACAGTTCATGGGGAGGGTCGTGCTGTGAGCAACCTGGAGAGATTGGGGTGGGAAAGCAAGGGCCAATCACAGTTGTAGGACCACATGGGGGTCATCCATTATGCTGGGGGGGCTAGTCTCCCCTGCCACCCTTAGCGACACCACTTAAGCATCTCGGTAGCACCCTACCTAGATGACATTCTGGTACAGATTCTTCAATAACACATGACTGAGTAATTCTGGAAGGACAAAGCTCTGATATGTTGTGTGTGTTTGCCTCCTCCTAGTAGACTTGAGAGTAATCCCACATGTGATTTCTCGTGGACTCTCATCATCATGAAAGAAATTAATTTATCAGGTAATCATAAATTTTGTTTTTTAGTATGATTTCATTTTAATAAGAATCAATAGCACAATTTTAGAGGGAAGTAACAATTAATTGAAGGAGCAAACCTGTTATGTATGTACATTTTATATGTACTTCAGTTTGATACCCAATAAAATAATTGGTGAAATATTTTACTTTAGTCTCTTCCCTGTGTTTTCGTATTATTTATATTTGTTTTCCCCCTTCTTTACTGTCTCTTTTTTTCTCTATTTTAGTCTAACTTTTTTTGTCTTGTTCTGTGCTGCTCATGTATTTGTCTTGTGACTTACAGAGGGACATCCCTTTTCTTCTGTGATGTATAGCAACTGTCACTAGATGGCGTGTAAGTAGCAATCTACAGCCAGGTAGTATACAAGGAGTATTAATTACATTGTATTTATATGCCATGCAGAATTCTGAGTTACAGAAACCTGTTTGTGCACATTAGGCAAACAAAATTCTAACTTAAAGGGACAGTGTTCTCCAGAATTGTTATTGTTTAAAAAGATAGATAATCCCTTTATTACCCATTTCCCAGTTTTGTATAACCAACACAGTTATATTAATATACTTTTTACCTCTGTGAATAAGGGGGCAGTCCACAGAGGTAAAAAGTATATTACTATAACTGTATTGGTTATGCAAAAATGGGGAATGGGTAATAAAGGGAATAACTATCGTTTTAAACAATAACTGTCCCTTTAATGCACCCGGCAAACTGGATTATTTCAGCAGATTCACCATATGTAATAAGATATTGAGGGTTAGCGTCCTGCATTCTCTTCCAAGCTTCAGTTACTCTTTGTGTGCTTGACGTGTTGGTTGTCACATAAAACCATTGAGTGCACAATGGAAACAGCCAGCCAGTATCCTGCTCTCTGGTGTATTGCTGTTTAGTACCTTACTGCAGACCTCAAAATGGTCCCTAATTCTGAGCTTATATCACTCATTTTATGAAAATGCTGTTTTTATTGTTTTACATTTTGTGTATTAGAGGGAGTCACTCCTCAAAATTAAGCTTACCTGTCATCAAAGAAAAGATACTTGTTTTTGCCCCTCTGAGACAGACATATGTCCCAACATGTAGAATTCCCCTTAGCCATACACAAAGACTGTCCATGCACCTCCATGAACTATCAAGACATGCCCACAAATCGGTTAGACATGCTCACAATCCTGTTGACTATGCACCTGTGACCAAGCCCCCTACAGGCAGCCCATCCCCAAAACGACAATAGTCCCCCTCAACCTCCAGAGTACCTAATACCTAGCAATAAATGTTGGGGGGTATGCCTTTCTGTCCAATTATCTTTAGCTTTCTGCATTACTGCCAGGTACCCTGCTGTAAAATGTTTTGTTGTCAAGTGCATTGCTGTTGTGTGTTTTACTTTTAAGTAGTTTGCTGCCCATTACTTTGTCTTGTGCATTGCTGTTAAAGGGATAGGAAAGTCAAAATTAAACTTGCATGATTCGGATAGAGCATGTCATTTTAAGACACTTATTTTTACTTCTATTTTCAAATGTGCTTTGCTCTTTTGGTATTCCTTATTGAAAAATATATTCACATATCCTACACTTGTGGGAGCTAGCTGTTGATTTGTGACTGCACACATTTGTCTTTTGTGATTGGCTAACTAGATTTTTTTTTAGCTGTCTACTGACTAGCTGTCAGTGGTGCAATGCTGTTCTTTCGGCAAAGGATAAAAAATAATGAAGAAAATTTGATAATAGAAGTAAATTGGAAGGTTGATTAAAATGGTATGTTCTATACAAATCATGAACAAAATTGGGGTTTCCTGTCCCTTTAAGTATCATACTATCCAGTACTCTTCTCCTCAGTACCATTTTGCCCTTTATCTTGACTTGTTACCTAGCATATTGCTGACCAGTGCTCAGCTATCTCATTTTTTTTTCTTTGCAAACTTAGTACTTTAGTCTGCAAAGTTATTTTCCTCCACTAGCTATTGGTTTGCAATATCATCTGATATTTAACATGTACCTTTTTATGTTCTTGTATCGATGGGTAACTGCATCAAGGGATAAATATAATTTGACATACTCAGTGGTGTCTGTATTTTGTATCTGTGTCTGCCCTTTCTGAACAAAGGGGATCCTAGAGATGATTTTATTTGTCTTAGGACTTCAGTAGTGTGTGTAAATAAATTCAGTGAGAAACCCAAAATTTGTATTCACTGAGAGACTCAATCCACCCTGCAGTTAAAGCAATGTTTTTTTGATCAAGGAAATAAGTGGGGCAAACTATTGGCGGAACTATTATGGTTCTTTATATAACTTAGGGAAAATGTCCTCCAAATACCAGAATCCCATAACTTAAGCATCTAAACATTCCCTTATCCAAGCTTATCTTAAAGACCTTTCACTGCTCAAACTTAAAGAAGATGATTCTGAATTTCTTCTACAAGATACGACGAGTCCACGGATTTCATCCTTACTTGTGGGATATTATCCTCCTGCTAACAGGAAGTGGCAAAGAGCTCCACAGCAGAGCTGTATATATATAGTTCCTCCCTTCCCCTCCACCCCCAGTCATTCTCTTTGCCTCTGTTATACTAGGAAGAGGTAAAGTGAGGTGTTAGTGTTAGTTTCTTCAATCAAGAAGTTTTTTTATTTTAAATGGTACTGGTGAGTACTATTTCCCTCAGGGGGATTTGGAAGAAGAATTCTGCCCTGAGATTGATCATCTTAGCAGCTGTAACTAAGATCCCTGTTGGTTACCACAGATCTGAAGGTAATACAGGAGACATCTTCAGTGTGGAGACCGATTTATACTACCAGCAGCATTGAGGTATGTGCGGCCTTTTATTCTGAGGAGACTTGGTATGTCAGAAAACGGCTGAAAATGTATTCCCTGTTAGGGAAGGGGTAAGCAGTAGACCTTTCTTCAAGGGGGGTGTTACTGAAACCTATTCATTTTATTCTGTTGACATTTTTTTGGGCAAGGTTTATAATGACAGAGACTGAAAGATTCATTATAAAGACACTGGGAGATATGTTTTGCGGTTGGTTGCTACACATTATGACCGTAGTATTTTATTAAGGGGTAGTCATTTCCACATGGCTTGTATCGTAGCCGCTCCTCCATGTGATTGTTTGGGCCTACTCGGTAATCGGTCCTGATGGGTGGGGCCTTTTTTCGCACGCTCAGACGCGCTCTGTATTTTGGCTAGGAAGCATCAGGCAATAGCTCCGGTGGTGCTTAAGCAGAGTTCTTTCCTCTCCGTATTGTTGTCGAGTCTTCTCGAAGTACCCTGGGGGCAGGTAGGTGCCACAGCAG
This sequence comes from Bombina bombina, assembly GCF_027579735.1. NCBI lineage: Eukaryota > Metazoa > Chordata > Amphibia > Anura > Bombinatoridae > Bombina > Bombina bombina. The sequence continues at coordinate 688,336,365 of NC_069499.1, forward strand.
AGCTGTGGCGAGGTGCAGAGGGTATTTTTTTGCTGACTTTATTATAAATGGCTATAAATACTTTTTAGCAGTTAATCTTTCCCTTAATAATTAGGGTGCAATAATTTTTGGAAATCTTATTTGGGATTGAGTTCATTTTGAAGATAAATTAACGGTTTACCGCACTTTTGAAAAAATTGTTCACTTTTTATTTTTTAAAGACACAGTACACGTTTTTCTGAAAACTATTTAAAGCATTTAATAAAGTGTTTAAACGACTATTGTTGGTTTTTACTGGTCTGTTCAGCATGTCTGACATTGAGGAATCTCAGTGTTCTATGTGTTTAGATGCCATTGTGGAACCCCCTCTTACATTGTGTACCTCTTGTACTGAAAGGGCCTTACATTGTAAAGAGCATATTCTAAGTAAAGATAGTGTGTCTAAGGATGATTCTCAGTCTGAAGAAAATCAGGATATGCCATCCAATTCTCCCCAAGTGTCACAACCTTTAACGCCCACACAAGCGACGCCAAGTACCTCTAGTGCATCTAATTCCTTTACTCTGTAGGAGATGGCTGCAGTTATGTCAACTACCCTTACAGAGGTATTATCTAAATTACCAGTATTACAGGGTAAACGCAGTAGGTCAAGTATTAATGTGAATACTGAATCATCTGATGCTTTATTAGCTATCTTCGATGTACCCTCAGAGTGTTCTGAGTTGGGGGTCAGGGAATTGCTGTCTGAGGGAGAGCTTTCAGACTCAGGGAATGTGTTACCTCAGACAGATTCAGAGGCTATGTCCTTTAAATTTAAGCTTGAACACCTCCGCCTGTTACTTCGGGAGGTTTTAGCGACTCTAGATGATTGTGACCTTATTGTAATACCACCAGAGAAATTGTGTAAGATGGACAAATATCTAGAGGTACCTACTTACACTGATGTTTTTCCGGTTCCTAAAAGAATTTCGGAAATTATAAAAAAGGAATTGGATAGACCAGGTATACCGTTTTCTCCCCCTCCTAATTTTAAGAAAATGTTTCCCATATCAGACACCATTCGGGACTCGTGGCAAACGGTCCCTAAGGTAGAAGGAGCGATATCTACCCTGGCTAAGTGTACAGCTATACCCATTGAGGACAGTTATGCTTTCAAAGACCCTATGGATAAAAAATTAGAGTGTATTCTAAAGAAATTATTTATTAATCAGGGGTTTCTTTTACAACCTACGGCTTGCATTGTTCCAGTAACTACTGCAGCATCTTTTTGGTTTGAGGCTCTGGAAGAGTCTCTTAAGGTTGAGACTCCGTTAGATGATATTTTGGATAGAATTAAGGCTCTTAAGCTAGCTAATTCTTTTATTACTGATGCCGCTTTTCAAATTGCTAAATTAGAGGCGAAAAATGCAGTATTCGCTATTCTAGCGCATAGAGCGTTGTGGCTCAAATCTTCGTCTGCTGATGTATCATCAAAAACTAAGCTTTTAGCTATTCCTTTTAAAGGTAAGACCCTTTTCGGGCCTGAATTGAAGGAAATAATTTCTGACATTACGATGCGGCTGTTAAGATAAGGGGTAAACAAAATAATTTTCGTTCCTTTCGGAATTTTAAAGGAGGACCCTCTGCTTCTTCCTACTCCACAAAGCAGGAAGGGAATTTTATCCAGTCTAAGTCAGTCTGGAGACCCAACCAGAAGTGGAATAAAGGTAAACAATCCAAGAAGCCCGCTGCTGCTACAAAGACAGCATGAAGGGGCGGCCCCCGATCTGGGACCGGATCTAGTAGGGGGCAGACTTTCTTTCTTTGCCCAGGCTTGGGCAAGAGATGTTCAGGAACCCTGGGCGCTGGAAATAGTGACCCACGGTTACCAATTAGAATTCAAGGACTTTCTCCCAAGAGGGAGATTTCATCTTTCAAGATTATCTGCAGACCAGATAAAAAGAGAGGCGTTCTTACGCTGTGTAAAAGACCTTTCTACCATGGGAGTAATTTGTCCCGTTCCAAATTCGGAACAGGGACAGGGGTTTTACTCAAATCTTTTCGTGGTTCCCAAAAAAGAGGGAACTTTCAGACCCATTCTAGACCTCAAGTGTCTAAACAAGTTTCTCAGAGTCCCATCGTTCAAAATGGAGACTATACGAACAATCTTACCAATGAACCAGGAGAGTGAATATATGACTACCTTCATATTCCTATCCACAAGGATCATCATCAGTTTCTAAGGTTTGCCTTCCTGGACAAACATTATCAGTTTGTGGCTCTTCCCTTCGGGTTGGCCACAGCACCCAGAATCTTCACAAAGGTTCTAGGGTCTCTTCTGGCGGTTCTCAGACCGCGAGGCATAGCAGTGGCGCCTTATCTGGACGATATTCTGATTCAGGCGTCAACTTATCTGACAAAATCTCACACGGACACAGTGTTGTCTTTCCTGAGAACTCACGGTTGGAAGGTGAGAGAAAAGAGAAGCAGAGAAAAGTTCACTAGTTCCACAGACAAGGGTTCCTTTCTTGGGAACTCTGATAGACTCAGTAGACATGAAAATATTTCTGACGGAGGTCAGAAAATTGAAGATTCTAAGTACTTGCCGAGCACTTCAGTCCATTCCTCGGCCATCAGTGGCTCAGTGTATGGAGGTAATTGGATTAATGGTAGCGGCAATGGACATCATTCCGTTTGCTCGCTTTCATCTCAGATCACTGCACCTGTGCATGCTCGGACAGTGGAATGGGGATTATGCGGATTTATCTCCTCAGATAAATCTGGATCAGGAGACCAGAGACTCTCTTCTTTGGTGGTTGTTGCCAGATCATCTGTCCCAGGGGACTTGTTTCCGCAGACCCTCGTGGGTCATAGTGGTGCAGTCTGGAATTCCCTGAAGGCTCAGGGTGTTCGGACTCAGGTGGAGTCTCTACTTCCAATCAATATTCTGGAACTGAGAGCAATATTCAATGCGCTTCAGGCGTGGCCTCAGTTGGCTTCGGCCAAATTCATCAGATTCCAGTCGGACAACATCACGTCTGTGGCATATATCAATCATCAGGGGGGAACAAGGAGTTCCTTAGCGATGATAGAAGTATCCAAGATAACCCGATGGGCGGAGGCCCATTCTTGTTATATGTCAGCTATCTACATCCCAGGTGTAGAGAACTGGGAAGCGGATTTTCTAAGTCGACAGACCTTTCATCTGGGGGAGTGGGAACTCCACCCGGAGGTGTTTGCCTCACTGATTCTCCAATGGGGCAGACCGGAATTGGATCTGATGGCATCTCGACAGAATGCCAAACTTCCAAGATACGGATCCAGGTCGAGGGATCCGCAGGCCGAACTGATAGATGTCTTGGCAGTGCCTTGGTCGTTCAGCCTAGCTTATGTGTTTCCACCATTTCCTCTCCTTCCACGCGTGATTGCTCGAATCAAACAGGAGAGAGCTTCAGTAATCCTGATAGCGCCTGCGTGGCCACGCAGGACTTGGTATGCGGATCTAGTGGACATGTCCTCTCTACCACCATGGGAACTTCCTTTGAGACAGGACCTTCTCATTCAAGGTCCTTTCCAACATCCAAACCTAATTTTTCTGCAGCTGACTGCGTGGAGATTGAACGCTTGATTATATCTAAGCGAGGATTCTCTGATTCGGTAATCGATACTTTGATACAGGCTAGAAAGCCTGTCACTAGAAAAATCTATCATAAGATATGGTAAATATCTTTATTGGTGTGAATCCAAGGGTTTCTCATGGAGTAAAGTTAGGATTCCCAGGATTCTGTCTTTTCTCCAAGAAGGATTGGAGAAAGGGTTATCAGCAAGTTCCTTAAAGGGACAGATTTCTGCTTTGTCAATTTTGTTTCCAAACGTTTGGCAGATGTCCCTGATGTTCAGTCTTTTTGTCAGACTCTAACTAGAATTAAGCCTGTATTTAGACCAATTACTCCTCCCTGGAGTTTGAATTTAGTTATTCGAGTTCTTCAAGGGGTTCCGTTTGAACCCATGCATTCCATAGATATTAAATTGTTGTCTTGGAAAGTTCTGTTTTTGGTTGCTATTTCTTCTGCTCGAAGAGTTTCTGAGCTTTCAGCGTTACAGTGTGATTCGCCTTATCTCATATTTCATTCTGATAATGTGGTTTTACGTACCAAACCTGGTTTTCTTTTTTTATTAATCAGGAAATTGTTGTTCCTTCCTTGTGTCCTAATCCTTCTTCTAAGAAGGAGCGTCTATTACATAACCTGGACGTGGTCCATGCCTTAAAGTTCTACTTGCAGGCAACTAAGGATTTCCGTCAATCATCTTCATTATTCATTGTTTATTCTAGAAAGCGTAGGGGTCAGAAAGCTACGGCTACCTCTATTTTTGGCTGAGGAGTATCATCCGCCTGGCATATGAGACTGCTGGACAACAGCCTCCTGAAAGAATTACGGCTCATTCTACTAGGGCTGTGGCTTCCACATGGGCCTTTAAAAACAATGCATCTGTTGAACAGATTTGTAAGGCTGCGACTTGGTCGTCCCTTCATACTTTTTCAAAATTTTACAAATTTGATACTTTTGCTTCTTCTGAGGCTGTTTTTGGGAGAAAAGTTCTTCAAGCAGTGGTGCCTTCCGTTTAGGTCTCTGTCTTGTCCCTCCCTTTCATCCGTGTCCTGTAGCTTTGGTATTGTATCCCACATGTAAGGATGAAATCCGTGGACTTGTCGTATCTTGTAGAAGAAAATTAAATTTATGCTTACCTGATAAATTGATTTCTTCTACAATACGACGAGTCCACGGCCCTCCCTGTCATTTTAAGACAGATTATTTTTTACAACTTCAGTCACCTCTGCACCTTTTAGCTTTTCCTTTCTTTTCCTTAAACCTTTGGTCGAATGACTGGGGGTGGAGGGGAAGGGAGGAGCTATATATACAGCTCTGCTGTGGTGCTCTTTGCCACTTCCTGTTAGCAGGAGGATAATATCCCACAAGTAAGGATGAAATCCGTGGACTCGTCGTATCGTAGAAGAAATCAATTTATCAGGTAAGCATAAATTTCCTTTTTTAGATTATCCCTTTTGAAATAGAAGAGATAAAGCAGGCAATTAAAGATCTCCCATCAGGGAAAAGCTCAGGTCCCGGATGGGCTTACCACAAAATATTATAAACTCTACAACTCACAACTTTTTACCACACTCGCTTAATCTTTTTTTTTTTTTTTTAAATATAATTTTTATTGAGGTTTAGTTAAAGGCATACAGAGATCATAATAACAAATTCTTATGTCACATGAGATAAGGCTGCAAAGTTACAGGAGCAATAAAGTAGACATAAAAGAGACGTATAGCCAACAAGTTACACAGCTTACAAACATTATACAGATAGGATGCTAATCTTTCAGGAACCTTCTATATGGCACAATAGGATACTCTTGGACCAACAAAAGTAACAGGTAGTAATGAAGTGAAAGAAGGAAATTGTAGCTAAGGAGACCGCTTTTGGATCTCATTAATAAACCTCAAATTTTTAAATTTAACAACAGTTTTGTTCCTAAAGTCCTGAAGATTTATACAACATAGTATAGGAAGGGTACTAACTGGGAATAATAATGAATCCACAGGACTACTCATAAATTATGCAAATTATTAACGTAGATTAGGGAAATGTTGTGAACTAAAATTAGCAAGTTGAATGGTCGCTTTTTGGACCTATAAGTTTAGAGTAGTTAGTAATTGGTGTTGTAAGCAATAATAAGAGTAAATATATAAGTTTGCTGTGAAAATAAGGTGGTGAAATATGTAGGTATAAATAGTTAGAGTATGGCATAGGCAAGATAAGCCATATAAATAGCGCTCCAACATTAGGAGGTATATTCCAGGGGGGGAGAAGGTGGTAAGTTAAATAAGGTTTATGCAATTTATGTGGAATACCATGGATAGGGAGATAAGAGTAACAGAGCAGGTCCAGCCTGCACTAAAAACCCACCACTACTGCTATGTGACAGAGCTACAAATCACATTAGAGCCCAGCAGGCTCAAAAAATTAAACTATAGCACAAATTCTTAGCTTCTATTTATATGGCTTTAGAGATTATGTTGCAGAAAGGAAAGAAAACAAATAGACACAGATATCCCAGTACAGTTAGTGGTATGTGAGGATTGAAAATAACCCCTTATATTGAAATGTAATTAATCATGTTACGCATGGCTCACCACCTCGACCGCCGGCAGCTTCACCATACAAGACCAGTAAACAAGGGTTGGAGGAATATTTTGAAGCAGATATACAGTTTATGAGACACTGTGTCTAGGACTTGAAGCATTCCCATGTTCAACACATACTTTACAGAGGAAAGTCTCCAATATTACTGCTGTACAGCTGACTCAAAAACTAGTGGTGCTTCAAGGTGGTTGAAAGTTTTAAATTAGAGTGCTACCAGGAGTATCTATGGGTACATATAGATATTAACTTACAAACAGGTGCTTAGCACCTATGAACTAAATGTATTAGAGTAAACACATAACTAGGAACTGTGCTATAACTTTAGATCATTAGGTGAACATAACTAATGTGCCAAAATAAGAAATGTATGGGATAGTAGATTTGAGTTGTAGGGGTGTACAATATCCTAATACCCCTTGGTGCTAATAATGTAGGGTAACGCAATTAAACATGGTACTGATACATCAAATTAGTACAGGAGATACAATATACAAAAACTTTCTACATGTTGGCTCCAACTATAATAAAAAGAGACTCTGGAACAGTGACTAAGATAGACAATGAAACTTACAGGGTACACTTACAAACAGTTCCATCAGCCTAAAAATTGCAATGTATATGTATAACCTACACTTGGTCTGGAGCCTCAGAAATTCAGAGAACCTTGTTGTTAAGGTTAAGCAATTGCAGACATTGGGAACATTAAAGTGAGAATATTAAATTGTAAACAAGTGTACAGCCAATACACTGCAAAGGTCAATTTAAAACAGAGGGCAAGATAGTGGTAGTGGGCTCTTTTGGAGTGATGTAAATGAATGCGGCATAAATTATATTATGAGCGTGCTATAAGTAATGCTCTGCATGTGTATAAACCAGACAGTACTCAAGTTATATATTGCTCCTTGAAGCACTGCATTGTGCAGTGTGTCTTGAAAGACTGAGCTCGCTTCCACTTTACTAGTAAAGTATCAATGACTTGTTTCTATAGCCAGGCGCGGTTTTGCTCATATAGTGTAAAATAGTTTCCCTGGAGTAGGTTTGATGCCAATGTTTAGATAATCCAGGTCGCCACCGGGATCCCAGCCTCTCAGCAGGAAACAGATTGCACAGACTGTTACTGGAGGCCGCCGTGGAGCTAGCAAGGTAATCGCTAAAGCATAGAGGAGATCATGTGAGTTCTGTGCTATCGTACCGGGAAGTGTACTATGCAGCTCTAGGGACCTTAGGCAGTTCTCATATATCTTGGGCGCAATTACCTGCGGATTGAAGTCAGCATGACTATGTGACATAGCTGGTCTGAGCACTGTATGTGTAATCACACCAGCTGGAGGTTTAGCTTCTAAGGGTGCCGGTTGCCTACCCTTGCTTGTCTTGATCTCGGTATCTCCCAAGACCAGGTGAACCGCTGCAGGCCCATACTCCACTCCCAAACTCTCTTGTCTAGAAGATGAGGGATGCTGGGGCCCCAAAGCGTCATACCCTCCGAAGGTAGCCGTGCAATTGGGTGTGTGATCAGCATGGGCCGCAAACATGACATCCATCCGCCAGGGCGCCTGGGTGGTTAGGCGTTCAAACACACCGCGGCATCCAGCTATAAAAGAAAATATGTCCTCCATAATTTGCTCCGCAGTCTCCATAGTTAGAGGTAGTGGGGGGCAGCGGTCTAGAGGATAGTGCTGTAGTAATAGGCCCAAGATGGCTGCCCTCAGAGATGCTTATCAGCAATTTATGCACCAAAATCGGGGAATTCAGTCATTCCAGTAAAGCTCTCCTTATGATTAGGTTCGCAGGTTACTCATGCTGGTCAGTCTTGATGAAGGGCCAAATATTCAAGCTGGAACAGTCCATAATCTTGCTTTTTATAAATACTAGAGCCGGAGCACCTGAAATGTGCGACTGTACAGTTTCCTAGTTGGCTCCTCCCCCCTCGCTTAATCTTTTTAATGAATTAGCCGAATCAAAGTCTGTCCGGATCGCATGCTAGAGGCCTATATATCAGTTTTACCCAATCCGGGAAAACCTACTGGTAGACCTGAAAGTTTTAGGCCTATCTCATTATTAATACTGATGTTAAAATATTAGCAAAGGCAATTGCAAACAGGCTCAACAGATTTCTTCCGATACTTATATCAACTGACCAGGTGGGCTTTGTCAAGAACTTTGAAAGTAATGCAATTAATCACCCATGCTGAGCTTCATTCTATACCTATGGGGGCCTAGTTATCAACGTGTCAACTTTCCTGCCTTCGCCGGACCAATACGCCCGCCTAAGCTCGCCTCACATCGCCGCGGCGGACCTGCAAAAATTCGCCTAAGTTATCAAATAAAGCTGTCAAAAAGCCGCGCACCAAGTACGGGGCGATGAGCAGCGGACTGTGAGAGTTATCACTCATCCGATCTCGCTGCTCTTCGGCTTTTTCACAGCTTTATTGCTAGCCTGTCACTAAGCACCCACACTAACTACACTGTTCTACCCCCTATACCGGAGCCCCCCGCAACTAAATAAAGTTAGTAACCCCTAAACCGCCGCTCCTAGACCCCGCCGCAACTCTTATAAATGTATTAACCCCTAAACCGCCGCTCCCGGACACCGCTGCCACCTACATTATACCTAGTAACCCCTATCCTGCCCCCCATATACCGTCGCCCTCTATAATAAAGTTATTAACCCCTATCCTGCCGATCCCGCACCTCGCCGCAACTAAATAAATAGTTTAACCCCTAAACCGCCGCTCCCTGACCCCGCCGCAACCTATATTAAATTTATTAACCCCTATCCTGCCCCCCCTACACCGTCGCCACCTATAATAAATTTATTAACCCCTTTCCTGCCCCCCACTACACCGCCGCCACTGTAATAAAATTATTAACCCCTAAACCTAAGTCTAACACTAACCCTAACACCCCCCCTAACTTAAATATTAATTAAATAAATCTAAATAATATTTCTATTATGAACTAAATTAATCCTATTTAAAACTAAATACTTACCTTTAAAATAAACCCTAATATAGCTACAATATAAATAATAATTATATTGTAGCTATCTTAGGATTTATTTTTATTTTACAGGTAACTTTCAATTTATTTTAACTAGGTACAATAGCTATTAAATAGTTATTAACTGATCGGAACAGCCAATAGAATGCGAGCTCAATCTGATTGGCTGATTGGATCAGCCAATCGGATTGAACTTGAATCTGATTGGCTGATTCAATCAGCCAATCAGATTTTTCCTACCTTAATTCCGATTCGCTGATAGAATCCTAGAATCCTTAAAGGAGCCTTCATTCGTCGGTAGTCCGTCGGTAAAGAAGGATGTTCCGCGTCGGCGGGATGAAGATTGAAGACCCGGCTTGGAAGATGACATTGCCCGGATAGAAGACTTCTTCAGCGCCTCTTGGAAGATGACATTGCCCGGATGGAAGAGTTCTTCAGCGCCGCTTGGAGGATCACTTCATCGGATGGAAGATTTCTTCAGCGCCCCTTGGATGATCACTTCTGCCGCTCCGGATGTCCTCTTCGGTTCCATCGCTGCTCGGCTGAGTGAAGACAAGGTAGGATGATCTTCAGGGGATTAGTGTTAGGTTATTTTAAGGGGGGTTTGGGTTAGATTAGAGGTATGTGGGTGGTGGGTTTTAATGTTGGGGGGGGTTGTATTTTTCTTTTACAGGCAAAAGAGCTGAATTCTTTGGGGCATGCCCCACAAATGGCCCTTTTAAGGGCTGGTAAGGTAAAAGAGCTTTGAACTTTTTAAATTTAGAATAGGGTAGGGCATTTTTTTATTTTGGGGGGGTTTGTTATTTTATTAGGGGGCTTAGATTAGGTGTAAGTAGCTTAAAATTGTTGTAATATTTTTAAAATGTTTGTAACTTATTTTTTTTATTTTTTGTACTTTAGTTAGTTTATGTAATTGTATTTAATTGTAGTTATTTGTAGTTAATTTATTTAATTTATTTAATGATAGTGTAGTGTTAGGTTTAATTGTAACTTAGGTTAGGATTTATTTTACAGGTAATTTTGTATTTCTTTTAGCTAGGTAGTTATTAAATAGTTAATAACTATTTAATAACTATTCTAACTAGCTAAAATAAATACAAAGTTGCCTGTAAAATAAATATAAATCCTAAGATAGCTACAATGTAATTATTAATTACATTGTAGCTATCTTAGGGTTTATTTTACAGGTAAGTATTTAGTTTTAAATAGGAATAATTTATTAAAGTAAAGTGTAGTGTTAGGTGTAATTGTAACTTAGGTTATTTTTTATTTTACAGGTTAATTTCTCTTTATTTTAGCTAGGTAAGCTATTAAATAGTTAATAACTATTTAATAGCTATTGTACCTAGTTAAAATAAATTGAAAGTTACCTGTAAAATAAAAATAAATCCTAATATAGCTACAATATAATTATTATTTATATTGTAGCTATATTAGGGTTTATTTTAAAGGTAAGTATTTAGTTTTAAATAGGATTAATTTAGTTAATAAGAGAAATATTATTTAGATTTATTTAATTAATATTTAAGTTAGGGGGGTGTTAGGGTTAGTGTTAGACTTAGGTTTAGGGGTTAATAAATTTATTACAGTGGCGGCGGTGTAGTGGGGGGCAGGATAGGGGTTAATAAATGTATTATAGGTGGCGACAGTGTAGGGGGGCAGATTAGGGGTTAATAAATTTAATATAGGTTGTGGCAGGGTCCGGGAGCGGCGGTTTAGGGGTTAATACATATATTATAGTTGCGGTGGGCTCCAGGAGCGGCGGTTTAGGGGTTAATACATATATTATAGTTGCGGTGGGCTCCGGGTGCGGCGGTTTAGGGGTTAATATGTATAGAGTAGCTTGCGATGGGCTCCGGGAGCGGCGGTTTAGGGGTTAATATGTATAGAGTAGCTTGCGGTGGGCTCCGGGAGCGGCGGTTTAAGGGGTAATACATTTATTTAGTTGCGGCGGTGTAGGGGGACAGATTAGTGGTGTTTAGACTCGGGGTACATGTTAGGGTGTTAGGTGTAGACAGCTCCCATAGAAATCAATGGGATGTCTGGCAGCAGCAAACTTGTACTTTCGCTATGGTCAGACTTCCATTGATTCCTATGGGATCCGCCGCCTCCAGCGTGGCGGATTGAAAACCAGGTACGCTGGGCCGGAAAAGTGCCGAGCGTACCTGCTAGTTTTTTGATAACTAGCAAAAGTAGTCAGATTGTGCCGTACTTGTGTGCGGAACATCTGGAGTGACGTAAGAATCGATCTGTGTCGGACTGAGTCCGGCGGATCGAAGTTTACGTCACAAAATTCTACTTTTGACGGTCTCTAGCCTTTGATAACTAAGGCGAATCAGCCTCGCCACAAATACGCTGCGGAATTCCAGCGTATTTGAGGTTGACGGCTTGATAACTAGGCCCCATGGCCTAGTTCTCAACTGATGCTGAAAAGGCACTAAACTGGGTTGACTGGTCATTTTTTTATGAAACTATGCTTAATATGAACTTTGGCACAGATATTGTACTCAGGCCCTAACATGAAGGTCAGACTAGCTCAAAATATATGTTCCAATAGCTGAATAACAGGAAAAAAACTAAAAGATGAACATAAGCTCACAATTTACGCGGACGATATTCTATTTACAATCACTAACATTGAGCAAACATTAATTTGTATTCACTGAGAGACTCAATCCACCTGGACAGATTTTCAAAAAGAGACCCTGTCTCTCAATGGATAAGATATGAACCTTCAGAATGTGCTAAAATAAATATAACAGTGTCAGTTACAAATAAATGTTCCTAGGTAGAATAATTTTAAGACATAATCCTCTAAATGCAGAAGTAGAATTTCCAAGCAATGGTACATATACCTCTACACCATCTAAAAGCTGACATTCTAAAATGTATGTTCTTGGTTTTTTTATTGCTTTTTTAAATGAATGATCATGTAGAGAACAGAACATGAAAAATGTGTTTTCCATCACTTGAATTCCCCGCTTCTACAATTATTCCTCTTCATTCTGCACAGACATTCTGTGATATGTATATGCATATGTATAATATATCTTTCTTTTATTGAAAATGATTCTACTCTTCCATATGAGGCTTTACATGCTCACCTAAAAAACTATGCATATGGAATACAATCCTGGAGGGGGAAGCTGCTCTGCCACATCCTACAATACACACAGGAACTCATGCACTCTGTTTGAAATAGGCCAGCCTAAACTTTTAAATTGGTAATCCCATGTTTGTCCAACTGCCAGGTGATTATCAGAACAATGACAACTCTCAAAATTGGTCCTATTGTGGGGTTTTGGCAACTTTAAAGAGGATCTTACCTAATTTAAAAGCAAGATGGTTGCACCAATAAAATAAGGGTATTAACATCCAGTGGAAGCTCCTCCATAGGCGCACAGGCGCATGTGAACCTTCAAACCCCAAAAGACAAAAGAAGAACTTTTTTTTTTGTTTGTTTTTTTAAAAACTACTCAGCCCCTATACTTCTCTAATCGCACAGTTTATGCTGTGCGAGTGAGATGCCGACGTCACAACTCAGGTCACATGAAGAGGCTCAGGTGGGATGGCAGGTGGGGGCGCTCTCACGTTTGTGCAGTGGAGACCTGGTGGCGGGGCCAGTATGAGCGCTGTGTGTCTGCTCATCAATCAAGTGACGCTGACGCTGCAGACATGTGCATTATGTCCGTTAGGGCAGAGCCAGCAAGTGTGAGTTGGAGCCCCTGGAGACTGGAGGGAGCATGAGGCAAAGAATCAGCAGCGATCAAGGGTAAGAGTTATCACTCTGCGGCTAGTTACTGGTAGACACCGGGCCCTGATCTTCATTCTCCCTTCTCTGTTCATGTTCCCTCTGCATGCGGGGTCTCTTCTAACCCTCTATCAAACTGAGAGAGAGAGCTCAGGGTGAGTACTAGGGACCACGCAGGCAGAGGGAATAGGAAGCTGCACTCTGTCCTGCTTGGGTCCTGGGGGGTTGGTTTGGTTAAGACCTGGGGACTGACCGGGCAGCTGCCGCCAGTGATGAGTTAGTCACCTGGGGGCTTCAGGAGGGACAGAGCACACATACTGCTCCTTATAAGAACTTTTTTTTTTGTTATGTGTTTTTATATATATATATATATATATATATATATTTTGAACCCCCATTTGAATAACCCACGAGCCGCCACTGTTAACATCACAATAGCTGTCAAGTGATCTTTATAGTAATAAAGATTATCTGGCAGCAACCATTCATCACAATTTGTTGTGTTGATGTTAGGACTCAGATCATTGTTTCTGTTTATTATTAAAATAAATGGGAGGACTAGGCGAGTGTAAAAACAAACAACATTTTGTGAAGTTCTATATGGAATTTTTTTTTGTGCAAGTAGTTTATATCTGGTGAGTTTTTTTTATTTATATTACTTTGATAATTTAGTTTTCTCAGAGTTAGGAGCATGTATAGATTGTCAATCCTTCTAAGAAATCATAATTTCTTTCATCAGATGGTGAGAGACTACAAGCTATCACATGTGGGAATACTCCCTTCTGACTACCAGGAGGAGACAAGACACTTAAATCCCTGCCACTTCCCATGATCCTGTCATTTATTTTTTTTGATGAGGAGTGAGGTGAAGGTGAAGTGCAAGATCTACTCATCATTTGAAAGGGGATACTCTAACCAAACTGAGGCCCAAATCCTGCCGTTCAGAGGGGCAGGCAAGGAGTGATTAGCCAGGCAGTGAAAGGTCTTTTCTCAGTGAAAAAATGTTGCAGGCCTCCCAGGTGAAATGTGGACTTGTCTAGCAAACCCCTGGTCTACAGTGAGCTGCTCCTTGTGGATCCACGGTCCTCCCCAGGTAAAATGTGGACATGTCCACCAATCCCCTGCTTTGTAGATACTGTTACTAATTTAGATCCTTGGTATTAAGCTCACACTGCTTAGGATGGGCTTGTCGATTGGAAGCAAGTTGCTGCAGCAGAGGTAAGCACAGTAGACGAATGTGCTGAGAGATAAGTACCTGCACCTTACAAGCTCACCGGCTATTAGTATGAACATATGCTTATACTAGCAGTTTCTTAGCACTTTTAGGAACTTTTATAAAACTTTGTTTTTTGAGGTTACTGTTGCTTTATATTTAGCTCAGACGGTTTAGAGCACTCAAAATTTGTTTCCGAGCTATGGCAGTATGTTTTATTTTACCTGCACTAAATTAGATTTTAGTGCTCACCGGTAACGCAGGCGTGCTAAGGTAAAATTCAATAGCCAACACCAGATAAAGAAATCGAACCCTAACATCTCAGCACCAGAAGGATCTTCCATGAACACCCCGCTGAACCTGGGAGTTACTTGAGAAAGTTCTTAATCGCCATCACAGCCTTGTCTATCACTGAAAGACCTATGAAGAAGGAGTTGGCATTAGCTATCTCTCACCTAAGCATTATCATTGAACATGGTCAGTGACAACCCTGGCACACACCCTTTTATTTATTTTTTTATTTTTATTTACACAACCTTAGATATGCAAAGATATAGGTGAGCTCACAGGAAACATTCAGCTAATTTCATTACCTCTCAATTTCATTATTTTTAGGTTTATACTGATTCACTGTAGGGATACATCCCTCCTGATTACAGTTCTCAACACTTGTCAATAGGTGTGACACTCCTCTCGCACACACTTTAATTGTATATTGATATAAATAGAGCGAGTGGATGAGATGAACAAACCTATTCTCCACAAAATTAGTCAAGTACCAACCAATTGAATTACCCTCTCCGTCCCTTTTTTTCCTTAGGCAGAAAAATGATACCTAGAAAGCAGAAGTTCAAATACCATTCTTTATTTTTTTACCGCAATTGATGCTAAGAGCCTCAGTAGCCCAGAAAAGAGGTCAATAGCAATTTGTGAATAAACCAAACTTAATTGCCATATAATATTTATACTTTCAGAGAGGAAGGGAACCGAAATGGATGAACACGCTTTCTTTGCCTCAGGGCCAAATAAGCGTAATAGAGTAGGTATCATATTACACATGGAAAAAGATCCAGAAGGAAGGTACTGACTGCTATTTGGCCTCCCAATCACAGTACTTCATATTTACTTCCCTAACCAAAATCACCACAGATTTTCCAAAAAACTGCCCCACCTCATTTTGGAAAATATGAAAGGCACACAATTCCTGGGGGGATATTTTAATGTCCCTCTAAACCCATTACAGGACATCACCAATGGTACATCTAGTACACCTAAACACACAAACAAAACGAACAGATTGATTTTGGCAAGTCTCAAGATCCATGATATTTGGCATACACTCCATCCCTCTAGTAAATATTCTAATCTACAAAAAAATGACTCTTGTATTGATTGTATATTCACTGATTCAGTAGGTCTAACAGTAGTTCCACAATGCGACATAGGGAAAATTACATGGTCTGACCCTGCACCAGTTATTTGCACCATTCGGTGGCCTGATTCCTCCATGACTGACTTTGGAAACTAGATGATAGCTTATTAGGCGGCCCTTTAATAGCAATGGAGGTAGGTAAATTCATTGTGGAAATTTTTGATATTAGCAAATCTGAACAAACATCTTCCTCTAATAGCTAGAAGGAGCATAAATGCATCCTCCAAGGAGAGTTAATAAAGCACAAAGAAAAACAAGCAAAGATAAAGAAAGGCGCAAACCCCTCTAAGTGAAGTACAATAAAACAAATAGAATTTATTATAACACAAATGCACACTCGCACTATAAACCCTCAAACATATGAGGTATGTAAAAGCACGTAAAAGGTGATAACCATTCAATAGTATTCTGTGTTTGGAATTGAATATATCATTCAGAGCCTCTGACGAAGTAGGAAGACGTCCTACAAAACGTGTTAGGCCACGCCCACTGTCCTTACGCAACGCCACAAGCATCAGCTGTTTTGGAGCTGGCATTTCATCTAGCAGCTGGTGTAGTATTCACTGTATTCACTGACTGCTATTTGGCCTCCCAATCACAGTACTTCATATTTACTTCCCTAACCAAAATCACCACAGATTTTCCAAAAAACTGCCCCACCTCATTTTGGAAAATATGAAAGGCACACAATTCCTGGGGGGATATTTTAATGTCCCTCTAAACCCATTACAGGACATCACCAATGGTACATCTAGTACACCTAAACACACAAACAAAACGAACAGATTGATTTTGGCAAGTCTCAAGATCCATGATATTTGGCATACACTCCATCCCTCTAGTAAATATTCTAATCTACAAAAAAATGACTCTTGTATTGATTGTATATTCACTGATTCAGTAGGTCTAACAGTAGTTCCACAATGCGACATAGGGAAAATTACATGGTCTGACCCTGCACCAGTTATTTGCACCATTCGGTGGCCTGATTCCTCCATGACTGACTTTGGAAACTAGATGATAGCTTATTAGGCGGCCCTTTAATAGCAATGGAGGTAGGTAAATTCATTGTGGAAATTTTTGATATTAGCAAATCTGAACAAACATCTTCCTCTAATAGCTAGAAGGAGCATAAATGCATCCTCCAAGGAGAGTTAATAAAGCACAAAGAAAAACAAGCAAAGATAAAGAAAGGCGCAAACCCCTCTAAGTGAAGTACAATAAAACAAATAGAATTTATTATAACACAAATGCACACTCGCACTATAAACCCTCAAACATATGAGGTATGTAAAAGCACGTAAAAGGTGATAACCATTCAATAGTATTCTGTGTTTGGAATTGAATATATCATTCAGAGCCTCTGACGAAGTAGGAAGACGTCCTACAAAACGTGTTAGGCCACGCCCACTGTCCTTACGCAACGCCACAAGCATCAGCTGTTTTGGAGCTGGCATTTCATCTAGCAGCTGGTGTAGTATTCACTGGAGTTTTTTATGCACTTTTCAAACGTTGAATTGCTATACATTTTGTACGTGTCCATACTGAATAACACTGATATGGATACACAGTGATACCAGTGACTCCTTTCTCATATGGGACAATCGTTACTGATTGCAGGAGTTTCGGTCTGAATGATATATTAAATTCCAAACAAAGACTACTACTGAATGGTTATCACCTTTTACGTGCTTTTACATACCTCATATGTTTGAGGGTTTATAGTGTGAGTGTGCATTTGTGTTATAATAAATTCTATTTGTTTTATTGTACTTCACTTAGAGGGGTTTGCGCCTTTCTTTTTCTTTGCTTGTTTTTATTTAGTTGTATCCAGCCTCCAGTGCTGTGTTTTGTGAAGAGGCAGCAACCCCCTATTGCTCGTTCTATATCCTGGAGATTTCCTATAGGAAACATATCCTTTTTTGAGTCTTCATGTCACATTTATAATTATATTCTCATTGTATTATACCATATATATATATATATATATACATTTTATATATATATGTGGTTGTATCTTATATATATATATTTGTATAATTTGCACTTCATATTGTCTTTATGTAATATACATGGCGCTCCCATTTGTTGCTGTTAACTTTTATTTTCTAATAAAGCACAAAGCCTAGAAACTACAGGTCTGCAGGGAACAATATGAACATGTATATCATTCTATATCAGAATTAGAAGGAAAAAAAACACAAAACTAACCCCTTAAATTCTGACATGGCAAATTCCTTAAACATTGTGAATCAAGCCTAAACAATTACTACAAGAAGATCACCAGCAAAAGGCCCTGCAGTTAAATCAATGTTTTTTTGATCAAGGAAATAAATGGGGCAAACTATCGGCAGAACTATTATGGTTCTTTATATAACAGGGAAAATGTCCTCCAAATACCAGAATCCCATAACTTAAGCATCTAAACATTCCCTTATCCAAGCTTATCTTAAAGACCTTTCACTGCTCAAGCTAAAAGAAGATGATTCTGAATTTTTAGATTATCCCTTTTGAAATAGAAGAGATAAAGCAGGCAATTAAAGATCTCCCATCAGGGAAAAGCTCAGGTCCCGGATGGGCTTACCACAAAATATTATAAACTCTACAACTCACAACTTTTTACCACACTTGCTTAATCTGTTTAATGAATTAGCCGAATCAAAGTCTGTCCGGATCGCATGCTAGAGGCCTATATATCAGTTTTACCCAAACCGGAAAAACCTACTGGTAGACCTGAAAGTTTTAGGCCTATCTCATTATTAATACTGATGTTAAAATATTAGCAAAGGCAATTGCAAAAAGGCACAACAGATTTCTTCCGATACTTATATCAACTGACCAGGTGGGCTTTGTCAAGAACTTTGAAAGTAATGCAATTAATCACCCATGCTGAGCTTCATTCTATACCTATGGCTTAGTTCTCAACTGATGCTGAAAAGGCACTAAACCGGGTTGACTGGTCATTTATTTTTTTATGAAACTATGCGTAATATGAACTTTGGCACAGACATTGTACTCAGGCCCTAACATGAAGGTCAGACTAGCTCAAAATATATGTTCCAATAGCTGAATAACAGGAAAAAAACTAAAAGATGAACATAAGCTCACAATGTACGCGGACGATATTCTATTCACAATCACTAACATTGAGCAAACATTACCTGAATTATTAACTAAGCTGGAAAGTTATGGAAAAGTCTCAAACTTCCACCTAAATTTACCAAAATCAGAGTTATTTTCTCTTCAAAGATTAGCATAGACCACATCAAATCAAAGTATCACCTACAAATTACACATCACATCCTAAAATATCAAGGTATATTTCTAACACCAACACCTAATCCTCATGACTTGTATACCTTAAATTACCAACACTTAAAAGAAGAAATCACCAGTTTCTTGGCTAAGTAGAATTTTTATTATCAAAATGAATATTCTCCCACATATTCTCTACCTTTTATAAATTATCCCAGTTCCACTTTCCTCGGACTATATAGCTCAAATGCAAAAACTGAATTGTTTATTTGGCATGAAAAAACCCTGATTGAGAAATGTCCTTTGTATTTCCCCAGGGATAGAGGGGGCTTTGGGGTCTCTAATTTAACCTTGTACAGACGTGCAGTCCTACTACAGAAACAGGTGGAGTAGTGCCACAATTCTAAACAGAAGGTTTGGGTTCAAGAAGATAATTACATATTTAATAAAGTTAATATGGGGCCACAGCCTGATTGACTCCACATGATTGGCCACAGTTAATATCTAAATACCCCCTGGTTGCAGATTTTTTTCATGCATGGGACAAAGCGATTGCCACAAGTACACACATTTCCACTCCGTATTCTCCACTTCTACCCATAATATAAAACCCCAACTTGCCAGACACAATCCATAAATCTCCCTCCAGGGACATATTACAAGCTAATGGAGGGCATTTTGCAATGTACCTTTAAAATGGGAAAATATTGCCCCCAGAGAAACTTCAGGAGTGGGATAAAACATTTTCTTCTTGGCTCAGTTATGTCCAATTAGTCCATTATATTTCTATTCATAGACAAAATATAAAGAGAGATATCTCTCCATTTGAAAACCTGTGCATCCTTAATATCACCCCCAGACACACAATATCAACCATCTATAAACTTTTGCTAATCCCTGATGAGACGACCACACCGTCTTATAAAAAAACATGGTATAAGGAGTTAGATATTGAAGTAAACAACACAAAATGGTTGAAATATTTTAAGATAGCTAGAAAAGCATCCATGGTAATGCAAGAAATGCATTTTAAATTCAAAAGCAGATTGCACCTAACACCTTTCAGACTACACCAAATCTTCCCACATCTGGGTGTTAATTGCTGGAGGGGATGTGGCCAAGAAGGTAACATGCTGCATGTATGGTGGACCTGCCCAAAACTTGCTGCCTTCTGGATTGACATTACTAAAGCCATGTCAGACATCTTAGAGACCAGGTATAAACACAAATGTACAATGGCACCACTAGGGCTGGCTCCCCTAGTATTTGGATACTCCTGAGACTATAAAAGTGTTAGTCTCCACTGTGTGATTAGGAGAGGGGAGTGGTGCAGTGCAGCAGTCAAGAACAACAAACTAATGAGGGAACGAGACCACAAAATAGGCTGCACTACTGGCACTCTAAGTCTGGACTTATAGGCAGAGAAAAAACAAGGGACAAATAAAATATAACTTGTATTAGTGTTAAGTTAAAAATAGAGACCCAGTGTGAAAGCACATTAAAAACAAATAGAGACATGTTGATAATAATTCCTGTTAGTTTATTATTATTGCCTTTGAGGAGTAATGTATTAAGACAGGAATTTATACTGTGCGGTTTGTCAGGGTACCTGTGAAATTAAATAAACTACAGTTGTATCACATAATCTAATATTTCATTTTTGGCTAATATCTAATTTGAGATGAATTGGTCTCACTATAGCCCCAACCCCTCTCTTGTTCTGAGACACAGATGTGTAGAACAAAAGAAATAGACACTTGTAAAACTCAAGGTGTCACTTTAACAGAGGATCCCTTTTCTATGTAATAAAAATTATCAGGTAAAGACCCCATGTGGAGATATACAGACATAATGTCTGAGATGGGTCTTTGAGGCTTGAGTGTATGCAGAGAGAAACCTGTTTTTACAGAGGAAAATGACCGTTTACACTTAGGTGTTAAATTGGTACCTGCTGAGTCAAATACACGAAGCTCAGACATACGTCTCAATGGAAAATAGCAGGAGAAAACAGAGACACATATTTTGCTGAAAGCATATAAGAATTTAAAACTTGGTTTTGGAAAGAGAAGTTAGAAATTCATCTATATGAAATGTATAATTCTCAAAGATTTAATTGATACTCAGACTGTATAAATTATATATATATCCATGGATCTGAGAAATGCATTTATGGTTTGTAATAAATTAAATGAACAACTGTATAACATTTTTTTTAAAGATGTATGAAACAAATAACATCATCTTGATTTTTCTAGGAGTATAGTGGTACACTTAGCAAGAGATATACAGATATGCAATATTTATATTAATATGGAAGTTGAAAGCCTGAGAGTTAAGATTTTAACATGTCTTAACCTATGTATTTTTGAAAACATACAAGTCTTAAGGATTCGAAGTTTGGACAAATCATATATATAGTTTTCAAACATTAAATATGTGCCTCAGACTGTCCAAATAATAGTTACAAATAAATGGATATGATATTGTCTGTTTGTATAGCATTAAATATAAATATTTGCTTTATTTAATAAGTAGCTATACAGTCAATTTAAAATGTCCAATTTATTTCAAATTTAATAACCTATTCTTTTTATTTTTCAGGCATCTGACAAATGCATATGTGGTTGTCCCATAAATTGTGTCCTATGTTTTTTGCACTCAGCAAGAGATATGTATGCTCCATACTCTGTATTTGTATTAATATGGGACAATGATCTAGTGTAGCTTTGAAGGCATCTTCTAAAATATTGTGGGAAGTAATATACTCATAATTAGTCTCTATAAATACATGCTAAATTGTATTAGATGGGAGATACTCTATATATATTGACCAGACAGGTTTATTACTATCAAGAAATAGTGAATATACTAAAGATACATATTTTAAATATATATAAGAATCTATATTTACTGTTAGCGGTATTAAAAATGAAACTGTCTTTGTCTGCTGCCCCCGATGGCCTAAATCCAGTATTACAGCCAAAAGTCATTTGGCTGTTGAAAATTACATTTCCCATTAGCCAATCAGGGACAAGCTCCGTTAAGGGCATATCAGACAAGCTCCGTGGTGCGTATCCAAACATTCACCAATGATTAGAATAAAAATGTGTGGGGTGTATCACGTGATATAACCTTATGCAAAGGGATAGAAGGGGTCTTTGCTTGCTAAAATTTTGACTGATAACCTTGCTGCCTTTTGATATAACCTCATGCAAAGGGATAGAAGGGGTCTTTGCTTGATAAAATTTTGACTGATAACCTTGCTGCCTTTTTGGGACACAGTCACTATAAGCAAAATTGGGCTACCTTTTTTTTTATCCATATTGCAAAATACCTCTATTAATTTATGAGGTGAACTGGACATATCTGAAAAAAAACAAACCACTTCAATTTGGTATCTGGTAACGTATATAGGGTTGTTTCATACTTTTATATCTAAATCAAAGGTATTATATAGATATAGTTTAATTAAAGCTGGTGATTTAAAAGGGCAATTCATATTTAATGCTAAATAATTTTACTTGTTAGATAAAGGTCTTATCTTTTTTAAGGTCTTAAAACTTATTTTGTGGTGGCTGAATAAGAGGTAATTTCAGCTCAGATAAATTGGCATATCAATTGGATGTTAAAGTATTTTGTTATACTGTTTAACTAAACACTGTTAAGCTAACGGTCCATACTCTGGTATTTTATTGTGGTATTTTAATGTGATTCATTGTGAGTAAAGTTAATTTTAAAGGTATATCTTTTATGATCTTTGTAAAGAATATTATAACAGCATATGTGTATAGTCAATTCATAATCTAGTCTCTTTTCTATATAAATATATTTCAATTTGTTTATAAATTTAACTAATCTCAAGAATTTAGGAATAAATATTCATTTTAATTGTTTCGTATATACATTTTAATTGGAGGTTGTTTTAAAGAATAATAACAAATAAATTGTATTATAACCCTGGTATATATTGACAGCTTTGGCACCTGGTATAGAGACAAAATGTCCCCTTGCTCAAGTGGAGGGTAGTCACGGCTATTCCATAATGTATAAGGTAGATAGGAGTAGAGAGCGTGTGATTATGGTTTAAGTCAATGCCGATTATTATCAGTAAGAAAATACAGTACTTATATTGGATAATTATGGTTCTTACAGGGCACGATGTGATACTAACAGTCAATAAGATAGTAAAATGATTGTCACTGTTATAGTGAGTGCCCCTCTTATTCACATCTGGTATCTTAATAAAAGGTAATAGTGCTTGGGCATCTGCAATCAAAGGTTGTAATCAAACACACTGTATCTAGCAATCTTAGGAGATAATCAGAAATTATCTAATGTTAAGTTTTTAACGGTCCTGGACAATGACGTCTTAACAAGTTTATTATTAGAGACTTATAAAGTTAAGTGTTCATGTAATGTGTAATGCTTCAACACATGAATATTTGTTCTATAAACCAATTCTTATTGTTTTGTTATTAAAATTATTTTTTGTTATAAATTATTTACAGATACGAATTCCCTCATTGCAACAGTTTAAGCATTACTTAATTGTACTTATTCTTCCCACTGAGTTGCTCGAACAAATTTCACAGCAGTATTGTGTACTAAAGTAATAAGGTAACAGTGAGTATAAATAAATAAAGTAACAGTGAGTATGAATGTATCTAGTTGAATATTATATATTGTTGCTCATTGAGCTAACACATAAAGGTAAATGTGTCCCATAAATTGCTGTTGCTCTTGAGTTGCTAGGAACTCATTTCACAGCAGCATTGTGTAATAAAGCAGACATCCCAACCTGAAAGAACTCATTTCAGGGAGGTGCCCCCCCCCCTCAACCGCACCCCAACCGTTCCCCCCGTCCCAATTCAGAATTCCTCAGTGCTCTATTATGAAATAGTTGAAAATGTTATCACAAAGAGTATGTGGGGGGAAAAAACACCCATCTAAAGACAAGATGAACCTTGCATGTATAAATATCTATATAACCATTTTATACCTATAAAGTATTGGAGTCTGGCACAATATACAGTATAGCAGTCTGCACAATATACAGCATGGCAGTCTGGCACAATATTCAGCATGGCAGCCTGGCACAATATTCAGCATGGGAGTCTGGCACAATATTCAGCATGGGAGTCTGGCACAATATTCAGCATGGGAGTCTGGCACAATATACAGCATGGGAGTCTGGCACAATAGAAAGCATGGGAGTCTGGCACAATATACAGCTTGGGAGTCTTGCACAATATACAGCTTGGGAGTCTTGCACAATATACAGTATGGGAATCTGCACATCTCACCTGTATCAGGTCTGATATGTCTTGCACCGTACTAGAGATCAGGAAGGGGGGAAAAGTCCAGAGATGAACGCAGTAACTATTTACATTGAGCTATAACGGAACAGTGACACCTACAGGTAGAAATTAAAAGGGCAGGCACAAATTTGATTTTCTCTGACACTGCTCTTTCCAGGATCTTGTGTTTAATTTGTGGGTGTCACGGAGCAACTATTTCAATGCGGGAGACTCCCGGAACTTCCGGGATAGTTGTGATGTCAGAATGCTGCCTTCTACGCCCATAGTTTCAGGCTTGCTTGAAACGTAAGTTAAGAAGCAGCAGTCGTAAGACTGCTGCTCCTTAACTTCTCTGCCACCTTTTAGGTGGTGGGGACTGAAATCATTGGGATGATTGACACCCCCTGCTAGCGGCTGATTGGCCGCCGGTGAGCAGGGGGCGTTATTGCACAAGCATTTCACTAGAGATGCTTGTGCAGTGATAAATGCCGACAGCATATGCTGTCGGCATTTAGCAAGGTCGAGCAGACATAATTCACTGCAGTGAATCATGTCCACTCACCCCTGCCATGTCCGCTCACATAGGTTACCGTTGGAATTCTTTTAGAATTCATAGAGTTCTTGAGTTAGGTAAAGGCTTATCAGTCAGTTCTCTGAAGGGGCAGATTTCAGCTCTATTTCATAAACAAATTGCTAATATTACTGATTTTTAAGCTTTTCAGGCTCTGATTAGGATTAAACCAGATATCCGTCCAGTTTGTCCTCCTTGGAATCTGAATCTGGTTTTCAGGGTTCTTCAAACTCCTCTTTTTGAGCAAATACATGGTTTGGACATTTTATCTTTTATCTTGGAAGGTTATTTTTCATCAAGCTATTTATTTGGCTAGAAGAGCCTCTGAGCTTTCAACTTTGTCTCCTGAACCTCCTTTTCTGGTTTTTCATCAGGATAAGGCTGTTCTTCGCACTAGATATTCTTTCTTCCTAAAGTGGTATCTACAGATACTATAAATCAAGAAATTATGGTTCCTTCTTTTTGTCCAGCTATTAAGTAGTTTATGGAGTGTCTTCTCCACAACTTGGATGTTGTAAGAGCTTTAAATATTATGTGGAAGCCATAAAAGATTTCAGACTTTCTTCTTCTCTTTTTGTTTTTTTTGTAGGCCTTGTAAAGGTCAGAAAGCAATGGTTGTTACATTAGCAGTTTCGCTTAAAGGGACACTGAACTCAAATTTTTTTTTGGGATTCAGATAGAGAATGCAATTTTAAGCAACTTTCTAATTTACTCCTATTATCAAATTTTCTTCGTTCTCTTGCTATCTTTATTTGAAAAAGAAGGCATCTAAGCTTTTTTATTAGTTCAGACTCTGGACAGCACTTTTTTATTGGTGGATGAATTTATCCACCCACCAATCAGCAAGACCAACCCAGGTTGTTCACCAAAAATGGGCTGGTATCTAAACTTACATTCTTGCATTTCAAATAAAGATACCAAGAGAATGAAGATAATCTGATAATAGGAGTAAACTAGAAAGTTGCTTAAAATTTTATGCTCTATCTGAATCACAAATAAAAAAATTTGGGTTCACTATCCCTTTAAAGCCTTAGTTCGCAATGATTATTTGGATTCAGGGAATACTCTCCCTGAGCACATTACTGCTCATTCCATTAGAGCAGTTGCTACTTCTTGATCTTTTCATAATGATGCTTCTGTTGATCAGATTTCTAGGGCAGCTACTTAGTCCTCTTTGCACACTTTTTCTAAGTTTTATCAATTTGATGTGTATGCTTTTTTTGAGGCTGCCCTTTGCAGGGAAGTTCTGTGGGCTGTAGTGCCTGAATAGTAATATCCTGCCTTCATTGTTTGTCACCCCTAGTCACCGTGGTCTCTTGGACTCTGCGGCTTGGGTATTCCCAAACATAATGGCTAGAGGACTCTCACCATCTGATGAAATAAAATAAAATAATGCTTAATTTCTTTCATAATGGTGAGAATCCATGGGCCTCACCCATTCTTTTGGCTCAAGTGGCGGCAGTACTTATTTTGCACTTCTTTGCTTCACTGTCTTTCCTGCTTTTCTTTTCTCCTCATCTACTTTACGATATGTATGATTGAGGATCATGGGAAGTGGGAGGGGTTTAAAGCTCTGGTGTGTTGAGTGTCTTTTTTCCTTCTCCTGGTGGTCAGAAGGTGGATATTTCAACACATGATGGCTCGTGGACTCTCATCTTCATGAAATAAATTAATTTATCAGGTTAGCATACATTTTGTTTTTGGTTAGTTTTCATTTTTCAAATATATATTAGGGTTAATTTTCCTTTAATCTTACCTCATTAACTCATCTGTATAATTTTATATTAGCACTTTTTATTGCATAATATAGGTATATACATTTCTCTTGTAAGGTGTATCCAGTCCACGGATTCATCCATTACTTGTAGGATATTCTCCTTCCCAACAGGAAGCTGCAAGAGGATCACCCACAGCAGAGCTGTCTATATAGCTCCTCCCCTAACTGCCACCTCCCAGTCATTCTCTTGCAGCTCTCGACAAGGGAAGTAGCTAGAGAGATGTGGTGCATTAATGTAGTTTATCTTCAATCAAAAGTTTGTTATTTTCAAATGGTACTGGAGTTGTACTATTTTAGCCTCAGGCAGAAAGTTGAAGAAGAGCCTGCCTGTGGTCTTTGATGATCTTAGCAGGTTGTAACTAAGATCCATTGCTGTTCTCACACATAACTGAAGAGATGGGTAACTTCAGCAGGGGGAATAGCGTGCAGGGTCTCCTGCTCTAAGGTATGTGCAGTTTTAAATTTTTCTAGAGAAATGAATATGCTAGAAAATGCTGACAATACCGGATTTATTTAAGGTAAGCCTGATTACAGTGATTTAATAACGACTGGTATCATGCTTGCTGTAAAGGGTAATATTTTTATATTTTTATTATTTACTCACATTACTGAATAGATATAACGTTTGCTTGAAGGTGTATAAACGTTTATTACATATTGGTGGTAAAACTTTTTCTGGGGCCCAGTTTTTTCCACATGGCTGTCTAGATTTTGCCTAGGGATAGTTTTTTAAGGCCCTCTCACTGTGAGTACAGGTTGGGAGGGGCCTATTTTCGCACCTAAATTGCGCATTAGTTTTTGCAGCTTGAGACATCCAGCTTCTCTGGAGTCCCCTGAACATTTAGGACCTCTCTAAAGGGTTTTTGTGCCTTCCAAAGTCGTTGTATGGGCAGGTAGGGCCACAGTAGAGCTGTGGCAGTTTGTTGTGACTGTTTAAAAAAACGTTTATATCGTTTTTGTGATCCGGTTTTGAAACTAAGGGGTTAATCATCCATTTGCAAGTGGGTGCAATGCTCTTTCAGCCTATTATACACACTGTAAAAATTTCGTAAGATTTACTGCTTTTTTCACTGTTTTGCAGTTTCTGTGATTGTTTTTTTCTCTTAAAGGCACAGTACCGTTTTTATTTTTTGCTTGTTCACAGTTATTAAAGTGTTTTCCAAGCTTGCTGGTCTCATTACTAGTCTGTTTAAACATGTCTGACATAGAGGAAACTCATTGTTCATTATGTTTAGAAGCCATTGTGGAACCCCCTCTTAGAATGTGTACCAAATGCACTAATTTTACTATAGATTACAAAGACCATATTCTGGCTTTAAAAAATTTATCACCAGAAGAAATTGACAAGGAGGAAGTTATGCCGTCTAACTCTCCCCACGTGTCAGATCCTATAAATCCCGCTCAGGGGACGCCTAGTATATCTAGCGCGCCCATTGCGTATACCTTGCAAGACATGGCGGCAGTTATGAATCATACCCTTTCAGAGGTATTATCTAAACTGCCAGGATTGCAAGGAAAGCGAGACAGCTCTGGGACTAGAATAAATACAGAGCTCTCTGACGCTTTAGTAGCTATGTCTGATACACCCTCACATTATACTGAAGCTGAAGCAGGGGAGCTTCAATCTGTGGGTGATTTTTCTGATTCAGGGAAGATACTTCAATCTGATTCTGATATGTCTACATTTAAATTTAAGCTTGAACACATCCGCGTATTGCTCAGGGAGGTTTTAGCAACTCTGTATGACTGTGACACTATTGTAGTCCCAGAGAAATTATGTAGATTGGATAAATACTATGCAGTACCTACTTACACTGATGTTTTTCCAATCCCTAAAAGGGATTTATTACTAAGAAATGGGATAGACCAGGTGTACCGTTCTCTCCCCCTCCTGTTTTTAAAAAGATGTTTCCTATAGACGCCGCTACACGGGACTTATGGCAGACGGTCCCTAAGGTGGAGGGAGCAGTTTCTACTCTAGCTAAGCGTACCACTATCCCTGTCGAGGACAGTTGTGCTTTTCTAGATCCAATGGATAAAAAATTAGAGGGTTACCTTAAAAAAAATTTTATTCAACAAGGTTTTATTCTCCAGCCTCTTGCATGCATTGCCCCAGTCACTGCTGCCGCGGCTTTCTGGTTTGAGTTCCTAGAGGAGGCTCTACAGGTTGAAACCCTGTTGGAAGATATTATTGACAAGCTTAGGGCCCTTAAGCTAGCCAATTCATTTGTTTCTGATGCCGTTGTTCATTTAACCAAGCTAACGGCTAAAAATTCAGGTTTTGCTATTCAGGCGCGTAGGGCGCTATGGCTTAAATCCTGGTCAGCTGACGTGACTTCAAAGTCTAAACTTCTCAACATTCCCTTCAAAGGTCAGACCCTATTCGGGCCTGGACTGAAGGAGATCATTTCTGACATCACTGGAGGAAAAGGTCACGCCCTTCCTCAAGACAGGTCCAACAAATTAAGGACCAAACAGTCTAGTTTTCGGCCCTTTAGAAACTTCAAGAGTGGCGCAGCTTCAACTTCCTCTAACACAAAACAAGAGGGAACTTTTGCCCAGTCTAAGCCGGTCTGGAGACCTAACCAGGCTTGGAACAAGGGGAAACAGGCCAAAAAGCCTGCTGCTGCCTCTAAGACAGCATGAAGGAGCAGTCCCCGATCTGGAAACGGATCTAGTAGGGGGCAGACTCTCTCTCTTCGCCCAGGCTTGGGCAAGAGATATCCAGGATCCCTGAGCATTGGAAATTGTGTCCAAGGGTTATTTTCTGGAACTCAAAACCTCTCCCCTAAAAGGGAGATTTCATCTCTCACTTTTATCTGCAAACCAGATAAAGAGAGAGGCATTCTTACATTGTGTTCAAGACCTCCTAATTATGGGAGTGATCCACCCAGTTCCACAGGAGGAACAGGGTCAGGGCTTCTATTCAAATCTGTTTGTAGTTCCCAAAAAAGAGGGAACATTCAGACCAATCTTAGATCTCAAGATCTTAAACAAATTTCTCAGAGTTCCATCCTTCAAGATGGAGACTATTCGAACCATCCTTCCTATGATCCAGGAGGGTCAATATATGACTACCGTAGACCTAAAGGATGCTTATCTTCACATCCCGATACACAAAGATCATCATCGTTTTCTCAGGTTTGCCTTTCTAGACAGGCACTACCAGTTTGTGGCTCTTCCCTTCGGGTTGGCCACGGCACCAAGAATCTTTACAAAGGTTCTAGGGTCCCTTCTAGCGGTCCTAAGGCCGCGGGGTATAGCAGTAGCCCCTTACTTAGACGACATTCTGATACAGGCGTCGACTTTTCAAGTTGCCAGGTCCCACACGGACATTGTTCTGGCATTTCTGAGGTCCCATGGGTGGTAGGTGAATGAAGAAAAGAGCTCTCTATCACCTCTAACAAAAGTTTCATTCCTAGGGACTCTGATAGATTCGGTAGAAATTAAGATTTACCTAACGAAGGCCAGATTGTCAAAACTTCTAGACTCTTGCCGTGTTCTTTATTCCACTTCTCGTCCTTCAGTGGCTCAGTGTATGGAAGTAATCGGTTTAATGGTAGCGGCAATGGACATAGTACCGTTTGCCCGCCTACATCTCAGACCGCTGCAACTTTGCATGCTCAGTCAGTGGAATGGGGATTACACAGATTTGTCCCCTCTACTAAATCTGGATCAATAATTCAGGGATTCTCTTCTCTGGTGGCTATCTCAGGTCCATCTGTCCAAGGGGATGAGCTTCCGCAGGCCAGATTGGACTATAGTAACGACAGATGCCAGCCTTCTGGGCTGGGGTGCAGTCTGGAACTCCCTGAAGGCTCAGGGCTCGTGGACTCAGGAGGAGGCTCTCCTTCCAATAAACATTCTGGAATTAAGAACAATATTCTATGCTCTTCAGGCTTGGCCTCAGCTAGCTGTGGTCAGCTTCATCAGATTTCAGTCGGACAACATCACGACTGTAGCCTATATCAACCATCAGGGGGAACAAGGAGCCCCCTGGCAATGTTGGAGGTTTCAAAGATAATTCTATGGGCAGAGGTTCACTCTTGCCATCTCTCAGCTATCCATATCCCAGGAGTAGAGAACTGGGAGGCGGATTTTCTAAGTCGGCAGACTTTTCATCCGGGGGAGTGGGAGCTCCATCCGGAGGTATTTGCCCAGCTGATTCAACTATGGGGCAAACCAGAACTGGATCTCATGGCGTCTCGTCAGAACGCCAAACTTCCTTGTTACGGGTCCAGGTCAAGGGATCCCCAGGCAGCGCTGATAAGTGCTCTAGCAGCGCCCTGGTCCTTCAGCCTGGCTTATGTGTTTCCCCCGTTTCCTTTGCTCCCTCGGCTGATTGCCAAGATCAAGCAGGAGAGAGCTTTGGTGATTTTGATAGCTCCTGCGTGGCCACGCAGGACTTGGTACGCAGATCTGGTGGACATGTCATCCTTTCCACCATGGACTCTGCCACTGAGACAGGACCTTCTACTTCAAGGTCCCTTCAAACATCCAAATCTAATTTCTCTGCGTCTGACTGCTTGGAGATTGAACGCTTGATTTTATCAAAGCGTGGTTTTTCCGAGTCGGTCATTGATACCTTAATTCAGGCTCGAAAGCCTGTCACCAGGAAAATCTATCATAAGATATGGTGTAAATATCTTCATTGGTGTGAATCCAAGGGTTACTCATGGAGTAAAGTCAGGATTCCCAGGATATTGTCTTTTCTCCAAGAAGGATTGGAGAAAGGATTGTTAGCTAGTTCCTTAAAGGGACAGATTTCTGCTCTGTCTATTCTTTTGCACAAGCGTCTGGCGGATGTTTCAGACGTTCAGGCGTTTTGTCAGGCTTTAGTTAGAATCAAGCCTGTGTTTAAACCTGTTGCTCCGCCATGGATTTTAAATTTAGTTCTTAAAGTTCTTCAAGGGGTTCCGTTTGAACCTCTGCATTCCATAGATATCAAGCTTTTATCTTGGAAAGTTCTGTTCTTGGTAGCTATCTCTTCGGCTCGAAGAGTTTCAGAGTTATCTGCCTTACAGTGTGATTCCCCTTATCTGATCTTCCATGCAGATAAGGTAGTGTTGCGTACCAAACCTGGGTTTCTTCCTAAGGTGGTATCTAATAAGAATATCAATCAGGAGATTGTTGTTCCGTCACTGTGTCCTAATCCTTCTTCAAAGAAGGAACGTCTATTACACAATCTTGACGTGGTTCGTGCTTTAAAGTTTTATTTACAAGCTACTAAAGATTTTCGTCAAACATCTGCATTGTTTGTTGTCTACTCTGGACAGAGGAAAGGCCAAAAGGCTTCTGCAACTTCTCTTTCCTTTGGTTAAGAAGTATAATCCGCTTAGCTTATGAGACTGCTGGCCAGCAGCCTCCTGTAAGAATTACAGCTCATTTCACTAGAGCAGTGGCTTCCACATGGGCTTTTAAAAATGAGGCTTCTGTTGAACAGATTTGTAAGGCGGCGACTTGGTCTTCGCTTCATACTTTTTCTAAATTCTACAAATTTGATACTTTTGCTTCTTCGGAGGCTATTTTTGGGAGAAAGGTCTTACAGGCAGTGGTGCCTTCCGTTTAAGCGCCTGCCTTGTCCCTCCCTTCATCCGTGTCCTATAGCTTTGGTATTGGTATCCCACAAGTAATGGATGAATCCGTGGACTGGATACACCTTACAAGAGAAAACAA
Organism: Bombina bombina; assembly: GCF_027579735.1. Lineage (NCBI taxonomy): Eukaryota > Metazoa > Chordata > Amphibia > Anura > Bombinatoridae > Bombina > Bombina bombina. Next base: position 688,368,504 of record NC_069499.1, read on the forward strand.
AATTTATTCTTACCTGATAAATTTATTTCTCTTGTGTTGTATCCAGTCCACGGCCCGCCCTGTCATTTTAAGGCAGGTGTTTTTTAAATTTTTAAACTACAGTCACCACTGCACCCTATAGTTTCTCCTTTCTCTTGCTTGTCTTCGGTCGAATGACTGGGAGGTGGCAGTTAGGGGAGGAGCTATATAGACAGCTCTGCTGTGGGTGATCCTCTTGCAGCTTCCTGTTGGGAAGGAGAATATCCCACAAGTAATGGATGAATCCGTGGACTGGATACACCACAAGAGAAATTAATTTATCAGGTAAGCATAAATTTTGTTTTTGATGTTTTGGGAAATAGAACTGATGTTTTTATGTGCAACCATAAACTGTATGAAATATTTAGAAAATAACAACTCTCATGCTGTTGTTTACCATGTACTATATAGAACGTGTAAGCAGTAAAATGTATACATTTAATCAGTGCAAAAAAATATCCTTTTTTAGCATTTGATTGTAAAATGGCTTAGCAGTGAAGGGGTTAAACATAAAAATCTGCTATTAATAAGCAGTCACAAATATATTATGTAGATTAACAAAATGGAGATCTAGTACTTAATTTTTAGATGATGCTCTTACTACACCTGTGATACTCGCAGGTATTTCTTCTACAAGATACGACAAGTCCACGGATTTCATCCTTACTTGTGGGATTTTAACCTCCTGCTAATAGGAAGTGGCAAAGAGCACCACAGCAGAGCTGTATATATAGCTCCTCCCTTCCCTCCACCCCCTGTCATTCTCTTTGCCTGTGTTAGTAATAGGAAGAGGTAAAGTGATGTGTTTGTTTTAGATTCTTCAATCAAGAAGTTTATTTTAAATGGTACCGGTGAGTACTATTTTCCTCAGGGAGATATGAAATGAAGAAGATTTCTGCCCTGAGGTTGATGATCTTAGCAGATGTAACTAAGATAAATGTTGGTTCCCACAGAGCTTCTGACGGTAGTGCAAGAGAAATCTTCAGTGTGGAGAACGATGTCATGCTACAAGCAGCATTGAGGTTTGTTCAGTCTTTTATTTCTGAGGAGACTTGGTATATCAGAACTGGCTGACATTTTTTTCCCTGCAAGGGAAGGGGTAAGCAGTAGACCTGTACACTGAGGGTGTTACTGAAAATCCTGTGTTTATACATATTACTTTGACACTGTATTGGACTGGACACTGGGAGAGGCAGCTTGACATTTTATATGTTATACAAAGTCAGTAGGTCTAGGTGCAGGGGTCATTTTTTCTGTGAAGATATATTTTTTTTTGTTAAAATGTCTTAGAGGGTAAATTTGCCTTTTACTTATAGGGAGCAATAATTTTTGGGCCAATTGAATTATTATATTTAATTGTGTAGCGTTTTTTAAACGTTTTAGGCCGTTTGAGAAAAAATTGTGCGCTTTTTATTTCTTAAAGGCGCAGTACACATTTTTCTAAAAGTTGTTTGAATCAATAAATGAGGTGATCTACGACTATTGTGGTTATTTCTAGTCTGTTCATGGCTGCAGTTATGTCAACTACCCTTACAGAGGTATTATCTGTTACCAGTGTTACATGGAAACGCAGTAGGTCAGGTATTAATGTGAATACTGAATCCTCTGATGCTTTGTTGGCTATTTCCGATGTACCCTCACAGGGCTCTGAGTTGGGGGTCAGGGAATTGTTGTCTGAGGGAGAATTTTCAGACCCAGGAAATATGTTACCTCAGACAGATTCGGACGTCATGTCCTTTAAATTTAAGCTTGAACACCTCCGCCTGTTACTTCGGGAGGTTTTAGCGACTCTGGATGATTGTGATCCCATTGTAATACCACCAGAGAAATTGTGTAAAATGGACAAATATCTAGAGGTACCTACTTACACTGATGTTTTTCTGGTTCCTAAAAGAATTTTGGAAATTATAAAGAAGGAATGGGACAGACTGGGTATACCGCTCTCTCCTCCTCCTAATTTCAAGAAAATATATCCCATATCAGACACCATTCGGGACTCTTGGCAGTCGGCCCCTAAGGTGGAGGGAGCTATTTCTACCCTGGCTAAGCATACAACCATACCAATTGAAGACAGTTGTGCTTTCAAAGACCCTATGGATAAGAAGTTAGAGGGTCTTCTAAAGAAATTATTTATTCATCAGGGTTTCCTTTTACAACCAACAGCTTGCATTGTTCCAGTTACTACTGCAGCAGCTTTTTGGTTTGATGCTCTAGAAGAGTCTCTGAAGGTTGAGACCCCTTTAGAGGATATTTTAGATAGAATTAGGGCTCTCAAGCTAGCTAATTCTTTTATTACAGATGCCGCCTTTCAAATTGCTAAATTGGCGGCGAAAAATGCAGGATTTGCCTTTTTGGCGCGTAGAGCATTATGGTTAAAATCGTGGTCTGCTGATGTATCATCTAAATCAAAGCTCTTAGCTATTCTTTTCAAGGGGAAGACCCTATTTGGGCCTGAGTTGAAAGGGATCATTTCTGACATTACTGGAGGTAAAGGTCACGCCCTACCTCAGGATAAGTCTGTTAAGATGAGGGGTAAACAAAATAATTTTCATTCCTTTAGAAATTTTAAAGGAGTACCCTCTGCTTCCTCTTCTTCCGCAAAGCAGGAAGGAAATTTTACTCAGGCCAAGTCTGTCTGGAGACCCAACCAGGCTTGGAACAAGGGTAAGCAACCCAAGAAGTCCGTTGCTGCTACAAAGACAGCATGAAGAGACGGCCCCCGATCCGGGTCCGGATCTAGTAGGGGGCAGACTTTCTTTCTTTACCCAGGCTTGGGTAAGAGATGTTCAGGACCCTTGGGCACTGGAAATCGTGACCAACGGGTATCAACTTTAATTCAAAAATCTCCTAAGAGGGAGATTTCTTCTTTCTCAATTGTCTGTAAACCAGATAAAAAGAGAGGCGTTCTTACGTTGTGTAAGAGACCTCTCTACTATGGGAGTAATTTGTCCTGTTCCAAGATTAGAACAGGGAAAGGGATTTTACTCGAATCTTTTCTTAGTTCCCAAAAAAGAGGGAACGTTCAGACCTATTTTAGACCTCAAGAGTCTAACCAAGTTTCTCAGAGTTTCATCCTTCAAGATGGAGACCATCCGAACAATTTTAATAATAATCCAGGAGGGTCAATATATGACTACCGTGGACTTGAAGGATGCATACCTTCATATTCCTATCAGCGCTGCGGAATCTGTTGGCGCTCTACATATACCTGATAATAATCCACAAGGATCGTCATCAGTTCCTAAGGTTTGCCTTCCTGGACAAACATTTTCAGTTCGTGGCTTTTCCCTTCGGGTTGGCCACAGCACCCAGGATCTTCATGAAGGTTCTAGGGTCCCTTCTGGCGGTTCTCTGGCCGCGGGGCATTGCAGTGGCGCCTTACCTGGACGATATTTTTATTCAGGCGTCAACTTATCAGACAAAATCTCACAGACATGGTGTTGTCATTTCTGAGAACTCACGGATGGAAGGTGAACCTAGAAAGGAGTTCACTAGTTCCACGGACAAGGGTTCCCTTCTTGGGAACTCTGATAGTGTCATGAACCAAGCCTCCAGACGAAAAAGAAAAAGAACAGGTCTGGGAGGCATTCTGCTAAGAAGGACTGTGTGGGGATTTGAACCTGTGACTCTGTGGTTGCTATTTCTGTTTGCTTACATGTTGAGCCACAGCCAGTTCTAGCAATAGCATGGATCTTAAAAGATCTGATAAATAACTATTTGTCTTACTTGTTATTACACCTGTGCAACACACAGGTGTTCTCAATTCTGGAATTAATCAGAACCAACCCTGTGCAAAACCTCCCTATTTAAGGATGGCTTTTAGTCTGCATTAGTGTCTTCACATTGGATCTGTTTTGTCAAGTCAGAACCTGTTTCCTGTATTTCTTTGGAGAAAGATTTCCTTTGCACCTGTTTACAAGGTATTACCAGGAGAAAGCCTTTACCTTTAAACCTGTTACCAATCTACAAGTTTGTTTCCTGCTTTATGCAACTCCTGCACTTGGCCATTGCCAGGAGAAAGATTTCCTTTGCACCTGTTTACAAGGTATTACCAGGAGAAAGCCTTTACCTTTAAACCTGTTACCAATCTACAAGTTTGTTTCCTGCTTTATGCAATTCCTGCACTTGGCCATTGCCAGGAGAAAGATTTCCTTTGCACCTGTTTACAAGGTATTACCAGGAGAAAGCCTTTACCTTTAAACCTGTTACCAATCTTCAAGTTTGTTTCCTGCCTTGTGCATTTCCTGCACTCAGCAATTACAAGGAGAGAGACTTTACCTTTAAACCTGTTACCAGTTTCCAAGTTGTTTCCTGCATTGTGCAATTCCTGCACTCAGCAATTACAAGGAGAGAGACTTTACCTTTAAACCTGTTACCAGTTTGCAAGTTGTTTCCTGCATTGTGCAATTCCTGCACTCAGCAATTACAAGGAGAGAGACTTTACCTTTAAACCTGTTACCAGTTTGCAAGTTGTTTCCTGCCTTGTGCAAATCTTACATTTCAGTTATTACCAAGAGAAAGACTTTCCTTTTTGAATCTGCATCTCTGCTTACTAGTTTTCTTTATTTTCACTCCTGCTGTATGTGGTCTTAACATACCTGAGTAGCATATTTAAATATTCTGCAAATATTTGTTTAAACAAAGTATTTTGTTGTTTAAATAAATTTGTTTTCATTTTCAATCAGTATGGCTTCTACTAATCTTCCTTTAAAGCAACTGTTCCAGACAATGAGGCTCTCACATGATATCCTGAGACAGAACATGACAGAATGTGAAGACCATAAAAGAGAGCCCTCTGGGATTATTGCTGTATTGGATTCAGTGTTAAAGTTTATTAAGGACATACTCATTAACTTTATGGAGCTGGTGGAAATGTTATCTCTCCCAACCGAAACCTTGTCTAAAGTTACCTCCCAAACAAGGAAAGGTTTTAAAGAACCCTTAAAAGAAGAGGAAAAAATTCGGCGAAGACAACTTAACCTCTGTTTCTATTGTGGGGGACCTGGTCACTGCATCACAGGGTGTCCAGTAAGACCTCCTAGAGGATCAAGTCGAGATACAGCCAAGTTTAAAATGGACTCTGATGTTAAGGGAACAAATTATTCTTCCACTAGCAAACTTAAAGATACCCCTGGAGAGGATCCAGCTACTGAGAATACATCTATTCTACAAGCAACCATTTCTAACACGCTTCAAGAAATGGTACCTGATTTGAAACAGATGGTTGTTGGCAGTACAACTTCAACAACATCCACTATCCATGCCACTGCCTCTGTTTCTGCATCTACCACATTGGGGAATTCTGCAATAACACCTCCTGGAAATCCTGCACATTACCTTGTTTCTGCCTTGGTTGGAGATCCATCTAACAAAAGTCACTCATCAGACATAAAAGTGACAAATCTTCCAGCTGAATCAGACCCTGACAAATCTAAAGTTCCACACCTCCCTGCACCACCTTCACCCAGCTACTCATTGACTGAGAAAGAATTGAATGAGATGGTTGAATTGGATATAAATGACACAGAAAATGAATTCCTGGACTCTGAAGGAGAGGTCATACCTTACCCGGAGGTACTCTACCCATCAGGCAGATATGACCCAGATAACGAATTCCTTGACTCTGAAGGAGAGGTCTTTTCCTACCCGGAGGTACCCTGCCCATCAGCCAGTCCATTGCAAGCTGCTGGGTATAATCAGGAACCTCTAAATCAAAACTGTCTTGGTTTTTCAGCTCTTGTTATGCCTACAGGGATATCTTCTAAGGGTCCCCAATCTCAGGCAGCTGTTCCAAGCAAAGAATCCATTCCATCTGATTGTATTAGGGCTTCAAATGGAACACTTGTTCGTAAATCCCACCTTCAGATGTTTGAACAGGCTTTGAGCGCCCAGAGTGCGCTCTTTGGAGGGGGCATCTGTCATGAACCAAGCCTCCAGACGAAAAAGAAAAAGAAAAGGTCTGGGAGGCATTCTGCTAAGAAGGACTGTGTGGGGATTTGAACCTGTGACTCTGTGGTTGCTATTTCTGTTTGCTTACATGTTGAGCCACAGACAGTTCTAGCAATAGCATGGATCTTAAAAGATCTGATAAATAACTATTTGCCTTACTTGTTATTACACCTGTGCAACACACAGGTGTTCTCAATTCTGGAATTAATCAGAACCAACCCTGTGCAAAACCTCCCTATTTAAGGATGGCTTTTAGTCTGCATTAGTGTCTTCACATTGGATCTGTTTTGTCAAGTCAGAACCTGTTTCCTGTATTTCTTTGGAGAAAGATTTCCTTTGCACCTGTTTACAAGGTATTACCAGGAGAAAGCCTTTACCTTTAAACCTGTTACCAATCTACAAGTTTGTTTCCTGCTTTATGCAATTCCTGCACTTGGCCATTGCCAGGAGAAAGATTTCCTTTGCACCTGTTTACAAGGTATTACCAGGAGAAAGCCTTTACCTTTAAACCTGTTTTCTCCAACATAGGTGTGTCCGGTCCACGGCGTCATCCTTACTTGTGGGATATTCTCTTCCCCAACAGGAAATGGCAAAGAGCCCAGCAAAGCTGGTCACATGATCCCTCCTAGGCTCCGCCTACCCCAGTCATTCTCTTTGCCGTTGCACAGGCAACATCTCCACGGAGATGGTTAAGAGTTTTTTGGTGTTAAATGTAGTTTTTATTCTTCAATCAAGAGTTTGTTATTTTAAAATAGTGCTGGTATGTACTATTTACTCTGAAACAGAAAAGAGATGAAGATTTCTGTTTGTAAGAGGAAGATGATTTTAGCAACCGTTACTAAAATCGATGGCTGTTTCCACACAGGACTGTTGAGATGAATTAACTTCAGTTGGGGGAAACAGTGGGCAGACTTTGCTGCTTGAGGTATGACACATTTCTAACAAGACTTGGTAATGCTGGAAGCTGTCATTTTCCCTATGGGAACCGGTAAGCCATTTTCTTAGTTTAGTATAAGAATAAAGGGCTTCACAAGGGCTTTTAAGACTGGTAGACATTTTTCTGGGCTAAAACGATTACTTTATAAGTATATTTAGTGGATTATAACTATAAATAGTTCTTTTAATCTTGGGGATGTATTAAAAAAAATGACAGGCATTCTTACATTGTGTAGAAGACCTGTTAAGAATGGGAGTGATTCATCCTGTTCCATTAGGAGAACAAGGGATGGGGTTTTACTCCAATCTGTTCATAGTTCCCAAAAAAGAAGGAACATTCAGACCAATTTTAGATCTCAAGATTCTAAACAAATTTCTCAGGGTTCCATCGTTCAAAATGGAAACCATTCGAACAATTCTTCCTACCATCCAGGAAGGTCAATTCATGACCACGGTGGATTTAAAGGATGCGTATCTACATATTCCTATCCACAAGGAACATCATCGGTTCCTAAGGTTCACCTTTCTGGACAAGCATTACCAGTTTGTGGCACTTCCATTCGGATTAGCCACTGCTCCAAGGATTTTCACAAAGGTACTAGGGTCCCTTCTAGCGGTGCTAAGACCAAGGGGCATTGCAGTAGTACCTTACTTGGACGACATACTGATTCAAGCGTCGTCTCTGTCAAAAGCAAAGGCTCATACGGACATTTTCCTAGCCTTTCTCAGATCTCACGGGTGGAAAGTGAACATAGAAAAAAGTTCTCTGTCCCCGTCAACAAGAGTTCCCTTCTTGGGAACAATAATAGACTCCTTAGAAATGAAGATTTTTCTGACAGAGGCCAGAAAATCAAAACTTCTAAGCTCTTGTCAAGTACTTCATTCTGTTCTTCTTCCTTCCATAGCGCAGTGCATGGAAGTAATAGGTTTGATGGTTGCGGCAATGGACATAGTTCCTTTTGCACGAATTCATCTAAGACCATTACAACTGTGCATGCTCAGACAGTGGAATGGGGATTATACAGACTTGTCTCCGACGATCCAAGTAGATCAAAGAACCAGAGATTCACTCCGTTGGTGGCTGAACCTGGACAACCTGTCACAGGGTGTGAGCTTCCGCAGGCCAGAGTGGGTTATTGTCACGACCGACGCCAGTCTGGTGGGCTGGGGCGCGGTCTGGGAACCCCTGAAAGCTCAGGGTCTATGGTCTCGGGAAGAGTCTCTTCTCCCGATAAACATTCTGGAACTGCGAGCGATATTCAATGCTCTCAAAGCTTGGCCTCAACTAGCAAAGGCCAAATTCATAAGGTTTCAATCAGACAACATGACGACTGTTGCATATATCAACCATCAGGGGGGAACAAGGAGTTCCCTGGCGATGGAGGAAGTGACCAAAATAATTAAATGGGCGGAGAATCACTCCTGCCACTTGTCTGCAATCCACATCCCAGGAGTGGAAAATTGGGAAGCGGATTTTCTGAGTCGTCAGACTTTCCATCCGGGGGAGTGGGAACTCCATCCGGAAATCTTTGCCCAAATAACTCAATTATGGGGCATTCCGGACATGGACCTGATGGCGTCTCGTCAGAACTTCAAGGTTCCTTGCTACGGGTCCAGATCCAGGGATCCCAAGGCGACTCTAGTAGATGCACTGATAGCGCCTTGGACCTTCAACCTAGCTTATGTATTCCCACCGTTTCCTCTCATTCCCAGGCTGGTAGCCAGGATCAATCAGGAGAGGGCTTCGGTGATCTTGATAGCTCCTGCGTGGCCACGCAGAACTTGGTATGCAGACCTGGTGAATATGTCATCGGCTCCACCATGGAAGCTACCTTTGAGACAGGACCTTCTTGTTCAAGGTCCATTCGAACATCCGAATCTGGCTTCACTCCAACTGACTGCTTGGAGATTGAACGCTTGATTTTATCAAAGCGTGGGTTTTCAGATTCTGTCATTGATACTCTTGTCCAGGCTAGAAAGCCTGTAACTAGGAAAATTTACCATAAAATATGGAAAAAATATATCTGTTGGTGTGAATCTAAAGGATTCCCATGGAACAAGATAAAAATTCCTAAGATTCTATTCTTTCTACAAGAGGGTTTGGAGAAAGGATTATCTGCAAGTTCTTTGAAGGGACAGATTTCTGCTTTATCTGTTTTACTTCACAAAAAGCTGGCGGCTGTGCCAGATGTTCAAGCTTTTGTTCAGGCTCTGGTTAGAATCAAGCCTGTTTACAAACCTTTGACTCCTCCTTGGAGTCTCAATTTAGTTCTTTCAGTTCTTCAAGGGGTTCCGTTTGAACCCTTACATTCCGTAGATATTAAGTTACTATCTTGGAAAGTTTTGTTTTTGGTTGCAATTTCTTCTGCTAGAAGAGTTTCAGAGTTATCTGCTCTGCAGTGTTCTCCTCCTTATCTGGTGTTCCATGCAGATAAGGTGGTTTTGCGTACTAAACCTGGTTTTCTTCCGAAAGTTGTTTCTAACAAAAACATTAACCAGGAGATAGTTGTGCCTTCTTTGTGTCCGAATCCAGTTTCAAAGAAGGAACGTTTGTTACACAATTTGGATGTAGTTCGTGCTCTAAAATTCTATTTAGAGGCTACAAAGGATTTCAGACAAACATCTTCTTTGTTTGTTGTTTATTCTGGTAAAAGGAGAGGTCAAAAAGCAACTTCTACCTCTCTCTCTTTTTGGCTTAAAAGCATCATCCGATTGGCTTATGAGACTGCCGGACGGCAGCCTCCTGAAAGAATCACAGCTCACTCCACTAGGGCTGTGGCTTCCACATGGGCCTTCAAGAACGAGGCTTCTGTTGATCAGATATGTAAGGCAGCGACTTGGTCTTCACTGCACACTTTTACCAAATTTTACAAATTTGATACTTTTGCTTCTTCTGAGGCTATTTTTGGGAGAAAGGTTTTGCAAGCCGTGGTGCCTTCCATCTAGGTGACCTGATTTGCTCCCTCCCATCATCCGTGTCCTAAAGCTTTGGTATTGGTTCCCACAAGTAAGGATGACGCCGTGGACCGGACACACCTATGTTGGAGAAAACAGAATTTATGCTTACCTGATAAATTACTTTCTCCAACGGTGTGTCCGGTCCACGGCCCGCCCTGGTTTTTTTAATCAGGTCTGATGAATTATTTTCTCTAACTACAGTCACCACGGTATCATATGATTTCTCCTATGCATATTCCTCCTTTACGTCGGTCGAATGACTGGGGTAGGCGGAGCCTAGGAGGGATCATGTGACCAGCTTTGCTGGGCTCTTTGCCATTTCCTGTTGGGGAAGAGAATATCCCACAAGTAAGGATGACGCCGTGGACCGGACACACCGTTGGAGAAAGTAATTTATCAGGTAAGCATAAATTCTGTTACCAATCTACAAGTTTGTTTCCTGCTTTATGCAATTCCTGCACTTGGCCATTGCCAGGAGAAAGATTTCCTTTGCACCTGTTTACAAGGTATTACCAGGAGAAAGCCTTTACCTTTAAACCTGTTACCAATCTTCAAGTTTGTTTCCTGCCTTGTGCATTTCCTGCACTCAGCAATTACAAGGAGAGAGACTTTACCTTTAAACCTGTTACCAGTTTCCAAGTTGTTTCCTGCATTGTGCAATTCCTGCACTCAGCAATTACAAGGAGAGAGACTTTACCTTTAAACCTGTTACCAGTTTGCAAGTTGTTTCCTGCCTTGTGCAAATCTTACATTTCAGTTATTACCAAGAGAAAGACTTTCCTTTTTGAATCTGCATCTCTGCTTACTAGTTTTCTTTATTTTCACTCCTGCTGTATGTGGTCTTAACATACCTGAGTAGCATATTTAAATATTCTGCAAATATTTGTTTAAACAAAGTATTTTGTTGTTTAAATAAATTTGTTTTCATTTTCAATCAGTATGGCTTCTACTAATCTTCCTTTAAAGCAACTGTTCCAGACAATGAGGCTCTCACATGATATCCTGAGACAGAACATGACAGATAGATTCTGTAGACATGAAAATATTTCTGACGGAGGTCAGAAAGTCAAAAATTCTAAATTCTTGCCAAGCCCTTCAGTCCAATCCTCAGCCATCAGTGGCTCAGTGTATGGAGGTAATTGGATTAATGGTAGCGGCAATGGACATCATTCCGTTTGCTCGTTTTCATCTCAGACCACTGCAGCTGTGCATGCTCGGACAGTGGAATGGGGACTATGCAAATTTATCTCCTCTGATAAATCTGGATCAAGAGACCAGAGACTCTCTTCTTTGGTGGTTGTCACCGGATCATCTGTCCCAGGGGACGTATTTCCGCAGACCCTCGTGGGTGATAGTGACAATGGACGCAACAGCCTTCTGGGCTGGGGTGCAGTCTGGAATTCCCTGAAGGCTCAGGGTGTATGGACTCAGGTAGAATCTTGACTTCCAATCAATATTCCAATCAATATTCTGGAATATTCAATGCGCTTCAGGCATGGCCTCAGTTGGCTTCGGCCAAATTCATCAGATTCCAGTCAGACAAGATCACGACTGTGGCTTATATCAATCATCGGGGGGAACGAGGAGTTCCTTAGCGATGTCAGAAGTATCCAAGATAATTCGATGGGCGGAGGCCCACTCTTGCCATCTGTCAGCAATCTACATCCCAGGAGTAGACAACTGGGAAGCGGATTTCTTAAGCCGGCAGGCTTTTCATCCGGGGGAGTGGGAACTCCATCCGGAGGTATTTGCCTCACTGATTCTCCGATGGGGCAGTCCGGAATTGGATCTGATGGCATCTCGACAGAATGCCAAGCTTCCAAGATACGGATCCAGGTCGAGGAATCCTCAGGCCGAATTGATAGATGCCTTGGGCGTTCAGCCTAGCTTATGTGTTTCCACCGTTTCCTCTCCTTCCCGCGTGATTGCTCGGATCAAACAGGAGAGAGCTTCAGAAATTCTGATCGGCCTGCGTGGCCACGCAGGACCTGGTATGCGGATCTAGTGGACATGTCCTCCCTGCCACTGTGGAAACTTCCATTGAGACAGGACCTTCTCATTCAAGGTCCGTTCCAACATCCAAATCTAAATTCTCTGCAGCTGACTGCTTGGAGATTGAACGCTTGATTTTATCTAAGCAGGGTTTCTCCGATTCGGTCATCGATGCTTTGATTCAGGCACGGAAGCCTGTCACTAGAAAGATCTATCATAAGATATGGCGTAAATATCTTTTTTGGTGTGAAACCAAGGGCTACTCATGGAGTTAAGTTAGGATTCCCAGGATTCTGTCCTTTCTCCCAGAAGGATTGGAGAAAGGGTTATCAACGAGTTCCTTAAAGGGACAGATTTCTGCTTTGTCAATTTTGTTACACAAACGTTTGCCAGATGTTTCAGATGTTCAGGCTTTTTGTCAGACTCTGTCCAGAATTAAGCCTGTCTTTAGACCAATTGCTCCACCCTGGCGTTTGAATTTAGTCCTTAGTGTTCTTCAAGAGGTTCCGTTTGAACCCATGCATTCCATAGATATTAAATTGTTATCTTGGAAAGTTTTGTTTTTGGTTGCTATTTCTTCTGCTCGTAGAGTTTCTGAGCTTTCAGCGTTACAATGTGACTCGTCTTATCTTATCTTTCATTCTGATAAGGTGGTTTTACGTACCAAACCTGGATTCCTTCCTAAGGTTGTTTCAAATAAGAATATTAATCAGGAAATTGGTGTTCCTTCCTTGTGTCCTAATCCTTCTTCTAAGAAGGATCGTATGTTACATAACTTGGACGTGGTCCGTGCCTTGAAGTTTTACTTGCACGCGACTAAGGATTTCCGTCAATCATCTTCATTATTCATTGTTTTTTCTGGAAAGCGTAGGGGTCAGAAAGCTACGGCTACCTCTCTTTCTTTTTGGCCGAAGAGTATCATCCGCCTGGCATATGAGACTGCTGGACAGCAGCCTCCTGAAAGAATTACAGCTCATTCTACTAGGGCTGTGGCTTCCACATGGGCTTTTAAAAACAATGCTTCTGTTGAACAGATTTGCAAGGCTGCGACTTGGTCGTCTCTTCATACTTTTTCCAAATTTTACAAATTTGATACTTTTGCTTCTTCTGAGGCTGGTTTTGGGAGAAAGGTTCATCAAGCAGTGGTGCCTTCCGTTTAGGTCTCTGTCTTGTCCCTTCCGTTTCATCCGTGTCCTGTAGCTTTGGTATTGTATCCCACAAATAAGGATGAAATCCGTGGACTCGTCGTATCTTGTAGAAGAAAAGTAAATTTATGCTTACCTGATAAATTAATTTCTTCTACGATACGACGTATCGACGGCCCTCCCTGTCAATTTTTCAGACAGATTTATATTATATTTTTTATAAACTTGTCACCTCTGCACCTTTGGCTTTTCCTTTCTCTTCCTAACTTCGGTCGAATGACTGGAGGTGGAGGGAAGGGAGGAGCTATATATACAGCTATGCTGTGGTGCTCTTTGCCACTTCCTGTTAGCAGGAGGTTAATATCCCACAAGTAAGGATGAAATCCGTGGACTCGTCGGATCGTAGAAGAAATTAATTTATCAGGTAAGCATAAATTTACTTTTTTTACAAAGCAGCGGAAAACAATTCTGGTTTTGTATCAGATATTTGTGATGCAACTGGTCTACAGTGTGCAGTATACGTAAATAGTTACATTAATTCTGTGATTATGGTTTACTAGGAGTATAACCTAACATTTCTATTTGCACTTTGTAAGCCTTGCAGCTTGTTGAGCAAGACAATTTGCTTGTACTTCATTGCTATTCTACCTTTGACATTATCTTTATTTACACAGTTATCAAGTTGTACCTATGTCCTACTGAACCTTGAACTCTGTTCTAAGCTTTGAGTTCATTATGTCTATCATATCAGGTATATAAACTGTCTGTTATTTATGTTACTTTTTCATTCTTGTAGCTCTGTATACATCATATCCTCATTCTAATCTAGATTTTGTGATTTTCATTTCTTTCCTTTAAACATTGTCTTCCATACAGGCCCCAGTCATGTGCTAGTGTTATTTCCGAGAATCTCCAATGTAACTATAATCTGTGGCTTTATTCACCGTTGCTGTTAATCCCCAGGGCAGTGTACCTTAATGTAATTCTCTCCTATACCCCATGCTAAAATAGTCCAATCCTGCTCCTGACACAGCCCTGGTATACCTTAGGTTATTTGTTCCATGTTGACAAGTAAATATTAATCCTGCATTTGCTCAACACCCATGACAAGGGAGCCTTTCTGTAAATAATAATTAAAGTTTAGTATGTCAATATAAAATACAGTCAGAAAGCAGCAAAAACTCTACTCTAACACAGAAGGTCCTCTTCCATGTTGTCTTGGTGCATTTATGATTTGATGAGTCACAGTTCTGCTTAATTCACCTTTTGCTGGGCACTTATATGGTAATTTTAAAACTATAATTATAATGCATGCAATAACTTTATCAGCAAATATCTATTTCCCTTCTTTGTGGTTCTTTATTTTTAGCTGTTGTGTCCTCGAATTTCCTCGATAGTGTATGTTGCACTTTTTTTTTTTTTTTTATTATTGAGTGCATTCTTAGCACATTTATAAAGTTAAAGGGACAGTAAAGTCATACTTAGACATCTATGATTCAGACAGAGAAAAAACTTTTAAACAACTTTCCAATTTACTTCTATTGTTATTTACTTCCTTCCCTTCTTATCCTTTGTTGAATGGTTCATCTAGGTAAGCTTAAGAGCAGCAAAGCACCTGGGTGCTAGCTGCTGATTGAAGGCTGCATATATATGCCTATTGTCATTGGCTCACCCCATGTGTTAAGTTAGCAATCAGTAATGCAAGAAATTAAAGCAATAGAATGAATCAAATTTTCTAGATAGAAGTAAACTGGAAAGTTGTTTAAAATTGTATGATCCGCCTAAATCATGAAAGAACATTTTGTGAGTTTCATGTCCCTTAAAGACTGCTTATAATATTAAGAGCTGACACATTGATTATATTTGCAACATTAAAATTTGACATCGTTTTATAGCATAACTATTAAAGGGACACTAATGCAAAAACTACATGGTCTAATTGTTTGGAGCATGGACTTTTTACATTATAGAGCCTGGATTGCTAAGTGTTTAGTTGACCTGGATCCATGACCCAGCACTCATAGATTCATGGAACTAAGAGGCAGGGATGGCTTTGGTGAAGACTACACTGTCATTTGCACAGGATACCAAACTCCTGCCCTACCTCCCCTTTAAAATTTTAAATAAAATGCAGTGTTCTCACCAGGACCTTTTTTCAAGCAGTTGCACCACTTGGCTGATTTTACTGACCACCTGGCTAAAACTTTAGCCAATGTTAAAGTTGAATTAATGAGTGCCCAGTATCTATAAATACTCTTAAAAACAGGGCACTTTTATTGATTAAACTTCATAATAAAAATTATTTTTTAAAATACTTTCCTTTCTTTATGAAAAACAGACCGGCGATCCTCTGCCAACTTCTCCTGGTGTAGGTAGCACAGCAATGATGAATCTGGCTTCCTTCACTTGTTGTGTGGCCCCAGGAGTTAGACGCCAAAAGGGGCACACAACGACTGGAGGAAGCCGTATTCGTCATCGCTGAGTAGGAGAAGCGGGCGGAAGATCGCCAGTCTGTTTTCCATAAAGAAAGGTATTTTAAAAAAGAAGCTTCATTGTAAAGTTTAAAGGGATACTGAACCCATTTTTTTTTATTTCATGATTCAGATAGAGCATGCAATTTTAAGCAACTTTCTAATTTACTCCTATTATCAATTTTTCTTTTTTCTCTTGGTATCTTTATTTGGAAAAGCATGAATGTAAGCTTACGAGCCAGCTGCATTTAGCCACCAATCAGCAAGCGCTACCCAGTAACCCAGGTGCTGAACCAAATTTGGGTTCCGTAACCCTTTAATAAATGAAAGTGCCCCTGTTTTTAAGAGTATTTTTAGATACCAGGCACTTTTTCATTAAACTTTACAATCACTTTAAGCTAAAATGAACTAATAAAAATGTTAAATTTTTATTGCACAGATTATCTTTAAATACATTTATGTTAACCTAGGCGATAAGCCTGCCCAGGGGGCAGTCTATGTTTAAAAAATACAAACCCCCAAGATAAAGTTGCAAAAATTAAAAAAAGTAAAATTACAGAAAAAAATAAACAAAGCTGTCCAAAATAAAAAATGTAAACCTAAACTAATATCCCTATAAAAATAAAAAATCCCCCCAAAGGGCCTTATGTAGGGCATTGTCCTAAGTTAAACAGCTCTTTTACTTACAAAAATTACCAATTACCCCCTAACGGTAAAAACCCCCGCCCACCAAACCCCCCCAAAAAAATAAAAAAAGCCTAACACTAAAAAATCCTAAACTACCCATTGCCCCTAAAGGGGCATTTGTATGGGCATTGCCCTTATAAGGGCATTCAGCTCTTTTACTGCCCTTAAAAGGGCAATCAGCTAATTGGCTGAGAAATTCTTCTTCCAGACGGCTCCATCATCTTCTATCTTCATTCGGAACAAAGGCGGCGCGGAGGTGGGGAGCAGTCTTCCCCGATGAGTGACTCCTCAACGGCGGCGGTGCTCGGCGGCATGGAGGCTCCTCTTCATTCGATGTCCGTCGTACACTGAAGATTGAATGCAATGTACCGCAATCAATTTGGGGTACATTGCATTCCTATTGGCTAAAAATTTTAAATCAGTCAATAGGATTAGAGCTACTGAAATCCTATTGGCTGATTTAAAAATGTCAGCCAATGGAAATGCAAGGTACCCCAATAAATATGGGGGACCTTACATTCAATGTTCAGTGTGCAACAGACGATTGCATGAAGAGGAGCCTCCACGCCGCCGAGGACCACCGCCGCCGTTGAGGATCCATGCATCGGGGAAGCCAGCTCCACACCTCTGCCTTCTCTCCGGATGAAGATAGAAGATGATAGAGCCGCCTGGAAGAAGACTTTCTCCACCGGACTTTAGGAACGGTGAGTACTTATTTGGGGCTTAGTGTTAGGATTTTTTTTTATCTTGCAAGGTGTATCCAGTCCACGGATTGATCCTTATTGTGGGATATTCTCATTCCCTACAGGAAGTGGCAAAGAGAGCACACAGCAAAGCTGTCCATATAAGCTCCCCCTCTGGCTCCGCCCCCCAGTCATTCTCTTTGCCGCTCTAACAAGTAGATCTAGAAGTCCCTGTATACACTGATGCGTTCCCCCCCTATCTTTAAGAAAATGTTCCCCATAACTGATCCCAGGCGGGATGCGTGGCAGACGGTCCCTAAGGTAGAGGGGGCAGTTTCAACACTAGCCAAGCGCACAACCATACCAATTGAAGACAGTTGTGCTTTCAAAGATCCTATGGATAAAAAATGAGAAGGTTTACTAAAGAAAATATTTGTTCAACAAGGTTTCCTTCTCCAACCTATTGCCTGCATTATTCCTGTAACTACTGCAGCGGCTTTTTGGTTTGAGGCGCTGGAGGAGTCGCTCCAGAGGGAGACTTCATATGACGAAGTCATGGATAGAATTAATGCTCTAAAACTGGCTAATTCTTTTATCACAGATGCCGCTTTGCAATTAGCTAAGTTAGCGGCGAAAAATTCTGGTTTTGCCATCATGGCGAGCAGAGCGCTTTGGCTCAAATCATGGTCGGCCGACGTGTCGTCTAAAACAAAATTACTGAATATTCCTTTCAAGGGAAAGACCCTTTTCGGGCCCGAGTTGAAAGAGATTATTTCGGATATCACTGGGGGAAAGGGCCATGCCCTCCCGCAAGATAGGCCTTTTAAGGCTAAAAACAAGGCTAATTTTAGTTCCTTTCGCAACTTCAGGAGCGGTCCTGCTTCAACTGGAAAGCAAGAGGGTAACGCTTCACAGCCGAAGGCAACCTTTGCAGGGCTGGAACAAGGGTAAACAGGCCAAAAAGCCTGCGGCTGCTACTAAGACAGCATGAAGGGGTAGCCCCCGATCCGGGACCGGATCTGGTAGGGGGCAGACTCTCTCTCTTTGCTCAGGCTTGGACAAGAGATGTTCCCGATCCCTGGGCATTAGAGATCGTTGCTCAGGGATATCTTCTAGAATTCAAGGACTCTCCTCCAAGGGGAAGGTTCCACATTTCTCGTCTGTCTACAGACCAGACAAAGAAAGAGGCATTCTTATGCTGTGTAGAAGATCTACTCCAGATGGGAGTGATATATCCAGTTCCAATTACAGAACAAGGACTGGGTTTTTACTCAAACCTGTTTGTGGTTCCCAAAAAGGAAGGAACTTTCAGGCCAATCCTGGATCTAAAAATTCTAAACAAATTCCTCAGAGTTCAAATCATTCAAAATGGAGACCATTCGGACAATCTTACCGATGATCCAGGAAGGTCAATATATGACTACCGTGGATCTAAAGGATGCGTACCTTCATATTCCTATCCACAAAGATCACCATCCGTTCCTAAGGTTCGCTTTTCTGGACAAGCATTACCAGTTTGTGGCCCTTCCCTTCGGGTTGGCCACCGCTCCCAGAATTTTCACAAAAGTGCTAGGGTCCCTTCTAGCGGTACTAAGACCGCGGGGCATTGCAGTAGCACCTTATCTGGACGACATCTTAATACAGGCGTCGTCTTTTCCCAGAGCCAAGGCTCATACGGATATTGTTCTGGCCTTTCTAAGGTCTCACGGGTGGAAGGTGAACACCGAAAAAAGTTCTCTGTCCCCGCTCACAAGGGTTCCCTTCCTGGGAACATTAATAGACTCGGTAGAAATGAAAATATTTCTGACGGAGGTCAGAAGGTTAAAGCTTTTAAGTACTTTTAAGTACTTGCCGAGCTCTTCATTCCATTCCTCGGCCATCTGTAGCTCAGTGCATGGAGGTAATCGGATTAATGGTAGCAGCAATGGACGTAGTCCCTTTTGCTCAAATTCATCTCAGGCCACTGCAATTGTGCATGCTCAAACAGTGGAATGGGGATTATGCAGATTTGTCTCCTCAAATCCAACTGGACCAGAAAACCAGAGATTCTCTTCTCTGGTGGTTGTCTCAGGATCACCTGTCTCAGGGAATGTGCTTCTGCAGACCGGAGTGGATCATTGTAACGACCAACGCCAGTCTGTTAGGCTGGGGCGCGGTCTGGGGCTCCCTGAAAACTCAGGGCCTATGGTCTCGGGAAGAGTCTCTTCTCCCGATAAACATTTTGGAACTGAGAGCGATATTCAACACGCTCCAGGCATGGCCTCAGCTAGCGGCGGCCAAATTCATCAGATTTCAGTCGGACAACATCACGACTGTAGCATACATCAATCATCAGGGAGGAACAAAGAGTTCCTTAGCGATGAAGGAAGTAACCAAGATAATCAGGTGGGCGGAGGATCACTCTTGCCATCTATCTGCAATTCACATCCCAGGAGTAGACAACTGGGAAGCGGATTTCCTAAGTCGTCAGACTTTTCACCCGGGGGAGTGGGAACTCCACCCGGAGGTTTTTGCTCAGCTGACCCAGCTATGGGGCATTCCAGAGTTGGATCTGATGGCGTCCCGTCAGAACACCAAACTTCCTCTTTACGGATCCAGGTCCAGGGACCCCAAGGCGGCATTGATAGATGCTTTAGTAGCGCCTTGGTCCTTCATTCTGGCTTATGTCTTTCCACTGTTTCCCCTTCTCCCTCGGCTGGTAGCCAGAATCAAACAGGAGAAGGCCTCTGTAATTCTGATAGCGCCTGCGTGGCCACGCAGGACTTGGTATGCAGACCTAGGGGACATGTCATCTGTCCCACCATGGACACTGCCAATGAGGCAGGATCTTCTAATACAGGGTCCATTCAAGCATCCAAATCTAGTTTCTCTGCAGCTGACTGCTTGGAGATTGAACGCTTAATTCTATCCAAGCGTGGGTTCTCTGAATCAGTCATAGATACTCTGATCCAAGCTAGAAAGCCTGTCACCAGGAAAATTTACCATAAGATATGGCGGAAATATCTTTGTTGGTGTGAATCCAAGGGTTACTCGTGGAGTAAGATTAGGATTACAAGGATATTGTCTTTTCTCCAAGAAGGATTGGAGAAAGGTTTGTCAGCTAGTTACTTAAAGGGACAGATATCCGCTCTGTCTATCCTTTTACACAAGCGTCTGGCAGAAGTACCAGATGTTCAAGCGTTTGCACAGGCTTTAGTCAGAATCAAGCCTGTCTATAAACCCGTGGCTCCTCCATGGAGTCTAAATTTAGTTCTTTCAGTTCTTCAAGGGGTTCCGTTTGAACCTTTACATTCCATAGATATTAAGTTAGTATCTTGGAAAGTTTTGTTTTTGGTAGCTATATCTTCTGCTCGAAGAGTTTCAGAATTGTCTGCTTTGCAGTGTAATTCACCCTATCTGGTGTTCCATGCAGATAAGGTAGTTTTGCGTACCAAATCTGGGTTTCTTCCTAAAGTTGTTTCTAATAAGAACATTAACCAGGAAATCATTGTTCCTTCCCTGTGTCCTAATCCAGCTTCTAAGAAGGAACGGCTTTTACACAATCTTGATGTGGTTCGTGCTTTGAAATTCTATTTACAAGCAACTAAGGATTTCAGACAAACATCATCTTTGTTTGTTGTCTATTCCGGTAAGAGGAGAGGTCAGAAAGCGACTGCTACCTCTCTTTCCTTCTGGTTGAAAAGCATCATCCGATTGGCTTACCAGACTGCTGGGCAGCAGCCTCCTGAACGAATTACAGCTCATTCCACCAGAGCTGTGGCTTCCACTTGGCTTTCAAGAATGAGGCTTCTGTTGAACAGATTTGTAAGGAAGCGACTTGGTCTTCACTGCATACTTTTGCCAAATTTTACAAATTCGATACTTTTGCTTCTTCTGAGGCTATTTTTGGGAGAAAGGTTTTCCAAGCAGTGGTGCCTTCCGTTTAGGTTACCTGTCTTGTTCCCTCCCTTCATCCGTGTCCTAAAGCTTTGGTATTGGTATCCCACATGTAAGGATGAATCCGTGGACTGGATACACCTTGCAAGAGAAAACAGAATTTATGCTTACCTGATAAATTATTTTCTCTTGCGGTGTATCCAGTCCACGGCCCGCCCTGGCAATTAAGTCAGGTTAAAATTTCTTGTTTAAACTACAGTCACCACTGCACCCTATGGTTTCTCCTTTTTCTCCTAACCGTCGGTCGAATGACTGGGGGGCGGAGCCAGAGGGGGAACTATATGGACAGCTTTGCTGTGTGCTCTCTTTGCCACTTCCTGTAGGGAATGAGAATATCCCACAAGTAAGGATGAATCCATGGACTGGATACACCGCAAGAGAAAGTAATTTATCAGGTAAGCATAAATTCTGTTTTTTTTAAGATTAGGGATTTAATGAGCTGGAAAATAGCTGACTGCCCTTTTAAGGGCAGTAAAAGAGCTGAATGCCCTTTTAAGGGCAATGCCCATACAAATGGCCCTTAGGGGGAAATGGGTAATTTAGGTTTTTTTAGTGTTAGTTTTTTTTTATTTTGGGGGGTTAGGTGGGCGGGGTTTTTTTTTACTGTTAGGGGGGATTTAGTAATTTTTAAATGAAAAAGAGCTGTTTAACTTAGGGCAATGCCCTACAAAAGGTCCTTTTAAGGGCTATTGGTAGTTTAGTTTAGGGGGTGTTTTTATTTTGGGGGGCTTTTTTATTTTCATAGGGATTAGGTTTATTTTTTTTATTTTTGATAATTTTGTAAATTATTTTTTGTAATTTTAGATTAATTTTTTTTGTAATTTAATGTTAGGTTTTATCTAAGTGTAACTTAGTATTGGGGTTAATTGGGGTGTTAGGGGGCTTAGTAATTAAATTAGTTATTTGCATTGTGGGGGTTCGCGGTTTAGGAGTTAATAGCTTAATTAGGTTTATTGCGATGTGGGGGTTTGTCGGTTTAGGGGTTATTTAGGTTTATTGCGATGTGGGGGTTTGTCGGTTTAGTTATGTGTTTTTTCGTTATTTCGTGTGGGTGGTTGTGTGTTTTATTTTTTAAAGGCTTCGGTTTTGCCTACGCTGCATCCAGGTGGATTCTTTCACCACCCTGCCATTTTTGGAATCCACCAGGATGCAGGTGGATTCTTTTGGCTGCGTGCGCAGCCAACATACTTTTGGGTGCCTCGCACAGGCGACGGACGCATTACAAACGCGATTATAGTATAGATTATGGAATTCATTTGTGCTGAAAAATATATAATAGAAAATATTTCACTGCCCCCACACGTCTACTTCATAATGCCACCCGGCTGGCAACATTTTTTGTGGAGAACACTGAAATGAAATAGCTTTTAGCAGTATCTTTCATGATCAGAAAGAGAGATTAAGTATAGCACTTACTTGAGGATATTTAATCAGCTAAATTATAGAAAGTAGTGTATTTATGCTGCATATGAAGTACAATGTAATGAGTACTTGTAATGATCAGCAATTCGATTGCTGTTTCTTTAGTCTGATTATGAGTATTCTCTGGTAAATAGTTTGTATGTATCATGTGATTAAGTCTGTCTGCTAGTGAGGAGACAGAGTCTTAATCACCTGGATTAATGTAGCCCGGAATATTCACCTCAAAATTATAAGTAGTAAGATCAGGTGATTTATATCTGGGTCCAGAGATAAGTTTGTACTATGTAAACTTTTAGATAATAAGTAGCAGTTTATATAGGTTTGTGACAGATAAGTGAGGTCCCCTTTAAGGTAATACTGTGCCTTTAAATAATACACCTTGCGGTAAAGATAAGTTCACAGTGTGGAGTATAATGTTTCAGCTTGCTGGCCCTTTAAATAATACACCTTGTGGTAAAGATAAGTTCACAGTGTTAAGTTTACTGTTTCAGCTTGCTGGCCCTTTAAATAATACACCTTGTGGTATAGATAAAAGTTCACAGTGTTAAGTTTACTGTTTCAGCTTACTGGGCCTTTAAATAATACACCTTGCAGTAAAGATTTGTAAACAGTGTTAAGAATACTGTATCAGCTTGCTGCGCTGTTAAACATTACACCATACGGTAAAGATAAGTTCACAGTCTTAACGGCAATGCTAACACTTGTATACGGAACCTGGCTCTAGCAGCTGTGTGCGTGCAGCCTCTCTGATCCTCTCTGCAGATTGTGGCCTGTGTCCGTTAAGCTGGAAGTTGTTAGAGCGGCGTGCGTGCTGCAGTTGCAACAGGTGACTTCTGCTTTAGATGAGAAGTAGCTTCAGTTGAAGGAGACAGAGCTAATCACAGAACAAGTGATACTCTGTTTTAGACAAGTAACAAGAAAGGCTGGAGAGTGAGTGGGTATCAACCTTCAATAAACCAGCAAAGGTGTATGGGAAATGGAAAGCTTTTAAAGGAAAAGAGAGCCAGATAATTGATTCTTAAGGTGGTATGTGAGATGTAGTAACATAAGTTAAGGTGGAACTGAGGAGTTCATGACACATCCCCCCCTCAAAAGAACCTCAAGGAGGTGTCAAGGCACTGGACGATCAGGATGCCTACGGTGGAACACAGACACCAGATGGGGAGCCAATAGATTGGATGCCGGCTCCCAGGAATCCTCAGATGAGTCATACCCCGACCAGCGGACAAGGTATTGGAGTTCACCGTGATACCTTCGGGAGTCGACTATAGAATGTACTTCATATTCGGGGTCAGGTGTAGGAGATTCTGGAGGAGATGGAGAGACATGGGTAGAGGGATCACAGGGTTTGACAAGTGACACATGAAATGTGGGATGTATACGGTAAGTTGCTGGGAGTTGTAGGGTAACAGTGACAGGGTTGCTTATAGCCACTATCGGGAAGGGTCACAAACAGTTTATTGAATTTCCTACAGGGTGTAGGTAATTTAAGATTTTTGGTGGCGAGCCAAACTAAGTCACCCACTTTGTAGGCGGGTTGGGGACGATGGCGTAGGTCTTAGTATCGTTTCTGGGTGGCTTGTGCTTGCTTGATGTTCTCTTGTATGACAGTATAGGTCTGTTTAATGGAGTTGACCAAATCATTTACTTGTGGACAGGGACTGTTTGCAGGAGGTAGCGGGTGAAAACTAGGGTGCCTTCCTGAGTTGACATAAAAGGGTGAAAATCCTGTGGATGAATTAGTAGTGTTATTGAAAGAAAATTCAGCCTGGGGAAGGAGCGAAGCCCAAGAGTCGTGTTTATGGGAGCAAAAACATCTCAGGTATTGCTCCAACCATTGGTTGGTACGTTCACATAGCCCATTTGTTTGCGGGTGGTACGATGTAGTCAGGTGTTGCTGAATGCCAAGAGATTGACATAGGGATCTCCAAAACTTGGATGTAAATTGAGACCCTCTGTCACTGAGTACAGATACTGGAAGGCCATGCAGTCGAACAATCTCTTTGATAAATAGATCTGCAGTCTGCTGTGCTGTAGGAAGTGAAGCTGTAGGAATGAAGTGGGCCATTCTAGAGAACAGGTCAACTACGACAAAGATGACAGTCATGCCACAGGAGCTTGGAAGATCAACGATAAAATCCATAGAGACGTATGCTCACGGATAGTCTGGTAAGGGTATGTTTTGCAATAGGCCCAGAGGGAGTTGATGAGATGGTTTACAGGTTTGACAGGTGGAACAGGAACTTATATATTGTTTTACTGAGTGTCTCATAGAAGGCCACCAGAAGTGCCTTTGTAGAAGGTCATAGGTCTTATGTATTCCCAAATGACCAGCTAAGGAGGAATCATGAGTTATAGATAACATTTTTGTCCGGAGAGATGGTGGTATGTAATATCTTGACTTATTACAGAGGATACCGTTTTGATCAGGGGTGAGAGGGTAAGTAGCCTTTGTTGTATCCAGTTGTTGTTGGTTCTTTAATTCAGTGCTATCAGATGAGAGTACACCAATTATGGATGTAACGGGAACTATTGTTGAGTTGGGAGGAGCTGTGGAAGGCTTAATATCTTTTCGAGACAGAGCGTCCGCCTTACCGTTTCTTGATCTAGGTCGATATGTGATGGTGAAATTGAATCGTGAAAAGTACAAGCTCCACCTGAGCTGACGAGCTGACAAAGTACGACTAGTTTGAAGATATTGTAGGTTTTTATGGTCCGTATAAATTACTATTGGATGTTCTGCGCCCTCCAGCAAATGTCTCCACTGGTCAAATGAAGTCTTAATTGCGAGAAGCTCCTTTTCCCCCACTGGATAGTTGAGTTCAGCAGGTGTAAGGAGTCTGGAGAAGTAACACACTGGGTGCAAAGGATCTTTTGGTAAGAGTCTCTGGGATAGAATAGATCCGATGGCGTATTCGGATGCATCCATTTCCAATACGAATTGTGCTTTGCTTTTGGGAATGTGCAGTACTGGGGAAGTAACAAATAGAGATTTAAGGAGTTCAAATGCCTTTTGAGTTTCTGGAGTCCAGATGAATGGCTTAGAGGTCCTAGTCAGGTTAGTGAGTGGCCTAGCAATGGCTGCAAAATTGCAGATAAAGCGCCTGTAAAAATTGGCGAAGCCTAAGAACCGCTGGACTTCTTTTATGTTGGAAGGTATAGGCCAAGTGGTGATGGCAGAGATTTTACTATCCTCCATAGATATCCTGCTATTGCTAATGCGATAGCCAAGAAATGATACTTCATTTACATGGAAGAGACACTTCTGTAACTTGACATACAGCTTATGTGTCTGTAATCTGGATAACACTAACCTGACGTGTTTGACATGTTCAGAGAAAGAGGAAGAATAGATAAGAATATTGTCTAGATAGACCACCAGGAAAGTGTCGAGGATGTCCCTAAAGATATCATTAATGAAATTCTGGAATGTTGCCGGAGCATTACACAACCCGAATGGCATAACTGTATATTCGAAAAGACCATACCTGGTCCTAAATGCAGTCAGCCACTCGTCTCCGGACCTTATTCTTACAAGGTTGTAGGCGCCCCTAAGATCAAGTTTAGTAAAAATAGTGGCGCCTCTTAACCTCTCAATTAACTCGGGAATGAGAGGCAAAGGGTACCTGTTCTTTTTAGTACGCTTGTTTAATTCCCGATAATCTATTATCGGACGTAAAGACCCATCCTTGTTTTTCACGAAAAAAATGCCGGCACCGGCAGGGGAGGTGGAAGGGCGAATAAAACCTTTTTTTAGATTATCAGTGATATAGGTTTTTAAATGAGCCAATTCAGGTCTAGAAAGAGGATAGATGTGGCCATAGGGAATGGTTGCCCCGGGAAGTAAGTCTATGGGGCAATCGTAAGGCCTATGTGGGGGCAACGATTCGGCTTCTGTTTTATTGAAGACAGCAGAGAAGTCAAGATATTGTGTAGGAATAGGAGATGAGGAAGTAGTGAACAAGTGAGTGTTTGGAAAACAAGTTGAGACACAGTAGGGAGAGGAGAATGAAATGGTGAGGGTATACCAATGTACCACAGGTTGGTGTAGTTGAAGCCAAGTGATTCCCAGAACAATAGGGTAAATGGGAGAAGAAATAATGTCAAAGGAGATAGTTTCAGTGTGACCAGGTGGAGAGGAAACGAGTAAAGGAATATTCTGTTGAGACACTGGACCAGATGCTAAATGCGAACCATCAATGACTTTTATAGGCAAAGGTGTGCTTTTAAACTGAAAGGGTATTTTATTTAATTCAACCAAACGTAAATCAATAAAGTTGGTGCAAGCGCCTGTATCGATGATGGCGTTACACTCTGTCCTGTGTCGGTCCCACTACAAAAGCAAGGGAATGGTAAGGTAAGCTGTAGCAGTGGTTTTTGTGTGGAAACAATGTTTTATGTTATGGATCTTACCTATCTTCTGCTTTAGTAATAGAGGGCACTCCTTAACTGCATGACCAGTACCTGCGCAGTACATACATAAATTCGCAGTTCGGCGTCTAGCCTTTTCCTGCGGGGTAAGTGGACCCCTAATAAAACTGATGTCCATGGGTTGGTCGGATGGTGGACCAACGGTTGGAGGAGTTGGCAGTACCCTGCGAACAGGTGCTGTAGATGGGCTTCTTTCCTGCTTCCTCTCTCTAAGGCGTCTGTCAATTGTAATCGTGAGGGCATAAAGGTCGTCAAGACGATCCGGTATACCAATCCTGGCAAGCTCATCCTTGATCTCCTCTGCAAGTCCGAGACGGTATTGGTTTTTTAGAGATACCTCATTCCAGAGGGAATCTCTAGCCCAGATTCTAAATCTGGTAATGTACTCTTCTACCGGTGCTTTAGACTGCTTTAAGTTCCTGAGTTTACTTTCTGCAGTTATTTGACGGTAGGGGTCATCGTAGAGGCCTGATAATGCCTTTAGGAAAGCATCCAGGGAATTTAGAATGGGGTCCTGGGTCTCATAAAAGGAGTCGCCCAGGCCCTGGGTTCTCCCCTGAGATAGGAGAGTATGGTTAGAACCTTGGACCTATCAGTTGCATATGTCCTAGGACGAAGGTCAAAAAGCAAGAGGCATGCATTCCTAAACTGCCTAAATGTGGAACGATCTCCAGAAAATTTCTCCGGGTAGGAGACTTGGGGATCTGCTTGATGATCAGTTCCAGAGTTCCTATTTGACAATGCTTCCCTTAAACAGGCTTTAAGACTCTGGTTTTCTACCTGCAGCTCTCTAAAAGCCTGTGTCAGACTATCCAAACGCTGATTTAGGGTATGGATTTGTGATGTCAGGTCACTGGGCTCCATTATCAAATATAGATTTTAAGGCTGGTTTATTATGTAATGATCAGCAATTCGATTGCTGTTTCTTTAGTCTGATTATGAGTATTATCTGGTAAATAGTTTGTATGTATCATGTGATTAAGTCTGCTAGTGAGGAGACAGAGTCTTAATCACCTGGATTAATGTAGCCCGGAATATTCACCTCAAAATTATAAGTAGTAAGATCAGGTGATTTATATCTGGGTCCAGAGATAAGTTTGTACTATGTAAACTTTTAGATAATAAGTAGCAGTTTATATAGGTTTGTGACAGATAAGTGAGGTCCCCTTTAAGGTAATACTGTGCCTTTAAATAATACACTTTGCGGTAAAGATAAGTTCACAGTGTGGAGTATAATGTTTCAGCTTGCTGGCCCTTTAAATAATACACCTTGTGGTAAAGATAAGTTCACAGTGTTAAGTTTACTGTTTCAGCTTGCTGGCCCTTTAAATAATACACCTTGTGGTATAGATATGTTCACAGTGTTAAGTTTACTGTTTCAGCTTGCTGGGCCTTTAAATAATACACCTTGCAGTAAGATTTGTAAACAGTGTTAAGAATACTGTATCAGCTTGCTGCACTGTTAAACATTACACCATACGGTAAAGATAAGTTCACAGTCTTAACGGCAATGCTAACACTTGTATACGGAACCTGGCTCTAGCAGCTGTGTGCGTGCAGCCTCTCTGATCTTCTCTGCAGATTGCGGCCTGTGTCCGTTAAGCTGGAAGTTGTTAGAGCGGCGTGTGTGCTGCAGTTGCAACAGGTGACTTCTGCTTTAGATGAGAAGTAGCTTCAGTTGAAGGAGACAGAGCTAATCACAGAACAAGTGATACTCTGTTTTAGACAAGTAACAAGAAAGGCTGGAGAGTGAGTGGGTATCAACCTTCAATAAACCAGCAAAGGTGTATGGGAAATGGAAAGCTTTTAAAGGAAAAGAGAGCCAGATAATTGATTCTTAAGGTGGTATGTGAGATGTAGTAACATAAGTTAAGGTGGAACTGAGGAGTTCATGACAGTACTGTATACTTGTAGACTGGTAGACACATAACAAGGGGACCTTGCTGCAAAGATAATTACATTTTGACAGTTATGGAAGGTTATTCCCAAAGAAATACAAATTCAGGATTATCATCATCCTTCCGGGCATGAAACTTACCCCCAGGAGTACAAGCACAACCTCACACTAGTAGAGGATTACTCAATGCAGTAGAATTGCATAATTAACAAGTGCATAGTAAAAAGACAATGCAATCACACCGACTCTGGATTTCAAATGAGCAGTAGATTTCTTTCTAATGGCAGTAAGACCCCTGGGTCCTGGACATTATATCCCAAGGATACAGAATAGGTTTTCGATCTCACCCTCCTAGGGGCATATTCCTTCTCTCCAGGATTTCGGGAAGACCAGATAAAAGAAGGGCCTTTCAAAAATGTGTAGAAGATCTAGTATCCATGGGAGTAAGTGTTCCAGTTCCCCAGTCAAAAAGGAGGAAGTGATTCTATTCAAATCTGTTTATAGTTCCCAAAAAGGAGGGAACTTTGTCGAAACAAATTTTTGAAGGTTTGTTCTTTCAAGATGGAGACTATCAGGTCCATCCTCCCCCTAATTCAGGGGGGAATGTTCATGACCACCATAGATCTGAAGGATGCATATGTTCGCATCCACATTCACAGAGATCTTCATCAATTTCTTTGGTTTGCCTTCTTGGAAAATCACTACTAGTTTATAGCTCTATCACTTGGGTTTAGCTACAGCTCCAAGAATCTTTACAAATGTTCTAGGAGCCCTTCTTGCAGTAGTCAGACTACAATAGATTGCTGCAGCACCATATTTGGATGACATCTTGGTTCAAGCTTCATCTACATTTAGCAAACTCACACAGAGGCTACTTTGGTACCTTCGGTCACATGGCTGGAAGGTGAATCTGGAAAAGAGTTTTCTCATTCCAAACACAAGAGTGAGCTTCCTAGGGACCATCATAGACTCTGTCAACATGAAATTTTTTTCTCACAGATTAACAACAGGAAAAGCTTCTGGTTTCCTGCCATCTTCTTCAATCTACTCCTCCACCTTCAGTGGCTTAATGTATGGAGGTAGTAGATCTTATGATAGCGGCTTCAATGCTATTCCGTTTGCTCAATTTCATCTGAGACCTCTACAGCTATGTATGCTCAGTCAGTGGAATGGAAACCACTTAGACCTGTCTCAGATAATCCGTCTGGACCCAGCGACAAGAGAGTCACACTCCTGGTGGCTATCTCAGGTTCCTGTATCACAGGGCGTGTGCTTCCAGCAACCATCATGGGAGATATTAACAACAGATCTGAGTTTGACAGGCTGGGGTGCTGTATGGGGTCCTCTGAGAACTCATGGGACCTGGCAATCAGAGGAAGCGAGACCCTATCAACATTCTGGAGCTAAGGGCCATCTTCAATGCCCTGCTGGCGTGGCCTCAGTTGCATTCCATCCATTCAGACATCACCACCAGGGGGAAACACGCAGTTCTCTTGCGAGGAAAGAATTCTCTCGGATTCTTCAGTGGGCAAAGACTTGCCAAACTGCCAAGTAGATGTCTTAGCAACTCTGTGGCACTTAAATGTCTTTTTCAATGCTCTTCTTCCTCAAGTTATAGCTCGAATCAAGCAGGAGGGAGTTTCAGAGATCCTGGTAGCTACAGTGTGGCTACACAGGACTTGGTAAGCAGATCTAGTGAGAATGTCATCTGCTCCTTCATGGAGATTACCGCAGAGGTAGAACCTTCTACAGCAAAGCCCTTTATTCTATCAAAATCTAGATTCTCTGAGGTTGACTGCATTGAGATTAAACGCTTCATGATGTCTAGGAGAGGATTCTCTGAGACTGTGATTGATACTTTGATTCAGGCAAGAAAACCTGTGATGAGGCGTATTTACCACAAAGTTTGGAGAACTTATCTAATTCGGTGTGCGGACCGGGAATTCCCTTGGCACAAGGTGAAGATTCCGCATATCCTTAAATTTATTCAGGAAGTTTTAGAAAATGGCCTGTCATGTAGTTCTCTTAAGTGTCAGATTTCTGCCCTTTCTGTTTTGTTACATAAGAAGTTGTCTCGGTTGCCAGATGTTCAGTCTTTAGTTTAGGCTATTGCTAGAATTATACCTATTTTCAAACCTGTTGCTCCTCCTTGGAGCCTTAATCTTGTTCTTAGAGTTCTTCAACAGGCTCTGTTTGAGCCTATGCATTCTCTTGATATTAAATTTTTGTCTCTTTGAAAGTTTTATTTTTGTTAGCGATTTCTTCTGCTTGTAGAGTTTGAGTTATTTGCCCTTCAGTGTGACCCACTTATTTAATCGTTCATGCGGGTAAAAGGCTGTTTTATGGACTAAGATGGGGTTTTTACTTAACACTATCTACAGGCACAGCCTACTAGGACCCACTTCTTCTTAAAATATGTACAAGTATAAAAACTAACTCACTCCCATTCAAAAGCCAATAAACCCTACCTACATATACCCCTTAAGCTCCTGCTCAAGTTTAGTTTTTACCTACAGTGGCAAGAAAAAAATGGAACCATTTGCAATTATAAGTATAAAACACTTTACCCAAACTAGGTATGGGCATTCCAATCATTCGTTATGATCCAAATGCGGGAAAAAGTGCCCACTCGTGGCAAATCTTAGTGTGTTTTAGTTACACAAGAGTAAATGTGGCTCTGAAAAGACCCAAATGCTGTGAGCGACCATCTTCTTCCGCATTTGGATCATAACTAATCCAAATGCTCTTGTCTAGTTTGAATAAAGGGTTTTGCACCTGTAATAGCTTTTTCAGAATGTTTGGAATATATAAACAGAATTTGATGGTTGATATGAACCAAAAAGGCCATCAAGTCTACCCATATGCCTTTTTGGGTTAGGAGAGTACGCTATAACTATCACGGCGCTCCTCCACTCTGCTGTGGCTGTTGCCACGGACAGAGGTGGTCCTGTTGCAAGGTATGCAGCAGTATTTCTACAGCACAATGATTACGTCATTACCGCCAGCCCTGTCTTCTGATGCTGGTCTGGATCCCTCCTGTGGTGCGAATCCTATCCTATGTAAGTGCCTCAGTCACTATCACCTGTGCCCAAGTATAGGTGTTTCTGGGTGCTGTGTTACTTACTTTAACTGGATTGCTATATCGTTACTGAACTCTGCTTGTCTGACCACTCTGCTTGCTTAACCCCTAAAGTGCTGGATTTCTATACTGTTGCTGAACTCTGCTTGTCTGACCACTCTGCCTGCTTAACCCCTGAACTGCTGGATTGCTATACTGTTGCTGAACTCTGCTTATCTGACCACTCTCCAGACATCAAAAAGAACAAACAAGGTCCTGGAGTGGTAAATTAAAACGGCAATCCTTTATTTGGTTTAAAAAGTCACAACGTACAAAAAGCACACAATTGTAGGCTGTGGCTGTGAGGTCTGCTGAGGCGTTTCGGCAGTTATGCCATAGTCATAGCTATTCTGACCACTCTGCCTGCTTAACCCCTGAACTTCCAGATTGCTATACCGTTGCTGAACTCTGCCTGTCTGACCACTCTGCCTGCTTAACCCCTGAACTGCTGGATTGCTATACTGTTGCTGAACTTTGCCTATCTGACCACTCTGCCTGTTTAACCCCTGAACTTCCAGATTGTTATACTGTTGCTGAACTCTGCCTGTCTGACCACTCTGCCTGCTTAACCCCTGAGTTGTTGGATTGCTATACAGTTACTGAACTCTACCTGTCTGGTCCTTCTATTGGTTTACCCCTGAACTGCTATACTGCTGGATTGTCTTCCTGTTACCGCTAGGCACTACCCTGCCTACTGTGAGTACTGCTTACCTAATTTTACAAACTCTCTCTGCTATGGGATATTTCCTATCACTTCACTTGACGCAGGGATAAGAAGACTACTGGCCAAGTTTGGTCTGATAGAGGAATATCCCACGAGCATTACAATAACAATGCATCAGTCCTCCAAAGCATTTTATTTTATCCTCCACTTCTCCAAATTAAAATATTGTATGTGTCTAAACCACTGCTTTAAAACCTGTCCTCAGGCCTCCCTAACAGGCCAGATGTTCAGGGTTGCCTTGGGTGAGAGCAGGTTAATAACAATGTTTACTAATCAGTTTATTTCACCTGTGCTCCAGTTTAGATATCCAGAAAATCTGGCCTGTCAGGGAGGCCAGACTACAGGTTTGAAAACCAGTGGTGACGTATGGGATATACAATCCTACCAGGAGGGGCAAAGTTTCCCAAACCTCAAAATGCCTATAAATACACCCCTCACCACACCCACAATTCAGTTTAACGAATAGCCAAGCAGTGGGGTGATAAAGAAAGGAGTAAAAGGCATCAACAAAGGAATTTGGAAATAATTGTGCTTTATACAAAAAATCATAACCACCATAAAAAAGGGTGGGCCTCATGGACTCTTGCCAATATGAAAGAAATGAATTTATCAGGTAAGTTCTTACATAAATTATGTTTTCTTTCATGTAATTGGCAAGAGTCCATGTGCTAGTGACGTATGGGATATCAATACCCAAGATGTGGAACTCCACGAAATAGTCACTAGAGAGGGAGGGATAAAATTAAAAACAGCCATTTTCCGCTGGAAAAATAATCCACAACCCAAATAATAAGTTTATTCTTTTGACGACAAGAAAAACTGAAAACATCAGCAGAAGAATCAAACTGAAACAGCTGCCTGAAGAACTTTTCTGCCAAAAAACATAATTTATGTAAGAACTTACCTGATAAATTCATTTCTTTCATATTAGCAAGAGTCCATGAGCTAGTGACGTATGGGATATACATTCCTACCAGGAGGGGCAAAGTTTCCCAAACCTCAAAATGCCTATAAATACACCCCTCACCACACCCACAATTCAGTTTAACGAATAGCCAAGAAGTGGGGTGATAAAAAAGTGCGAAAGCATATAAAATAAGGAATTGGAATAATTGTGCTTTATACAAAATCATAACCACCACAAAAAAAGGGCGGGCCTCATGGACTCTTGCTAATATGAAAGAAATGAATTTATCAGGTAAGTTCTTACATAAATTATGTTTTCTTTCATGTAATTAGCAAGAGTCCATGAGCTAGTGACGTATGGGATAATGACTACCCAAGATGTGGATCTTTCCACACAAGAGTCACTAGAGAGGGAGGGATAAAATAAAGACAGCCAATTCCTGCTGAAAATAATCCACACCCAAAATAAAGTTTAACGAAAAACATAAGCAGAAGATTCAAACTGAAACCGCTGCCTGAAGTACTTTTCTACCAAAAACTGCTTCAGAAGAAGAAAATACATCAAAATGGTAGAATTTAGTAAAAGTATGCAAAGAGGACCAAGTTGCTGCTTTGCAGATCTGGTCAACCGAAGCTTCATTCCTAAATGCCCAGGAAGTAGAAACTGACCTAGTAGAATGAGCTGTAATTCTCTGAGGCGGAGTTTTACCCGACTCAACATAGGCAAGATGAATTAAAGATTTCAACCAAGATGCCAAAGAAATGGCAGAAGCTTTCTGGCCTTTTCTAGAACCGGAAAAGATAACAAATAGACTAGAAGTCTTACGAAAAGATTTCGTAGCTTCAACATAATATTTCAAAGCTCTAACAACATCCAAAGAATGCAACGATTTCTCCTTAGAATTCTTAGGATTAGGACATAATGAAGGAACCACAATTTCTCTACTAATGTTGTTGGAATTCACAACTTTAGGTAAAAATTCAAAAGAAGTTCGCAACACTGCCTTATCCTGATGAAAAATCAGAAAAGGAGACTCACAAGAAAGAGCAGATAATTCAGAAACTCTTCTGGCAGAAGAGATGGCCAAAAGGAACAAAACTTTCCAAGAAAGTAATTTAATGTCCAATGAATGCATAGGTTCAAACGGAGGAGCTTGAAGAGCTCCCAGAACCAAATTCAAACTCCAAGGAGGAGAAATTGACTTAATGACAGGTTTTATACGAACCAAAGCTTGTACAAAACAATGAATATCAGGAAGAATAGCAATCTTTCTGTGAAAAAGAACAGAAAGAGCAGAGATTTGTCCTTTCAAAGAACTTGCGGACAAACCCTTATCTAAACCATCCTGAAGGAACTGTAAAATTCTCGGTATTCTAAAAGAATGCCAGGAAAAATGATGAGAAAGACACCAAGAAATATAAGTCTTCCAGACTCTATAATATATCTCTCGAGATACAGATTTACGAGCCTGTAACATAGTATTAATCACAGAGTCAGAGAAACCTCTTTGACCAAGAATCAAGCGTTCAATCTCCATACCTTTAAATTTAAGGATTTCAGATCCTGATGGAAAAAAGGACCTTGTGACAGAAGGTCTGGTCTTAACGGAAGAGTCCACGGTTGGCAAGAGGCCATCCGGACAAGATCCACATACCAAAACCTGTGAGGCCATGCCGGAGCTACCAGCAGAACAAACGAGCATTCCTTCAGAATCTTGGAGATTACTCTTGGAAGAAGAACTAGAGGCGGAAAGATATAGGCAGGATGATACTTCCAAGGAAGTGATAATGCATCCACTGCCTCCGCCTGAGGATCCCGGGATCTGGACAGATACCTTGGAAGTTTCTTGTTTAGATGGGATGCCATCAGATCTATTTCTGGAAGTTCCCACATTTGAACAATCTGAAGAAATACCTCTGGATGAAGAGACCATTCGCCCGGATGCAACGTTTGGCGACTGAGATAATCCGCTTCCCAATTGTCTACACCTGGGATATGAACCGCAGAGATTAGACAGGAGCTGGATTCCGCCCAAACCAAAATTCGAGATACTTCTTTCATAGCCAGAGGACTGTGAGTCCCTCCTTGATGATTGATGTATGCCACAGTTGTGACATTGTCTGTCTGAAAACAAATGAACGATTCTCTCTTCAGAAGAGGCCAAAACTGAAGAGCTCTGAAAATTGCACGGAGTTCCAAAATATTGATCGGTAATCTCACCTCCTGAGATTCCCAAACTCCTTGTGCCGTCAGAGATCCCCACACAGCTCCCCAACCTGTGAGACTTGCATCTGTTGAAATTACAGTCCAGGTCGGAAGCACAAAAGAAGCCCCCTGAATTAAACGATGGTGATCTGTCCACCATGTTAGAGAGTGTCGAACAATCGGTTTTAAAGATATTAATTGAGATATCTTCGTGTAATCCTTGCACCATTGCTTCAGCATACAGAGCTGAAGAGGTCGCATGTGAAAACGAGCAAAGGGGATCGCGTCCGATGCAGCAGTCATAAGACCTAGAATTTCCATGCATAAGGCTACCGAAGGGAATGATTGTGACTGAAGGTTTCGACAAGCTGTAATCAACTTTAGACGTCTCTTGTCTGTTAAAGACAGAGTCATGGACACTGAATCCATCTGGAAACCCAGAAAGGTTACCCTTGTCTGAGGAATCAAAGAACTTTTTGGTAAATTGATCCTCCAACCATGATCTTGAAGAAACAACACAAGTCGATTCGTATGAGATTCTGCTAAATGTAAAGACTGAGCAAGTACCAAGATATCGTCCAAATAAGGAAATACCACAATACCCTGTTCTCTGATTACAGACAGCAGGGCACCGAGAACCTTTGTAAAAATTCTTGGAGCTGTAGCTAGGCCAAACGGCAGAGCCACAAACTGGTAATGCTTGTCCAGAAACGAGAATCTCAGGAACTGATAATGATCTGGATGAATCGGAATATGCAGATATGCATCCTGTAAATCTATTGTGGACATATAATTCCATTGCTGAACAAAAGGTAAGATAGTCCTTACAGTTACCATCTTGAACGTTGGTATCCTTACATAACGATTCAATATTTTTAGATCCAGAACTGGTCTGAAAGAATTCTCCTTCTTTGGTAAAGAAAAAATCTCTTTGCAGGAGGTCTTAACTTGAAACCAATTCTGTACCCTTCTGAAACAATGCTCTGAATCCAAAGATTGTGAACAGAATTGATCCAAATTTCCTTGAAAAAACGTAACCTGCCCCCTACCAGCTGAGCTGGAATGAGGGCCGCACCTTCATGTGGACTTAGAAGCAGGCTTTGCCTTTCTAGCTGGCTTGGATTTATTCCAGACTGGAGATGGTCTCCAAACTGAAACTGCTCCTGAGGATGAAGGATCAGGCTTTTGTTCTTTGTTGAAACGAAAGGAACGAAAACGATTATTAGCCCTGTTTTTACCCTTAGATTTTTTATCCTGTGGTAAAAAAGTTCCTTTCCCACCAGTAACAGTTGAAATAATGGAATCCAACTGAGAACCAAATAATTTGTTACCCTGGAAAGAAATGGAAAGTAAAGTTGATTTAGAAGCCATATCAGCATTCCAAGTTTTAAGCCATAAAGCTCTTCTAGCTAAAATAGCTAGAGACATAATCCTGACATCAACTCTGATAATATCAAAAATGGCATCACAGATAAAATTATTAGCATGCTGAAGAAGAATAATAATATCATGAGAATCACGATGTGTTACTTGTTGCGCTAAAGTTTCCAACCAAAAAGTTGAAGCTGCAGCAACATCAGCCAAAGATATAGCAGGTCTAAGAAGATTACCTGAACACAGATAAGCTTTTCTTAGAAAGGACTCAATTTTCCTATCTAGAGGATCCTTAAACGAAGTACCATCTGACGTAGGAATAGTAGTACGTTTAGCAAGGGTAGAAATAGCCCCATCAACTTTAGGGATCTTGTCCCAAAATTCTAATCTGTCAGACGGCACAGGATATAATTGCTTAAAACGTTTAGAAGGAGTAAATGAATTACCCAAATTATCCCATTCTTTGGAAATTACTGCAGAAATAGCATTAGGAACAGGAAAAACTTCTGGAATAACCACAGGAGCTTTAAATACCTTATCTAAACGTTTAGAATTAGTATCAAGAGGACCAGAATCCTCTATTTCTAAAGCAATTAGTACTTCTTTAAGTAAAGAACGAATAAATTCCATTTTAAATAAATATGAAGATTTATCAGCATCAACCTCTGAGACAGAATCCTCTGAACCAGAGGATTCATCAGAATCAGAATGATGATGTTCATTTAAAAATTCATCTGTAGGGAGAGAAGTTTTAAAAGATTTTTTACGTTTACTAGAAGGAGAAATAACAGACATAGCCTTCTTTATGGATTCAGAAACAAAATCTCTTATATTATCAGGAACATTCTGCACCTTAGATGTTGAAGGAACTGCAACAGGCAATGGTACTTTACTAAAGGAAATATTATCTGCTTTAACAAGTTTGTCATGACAATCAATACAAACAACAGCTGGAGGAATAGCTACCAAAAGTTTACAGCAGATACACTTAGCTTTGGTAGATTCAGCACTTGACAGCGATTTTCCTGTAGTATCTTCTGACTCAGATGCAACGTGAGACATCTTGCAATATGTAAGAGAAAAAACAACATATATATAAAGCAAAATTGATCAAATTCCTTAAATGACAGTTTCAGGAATGGGAAAAAATGCCAAAGAACAAGCTTCTAGCAACCAGAAGCAATAAAAAATGAGACTTAAATAATGTGGAGACAAAAGTGACGCCCATATTTTTTCGCGCCAAATAAGACGCCCACATTATTTGGCGCCTAAATGCTTTTTGGCACCAAAAATGACGCCACATCCGGAACGCCGACATTTTTGGCGCAAAATAACGTCAAAAAATGACGCAACTTCCGGCGACACGTATGACGCCGGAAACGGAAATAGAATTTTTGCGCCAAAAAAGTCCGCGCCAAGAATGACGCAATAAAATGAAGCATTTTCAGCCCCCGCGAGCCTAACAGCCCACAGGGAAAAAGTCAAATTTTAAGGTAAGAAAAATGTTAAATTAAAATGCATTATCCCAAATATGAAACTGACTGTCTGAAAATAAGGAAAGTTGAACATTCTGAGTCAAGGCAAATAAATGTTTGAATACATATATTTAGAACTTTATAAACAAAGTGCCCAACCATAGCTAGGAGTGTCACAGAAAATAAGACTTACTTACCCCAGGACACTCATCTACATATAGCAGATAGCCAAACCAGTACTGAAACGAGAATCAGCAGAGGTAATGGTATATATAAGAGTATATCGTCGATCTGAAAAGGGAGGTAAGAGATGAATCTCTACGACCGATAACAGAGAACCTATGAAATAGACCCCTTAGAAGGAGATCACTGCATTCAAATAGGCAATACTCTCCTCACATCCCTCTGACATTCACTGCACGCTGAGAGGAAAACCGGGCTCCAACTTGCTGCGGAGCGCATATCAACGTAGAATCTAGCACAAACTTACTTCATCACCTCCATCGGAGGCAAAGTTTGTAAAAACTGAATTGTGGGTGTGGTGAGGGGTGTATTTATTGGCATTTTGAGGTTTGGGAAACTTTGCCCCTCCTGGTAGGAATGTATATCCCATACGTCACTAGCTCATGGACTCTTGCTAATTACATGAAAGAAACTGCTTCTGAAGAAGCAAATACATCAAAATGGTAGAATTTAGTAAATGTATGCAAA
The DNA here is from genome assembly GCF_027579735.1 of Bombina bombina. NCBI lineage: Eukaryota > Metazoa > Chordata > Amphibia > Anura > Bombinatoridae > Bombina > Bombina bombina. The sequence continues at coordinate 688,407,543 of NC_069499.1, forward strand.
GAAGACCAAGTTGCTGCTTTGCAAATCTGATCAACTGAAGCTTCATTCTTAAAAGCCCACAAAGTGGAGACTGATCTAGTAGAATGAGCTGTAATTCTCTGAGGCGGGGTCTTACCCGACTCCAAATAAGCTGAATGAATCAAAAGCTTTAACCAAGAAGCCAAGGAAATAGCAGAAGCCTTCTGACCTTTCCTAGGACCCGAAAATATAACAAATAGACTAGAAGTCTTCCTGAAATCTTTAGTAGCTTCAACATAATATTTCAAAGCTCTTACCACATCCAAAGAATGTAAGGATCTTTCCATAGAATTCTTAGGATTAGGACACAAGGAAGGGACAACAATTTCTTAACTAATGTTGTTAGAATTCACAACTTTAGACAAAAATTTAAATAAAGTCTGCGAAACCGCCTTATCCTGATGAAAAATCAGAAAAGGAGATTCACAAGAAAGAGCAGATAGCTCAGAAACTCTTCTAGCAGAAGAGATGGCCAAAAGGAACAACACTTTCCAAGAAAGTAGTTTAATGTCCAAAGAATGCATAGGCTCAAATAGAGGAGCCTGTAACGCCTTCAAAACCAAATTAAGACTCCAAGGAGGAGAAATTGATTTAATGACGGGCTTAATACGAACTAAAGCCTGTACAAAACATTGAATATCAGGAAATTTAGCAATCTTTCTATGAAATAAAACAGAAAGGGCAGAGATTTGTCCATTCAAGGAACTTGCAGACAAACCCTTATCCAAACCATCCTGAAGAAACTGTAGAATTCTAGGAATTCTGAAAGAATGCCAAGAAAATGTATGAGAAGAACACCAGGAAATGTAGGTCTTCCAAACTCTATAATAAATCTTCCTAGAGACAGATTTACGAGCTTGTAACATAGTATTAATTGCGGAGTCAGAGAAACCTCTGACTTAGTACTAAGTGTTCAATTTCCATACCTTCAAATTTAATGATTTGAGATCCTGATGAAAAACGGACCTTGAGACAGAAGGTCCGGCCTTAACGGAAGTGGCCAAGGTTGGCAACTGGACTTCCGAACAAGATCCGCATACCAAAACCTGTGTGGCCATGCTGGAGCCACCAGCAACACAAACGATTGTTCCATGATGATTTTGGATATCACTCTTGGAAGAAGAACTAGAGGCGGAAAAATGTAATCAGGATGATAAAACCAAGGAAGTGTCAGTGCATCCACTGCTTCCGCCTGAACATCCCTGGAGCTGGACAGGTACCTGGGAAGTTTCTTTTTTAGATGAGAGGCCATGAGATCTATCTCTGGAAGACCCCACATCTGAACAATCTGAGAGAACACATCTGGATGGAGAGACCACTCCCCTGGATGTAAAGTCTGACGGTTGAGATAATCCACCTCCCAATTGTCTACACCTGGGATATGTACCGCAGAGATTAGACAGGAGCTGGATTCCGCCCAAGCAAGTATCCGAGATACTTCGTTCATTGCTTGGGGACTGTGAGTCCCACCCTGATGATTGACATATGCCACAGTTGTGATATTGTCTGTCTGAAAGCAAATGAACGGTTCTCTCTTCAACAGAGGCCAAAACTGAAGAGCTCTGAGAATTGCACGGAGTTCTAAAATATTGATTGGTAATATCGCCTCTTGAGATTTCCAAACCCCTTGTGCTGTCAGAGATCCCCAAACAGCTCCCCAACCTGAAAGACTTGCGTCTGTAGTGATCACAGTCCAGGTTGGCCGAACAAAGGAGGCCCCTTGAACTAAACGCTGGTGATTTAACAACCACGTCAGAGAGTGTCGAATATTGGGATTTAAGGATATTAACTGTGATATCTTTGTATAATCCCTGCACCATTGATTCAACATGCAAACCTTGAGAGGTCTTATGTGAAAACGAGTAAAAGTAATCGCGTCCAAAGCTGCAGTCATGAGGCCTAAAACTTCCATGCACATAGCCACTGAAGGTGCCAACAGGCCGCAACCAATTTCAAACGTCTCTTGTCTGTTAGAGACAGAGTCATGGACACTGAATCTATCTGGAAACCTAAAAAGGTGACCCTTGTCTGAGGAATTAAGAAACTTTTTGGTAAATTGATCCTCCATCCATGTCTTTGAAGAAACAACACTAGTTGATTCGTGTGAGATTCTGCAGAACGTAAAGACTGAGATAGTACCAAGATATCGTCCAAATAAGGAAACACTGCAATACCCTACTCTCTGCTTACAGAGAGTAGGGCACCTAGAACCTTGGAAAAGATTCTTGGAGCTGTTGCTAGGCCAAATGGAAGAGCAACAAATTGGTAATGCTTGTCTAGAAAAGAGAATCTCAGGAACTGATAATGTTCTGGATGCATCCTGCAAATCTATTGTAGACATATAATGTCCTTGCTGAACAAAAGGCAGAATAGTCCTTAAAGTCACCAACTTGAAAGTTGGTAATGCGTTCAAGATCTCTCGTCTCTGGGAGTGATTGTCCCTGTTCCAAAGCAGGAACAGGGTCTGGGGTTTTACTCGAACCTATTTGTGGTACCCAAAAAAGAGGGGACTTTCCGGCCCATTCTAGACCTAAAATGTCTAAACAAATTCCTCAGGGTTCTGTCTTTCCAGATGGAAACCATTTGTACGATTCTTCCATTGATTCAAGGTCAGTTCATTACAACCATAGATCTAAAGGATGCATACTTGCATGTTCCCATTCAGAGGAATCATCACAAATTCTTGAGGTTTGCTTTTCTCGACCAACACTTCCAGTTTGTGGCCCTACCTTTTGGCCTTTCCACGGCTCCCAGGATATTCTCAAAGGTTCTAGGAGATCTCTTGGTTCGGTCAAGGAGGATTGCAGTGGCTCCCTACCTAGACGACAACATCTCACACGGAGATATTACTGTCTTTTCTCCGATCTCACGGGTGGAAAGTAAATTTGGAAAAGAGCTCCCTGGTTCCGGCGACAAGGGTAGTTTTCCTAGGGACTATCATAGACTCTGTTCTGATGAAGATTTCTTTTTAAAGACACGATGAGTCCACGGATCATCTAATTACTATTGGGAATATCACATCTGCCCAAAAGGAGGCGGCAAAGAGCACCACAGCAAAGCTGTTAAATATCACCTCCCTTCCCAGTCATTCTCTTTGCCTACGTTAGAGCAAGGAAGTGGTAAAGTTAAGTGGTAGAAAAGAATTCTTCAATCAAGAGTTTTTATTATTTTTTAAGTAGTGCAAGATTGTGCTGCTTTGTCCTAGGGTGTAGCCGTAGTCCATATCAGTCTCTTCAGTAGAGCAGTGGTGGCTTTAGAGCAATGGGAACTTGTGGGACATAATTCTCACTGCGCCTCCCATATACTGATGCTGCCCTAACTGTGAAAGCCTGAGTAAAATTACTAATTTTTTTCTCTTTTTTTCACAGGTCCATGTGAGGGAGAGAACCTCTCAAACCTGGGAGCTGCCTTGCTGTTGGGCAGGTTAGGAGGTAAGTGCAGACTTTATTTTCTGGGATGCAAAAGAGAATAAGTTGGGCACTTTATTTCGAATGGGACACACACTAAGGCTCAGTGGAATTTGGGCTCTTTATTGTGGACAGCTTGGGCGCAGGGGCTAAAAATTTAAGGCATGGTTGGTTCCACTACTCCCGGTGGTTTAACTTTTATATAAAACAATATGCCGACCGGGAGATATTTTTTTTTGGCGACTCCCACGATGGGCGAACCTAGAGGAGGCGGCAATTTGTGTTGTGTGCCTATTTTCCCTTCCTGGTCATGGGAAGGGGAAGCAGTATAGAATCTGTTTATATTACGCATTCTCTGTTATTTATGCGTTTTCAAGCATCGGAGTCCGGTTCCTGTATATCTTGCTGAATTCCGGATCTGTAATTTTAGAAACGGCTCCTGCCAAAAGAGAGAGCCGGTGTCAACAAGCAGGTAGGCACTTCAGCAAAGCAGCTGAGGTGTAGAGGTGATTTGCAGTATTGGTTAGGTTCACTGTCCTCTCTGAATACAAAAAGTAAAAAAGTTACCGTTTAAAATGTAAAGTGACAGTAACGTTTTTTCTGTTTAAAATTTTATTTGATATTTGGATCCATTATGAGTCAGAAATACAAAATGTCACTTGTACTTTGTGTTTTAATGCCTGTAATTTTAGAAACGGCTCCTGCCCAAAAAAGATGTTTCCCATAGCAGACTCTATCAAGGAGGCTTGGCAAACAGTCCCCAAGGTGGAAGGAGCTGTTTCCACCCTGGCCAAGAGAACTACTATCCCCATAGAGGATAGTTGTGCCTTTAAAGATCCTATGGACAAAAAATTAGAGGGGTTACTCAAAAAGATGTATGTATGACAAGGTTTACAATGGCAACCAGCTGTGTGCATTGCTACCGTCACTAGTGCGGCGGCATATTGGTTTGATGCGTTATCTGATGCTATTAGGACAGACACTCCCCTTGATGAGATCCAGGATAGGATAAATGCCCTTAAGTTGGCTAATTCCTTTATTACTGATGCTTCCGTACAGGTTATCAAACTGAGAGCAAAGATTTCAGGTTTTTCTGTTCTAGCCCGCGGAGCCTTATGGTTAAAACCTTGGTCTGCAGATGTATCATCTAAGTCTAAACTTTTAGCGATTCCTTCTTTGTTTAGGCTTGGGTTCGATATGTTCAGGATCCCTGGGCAGTGAACATAGTGTCCCAGGGATACAAACTAGAAAAGTTTTCCTCCCAGAGGCAGGTTTCTGCTTTCAAGATTATCTGTAGACCAGACAAAAAGAGAGGCGTTCTTACACTGTGTACGGGACCTCTCCGACCTGGGAGTAATAGTCCCTTTTCCAAAGCTGGAACAGGGTCTGGGGTTTTATTCCAATCTGTTTTTGGTTCCCAAAAAGGAGGGAACTTTCAGGCCTATTTTAGATCTCAAGAGTCTAAACAAATTCCCCAGAGTACGGTCCATCAAGATGGAAACTATTCGTTCCATTCTTCCTTTGGTCCAAGAGGGTCAATTTATGACAACGGTGGATTTAAAGGATGCATACCTGCATGTTCCCATTCACAGGGATCATCACAAGTTTCTAAGGTTTGCCTTTCTAGACAAACACTTCCAATTGTGGCTCTTCCTTTCGGTCTTGCCACAGCTCCCAGAATTTTTTCAAAGGTTGTGGGATCTCTGTTGGCGGTGCTCCAATTATGGGGCATTGCAGTGGCGCCTTATCTGGACGACATCCTGGTCCAGGCGCCATCCTTTCAACAAGCAAGGTCCCACATGGAAATGCTGTTATCCTTCCTGCGATCTCACGGTTGGAAGGTAAATTTGGAAAAGAGCTCCTTAGTTCCAAATACAAAGGTAACTTTTTTGGAAACCATAATAGATTCCCTATCAATGAAGATTTTTCTAACAGAAGTCAGGAAATCAAAGAATTTTGATTCTTGCCTAGCGCTTCAGTCTGCTCCTCGGCCATCAGTGGCTCAGTGCATGGAGGTAATCAGGCTGATGGTGGCGGCAATGGACATCATCCCGTCCGCTCGTTTCCACCTCAGAACTCTGCAGTTAAACATGCTCAGTCAGTGGAATGGGGATTATTTCTCCACAAATTCTACTGAAGCAGGAGAATTCATCTGTGTCCTCTAGCTTGAGTATTGGTTCCCAACAGTAATTAAGATGAATCCCGATGAATCCGTGGACTCACCATATCTTAGGAAGAAAACAAATTTTATGCTTACCTGATAAATTTATTTTTTCAAGATATGGTCAGTCCACGGACCCACCCTTTTTTTTGTCTTTTTCCAAGAATTTTTGACTAAACCTCAGACACCTCCGCACCTTGTGTTGCTTTCCTTTCTCCATTTACTTTCGGTCGAATGAGTGGGGTTTGTGGGTAGGGAAGTGATACTTAACAGTTTTACTGTGGTGCTCTTTGCCTCCACCTGCTGGCGAGGAGTGATATTCCCCAACAGTAATTAAGATGAATTTGTGGACTCACCATATCTTGAAGAAATACATTTATCAGGTAAGCATACATTTTGTTATTGTTACTATATCTATATAAATATTTATTATGTTTTTATTTTCAATGTAGGGGTCTTGATTATTTGTAGCTGATAAGGGAGCTAAGATTAACGGGATTGAATCACCTCCACCCATCAAGCTCCCTTGCAGCTATAGTAGAAATGCCCTTTTTGTGAAGTCAACACACATTTGAGGGGATGTCCCACCACTCCCATTGAAAGATTGGGAGTGCCGGCCACTAGGTCACCAACAATCCCCAGCCTGTTGTGTGGGGAATTGCAATAAACTTCTGATCAGCGATCCCCCTGCATGATGAGTACGCCTCGTCATGTACATCAAACCAGTTAATCAGCAGGAGTATATATATATATGGTATATGCATTTATGTTTGGACTACTAATTTGTGAAGTTTGCTCTTGGGTACTCCAAGTGAAAAGAGCATTTCAATGTGGCTACTTATCTGAAAAACAATAAACACTCCTGCTATATGTTTTTTTTTATTTATTTAGCTGACAAAACAAAATCCCATGACTCGTCCTCTGTATTTTATTTACACATCTGCTAGATGAATATTACAGTTTATAAAGTTTAAAGGGACATACAGCCCAACATTAATAATGTTAGATAGAATATACAATTTTAAACAACTTTCTAAGTTTACTTCAAAAATTCTTTTTTATTGTTATCCTCTGTTGAAAATCAGGAAGTTAAGTTCATGAGCGTGCACGTGTCTGCAGCACTATATGGCAGCAGTTTTTCAACAATTTTATACATTATCTAGAGCACTAGATGGCAGCACTATTCCCTGTCATGTAGTGCTACAGACATTGCACGCTACCTATCTTGCTATCTCTTCAACAAAGAATAACATGATAATTTGATAATAAAAGTTAATTGGAAACAGTTTTAAAATTGTATTTTCTATCTGAATCGTGAAAGAAAACAGAATTTATGCTTACCTGATAAATTACTTTCTCCAACGGTGTGTCCGGTCCACGGCGTCATCCTTACTTGTGGGAATATCTCTTCCCCAACAGGAAATGGCAAAGAGTCCCAGCAAAGCTGGCCATATAGTCCCTCCTAGGCTCCGCCCACCCCAGTCATTCGACCGACGGACAGGAGGAAAAAATAGGAGAAACTATAGGGTGCCGTGGTGACTGTAGTTAGAGAAAATAATTAATCAAACCTGATTAAAAAACCAGGGCGGGCCGTGGACCGGACACACCGTTGGAGAAAGTAATTTATCAGGTAAGCATAAATTCTGTTTTCTCCAACATTGGTGTGTCCGGTCCACGGCGTCATCCTTACTTGTGGGAGCCAATACCAAAGCTTTAGGACACGGATGAAGGGAGGGAGCAAATCAGGTTACCTAAACAGAAGGCACCACGGCTTGCAAAACCTTTCTCCCAAAAATAGCCTCCGAAGAAGCAAAAGTATCAAATTTGTAAAATTTGGCAAAAGAGTGCAGTGAAGACCAAGTCGCTGCCTTACATATCTGATCAACAGAAGCTTCGTTCTTGAAGGCCCATGTGGAAGCCACAGCCCTAGTAGAGTGAGCTGTGATTCTTTCAGGAGGCTGCCGTCCGGCAGTCTCGTAAGCCAATCGGATGATGCTTTTAAGCCAAAAGGAGAGGTAGAAGTCGCTTTTTGACCTCTCCTTTTACCAGAATAGACGACAGAGAAGATGTTTGTCTGAACTCTTTTGTAGCTTCTAAATAGAATTTTAGAGCACGGACTACATCTAAATTGTGTAGCAAACGTTCCTTCTTTGAAACTGGATTCGGACACAAAGAAGGTACAACTATCTCCTGGTTAATATTTTTGTTGGAAACAACCTTTGAAAGAAAACCAGGCTTAGTACGCAAAACAACCTTATCTGAATGGAACACCAGATAGGGCGGAGTACACTGCAGAGCAGATAACTCAGAAACTCTTCTAGCAGAAGAAATAGCAACCAAAAACAAAACTTTCCAAGATAACAACTTAATATCTATGGAATGTAAAGGTTCAAACGGAACCCCCTGAAGAACTGAAAGAACTAGATTTAAACTCCAGGGAGGAGTCAAAGGTCTGTAAACAGGCTTGATCCTAACCAGAGCCTGAACAAATGCTTGAACATCTGGCACAGCTGCCAGTCGTTTGTGTAGTAAGACAGATAAAGCAGAAATCTGTCCCTTTAGAGAACTCGCTGATAATCCTTTATCCAAACCTTCTTGTAGAAAGGAAAGGATCTTAGGAATTTTTATCTTATTCCATGGGAATCCCTTGGATTCACACCAGCAGATATATCTTTTCCATATTTTATGGTAAATTTTTCTAGTTACCGGTTTTCTGGCTTGAACCAGAGTATCTATCACAGAATCTGAAACCCCACGCTTTGATAGAATCAAGCGTTCAATCTCCAAGCCGTCAGCTGGAGGGAGACCAGATTTGGATGTTCGAATGGACCCTGTACAAGAAGGTCCTGTCTCAAAGGTAGCTTCCATGGTAGAACCGATGACATATTCACCAGGTCTGCATACCAAGTCCTGCGTGGCCACGCAGGAGCTATCAAGATCACCGAGGCCCTCTCCTGCTTGATCCTGGCTACCAGCCTGGGAATGAGAGGAAACGGTGGAAACACATAAGCTAGGTTGAAGGTCCAAGGCGCTACTAGTGCATCCACAAGAGTCGCCTTGGGATCCCTGGATCTGGACCCGTAGCAAGGAACCTTGAAGTTCTGACGAGACGCCATCAGATCCATATCTGGAATGCCCCATAATTGAGTCAATTGGGCAAAGATCTCCGGGTGGAGTTCCCACTCCCCCGGATGGAAAGTCTGACGACTCAGATAATCCGCCTCCCAGTTTTCCACACCTGGGATGTGGATCGCAGATAGGTGGCAGGAGTGATCCTCCGCCCATTTTATTATTTTGGCCACTTCTTTCATCGCCAGGGAACTCCTTGTTCCCCCCTGATGATTGATATAAGCAACAGTCCTCATGTTGTCTGATTGGAATCTTATGAATCTGAATTTCGCTCTTAGTTCCAGAATGTTTATCGGGAGAAGAGACTCTTCCCGAGACCAAAGTCCCTGAGCTTTCAGGGATTCCCAGACCGCGCCCCAGCCCACTAGACTGGCGTTGGTCGTGACGATGACCCACTCTGGTCTGCGGAAGCTCATTCCCTGGGACAGGTGGTCCAGGGTTAGCCACCAACGGGAGTGAGTCTCTGGTCTTCTGATCTACTTGAATCACTGGAGACAAGTCTGTATAGTCCCCATTCCACTGTTTCAGCATGCACAGTTGTAATGGTCTTAGATGAATTTGCGCAAAAGGAACTATGTCCATTGCTGCAACCATCAACCCTACTACTTCCATGCACTGAGCTACGGAAGGACGAGGAATAGAATGAAGAACTTGACAAGCGTTTAGAAGTTTTGACTTTCTGACTTCTGTCAGGAAAATCCTCATTTCTAAAGAATCTATTATTGTTCCCAAGAAGGGAACTCTTGTCGACGGAGACAGGGAACATTTTTCTATGTTCACCTTCCATCCGTGAGATCTGAGAAAGGCCAGAACGATGTCTGTGTGAGCCTTTGCCTTTGAAAGAGATGACGCTTGTATTAGAATGTCGTCCAAGTACGGTACTACTGCAATGCCCCTTGGTCTTAGAACCGCTAGAAGGGACCCGAGTACCTTTGTGAAAATCCTTGGAGCAGTGGCTAACCTGAATGGGAGGGCCACAAACTGGTAATGTTTGTCCAGAAAGGCGAACCTTAGGAACTGATGATGTTCTTTGTGGATAGGAATATGAAGATACGCATCCTTTAGATCCACGGTAGTCATAAATTGACCTTCCTGGATTGTAGGTAGAATCGATCGAATGGTTTCCATTTTGAACGATGGTACTCTGAGAAATTTGTTTAGGATCTTTAAATCCAGAATTGGTCTGAAAGTTCCCTCTTTTTTGGGAACTACAAACAGATTTGAGTAAAAACCCATTCCTTGTTCCGCCGATGGAACTGGGTGTATCACTCCCATTTTTAACAGGTCTTCTACACAATGTAAGAATGCCTGTCTCTTTATTTGGTTTGAGGATAAGTGAGACATGTGGAACCTTCCCCTTGGGGGTAGTTCCTTGAATTCCAGAAGATAACCCTGAGAAACTATTTCTAGTGTCCAGGGATCCTGAACATCTCTTGCCCAAGCCTGAGCAAAGAGAGAGAGTCTGCCCCCTACTAGATCCGGTCCCGGATCGGGGGCTACTCCTTCATGCTGTTTTGTTAGCAGCAGCAGGCTTCTTGGCCTGCTTACCCTTGTTCCAGCCTTGCATCGGTTTCCAGGCTGGTTTGGTTTGTGAAGCATTATCCTCTTGCTTAGAGGATGCAGAATTAGAGGCCGGTCCGTTCCTGAAATTACGAAAGGAACGAAAATTATACTTATTCTTGGCTTTGAAAGGCCTATCTTGTGGGAGGGCGTGGCCCTTTCCCCCAGTGATGTCTGAGATAATCTCTTTCAATTCTGGCCCAAAGAGAGTTTTACCCTTGAAGGGGATATTAAGCAATTTTGTCTTGGATGATACATCCGCTGACCAAGACTTTAGCCAAAGCGCTCTGCGCGCCACAATTGCAAACCTTGAATTTTTCGCCGCTAATCTAGCTAATTGCAAAGCGGCATCTAAAATAAAAGAATTAGCCAACTTAAGTGCGTGAACTCTGTCCATAACCTCCTCATATGGAGTCTCTCTACTGAGCGACTTTTCTAGTTCCTCAAACCAGAACCACGCTGCTGTAGTGACAGGAACAATGCACGAAATGGGTTGCAGAAGGTAACCTTGCTGTACGAAAATCTTTTTAAGCAAACCCTCCAATTTTTTATCCATAGGATCTTTGAAAGCACAATTATCCTCGATAGGAATAGTAGTGCGCTTGTTTAGAGTAGAAACTGCCCCCTCCACCTTAGGGACTGTCTGCCATAAGTCCTTTCTGGGGTCGACCATAGGAAATAATTTCTTAAATATAGGAGGGGGGACAAAAGGTATGCCGGGCTTCTCCCACTCCTTATTCACTATGTCCGCCACCCGCTTGGGTATAGGAAAAGCGTCTGGGTGCACCGGAACCTCTAGGAACTTGTCCATCTTGCATAATTTTTCTGGAATGACCAGGTTGTCACAATCATCCAGAATAGATAACACCTCCTTAAGCAGTGCGCGGAGATGTTCTAATTTAAATTTAAATGTCACAACATCAGGTTCAGCTTGTTGAGAAATTTTTCCTGAATCTGAAATTTCCCCATCTGACAAAACCTCCCTCATGGCCCCTTCAGATTGGTGTGAGGGTATGACAGAGCAATTATCATCAGCGCCCTCCTGCTCTTCAGTGTTTAAAACAGAGCAATCGCGCTTTCTCTGATATGCAGGCATTTTGGATAAAATATTTGCTATGGAGTTATCCATTACTGCCGTCAATTGTTGCATAGTAATAAGCATTGGCGCTCTAGAAGTACTAGGGGCCTCCTGCGTGGGCAAAACTGGCATAGACACAGAAGGAGATGATGTAGAACTATGTCTACTCCCTTCATCTGATGAATCATCTTGGGCAACTTTACTATCTGTGGCAGTACTGTCCTTACTTTGTTTGGACGCTATGGCACAATTATCACACAATTTTGAAGGGGGAGACACATTGACTTTCATACATATAGAACATAGCTTATCTGAAGGTACAGACATGTTAAACAGGCTTAAACTTGTCAATAAAGTACAAAAAACTTTTAAAACAAAACCGTTACTGTCTCTTTAAATTTTAAACAGAGCACACTTTATTACTGAATATGTGAAAAAGTATGAAGGAATTGTTCAAAATTTACCAAATTTTCACCACAGTGTCTTAAAGCATTCAAAGTATTGCACACCAATTTACAGAGCTTTAACCCTTAAAACCCCTCTACAGTCCCAGCTACAGCCTTTGCTGCGACTTTACCAAACCCAGGGGGAATACGATACCAAATGAAGCCTTCTAGGAACTTTTCCAACTACTTTCAGATCCTCACACATGCATCTGCATGTCTTGCTCTCAAAAGTAACTGCGCAGTAATGGCGCGAAAATGAGGCTCAGCCTACAACTAGGAAGGCCCTTCCTGACTGGAAAGGTGTCTAACACAGTGCCTGACGTTAAAAAAAACGTTCCCCAAGTTTATAAGTGTGAAATACAAGCATAAACATGTATAAAATGCCCAAATAAAGCAATCGATTTTGCCCATAAAAGTGTCTACCAGTTTTATAGCCCATATTAAGCCCTTTATTCTGTTTGAGACTAAGAAAATGGCTTACCGGTCCCCATGAGGGGAAATGACAGCCTTCCAGCATTACACAGTCTTGTTAGAAATATGGCTAGTCATACCTTAAGCAGAAAAGTCTGCTAACTGTTTCCCCCAACTGAAGTTACTTCATCTCAACAGTCCTATGTGGAAACAGCAAACGATTTTAGTTACTGTCTGCTAAAAACATAATTTATGCTTACCTGATAAATTTATTTCTCTTGTAGTGTAGTCAGTCCACGGGTCATCCATTACTTATGGAATATATCTCTTCCTAACAGGAAGCTGCAAGAGGATCACCCAAGCAGAGCTGCTATATAGCTCCTCCCCTCACATGTCATATTCAGTCATTCGACCAAAACCAGACGAGAAAGGAGAAACCATAGGGTGCAGTGGTGACTGGAGTTTAATTAAAATTTAGATCTGCCTTAAAGACAGGGCGGGCCGTGGACTGATTACACTACAAGAGAAATAAATTTATCAGGTAAGCATAAATTATGTTTTCTCTTGTTAAGTGTAGTCAGTCCACGGGTCATCCATTACTTATGGAATACCAATACCAAAGCTAAAGTACACGGATGAAGGGAGGGACAAGGCAGGAACATTAAACAGAAGGAACCACTGCCTGAAGTACCTTTCTCCCAAAAATAGCCTCCGAAGAAGCAAAAGTGTCAAATTTGTAAAATTTTGAAAAAGTGTGAAGTGAAGACCAAGTTGCAGCCTTGCAAATCTGTTCAACAGAGGCCTCATTTTTAAAGGCCCAGGTGGAAGCCACAGCTCTAGTAGAATGAGCTGTAATCCTTTCAGGAGGCTGCTGTCCAGCAGTCTCATAGGCTAAACGTATTATGCTACGAAGCCAAAAAGAGAGAGAGGTAGCCGAAGCCTTTTGACCTCTTCTCTGTCCAGAGTAAACGACAAACAGGGAAGAAGTTTGACGAAAATCTTTAGTTGCCTGCAAATAGAACTTCAGGGCACGGACTACGTCCAGATTATGCAAAAGTCGTTCCTTCTTTGAAGAAGGGTTAGGACACAGTGATGGAACAACAATCTCTTGATTGATATTCCTGTTAGTAACTACCTTAGGTAAGAACCCAGGTTTAGTACGCAGAACTACCTTGTCTGAATGAAAAATCAGATAAGGAGAATCACAATGTAAGGCAGATAACTCAGAGACTCTTCGAGCCGAGGAAATAGCCATCAAAAACAGAACCTTCCAGGATAACAGCTTGATATCAATGGAATGAAGGGGTTCAAATGGAACGCCTTGAAGAACGTTAAGAACTAAGTTTAAGCTCCACGGCGGAGCAACAGTCTTAAACACAGGCTTAATCCTAGCTAAAGCCTGACAAAAAGCCTGAACGTCTGGAACTTCAGCCAGACGTTTGTGTAGAAGAATAGACAGAGCAGAAATCTGTCCCTTTAACGAACTAGCAGATAAGCCCTTTTCTAAACCCTCTTGTAGAAAGGACAATATCCTAGGAATCCTAACCTTACTCCATGAGTAACTCTTGGATTCGCATCAATATAAATATTTACGCCATATCTTATGGTAAATTCTTCTGGTAACAGGCTTCCTAGCCTGTATTAAGGTATCAATAACCGACTCCGAGAAGCCACGCTTTGATAGAATCAAGCGTTCAATCTCCATGCAGTCAGCCTCAGAGAAATTAGATTTGGATGGTTGAAAGGACCCTGAATTAGAAGGTCCTGTCTCAGAGGCAGAGACCACGGTGGACAAGACGACATGTCCACTAGGTCTGCATACCAGGTCCTGCGTCGCCACGCAGGCGCTATCAGAATCACCGAAGCTCTCTCCTGTTTGATCTTGGCAATCAAACGAGGAAGCATCGGAAATGGTGGAAACACATAAGCCATGTTGAAGACCCAAGGGGCTGTCAGAGCATCTATCAGCACCGCTCCCGGGTCCCTGGACCTGGATCCGTAACAAGGAAGCTTGGCGTTCTGGCGAGACGCCATGAGATCCAGATCTGGTTTGCCCCAACGATGAATCAGTTGAGCAAAGACCTCCGGATGAAGTTCCCACTCCCCTGGATGAAAAGTCTGGCGACTTAGAAAATCCGCCTCCCAGTTCTCCACGCCTGGGATGTAAATCGCTGACAGGTGGCAAGAGTGAGACTCTGCCCAGCGAATTATCTTTGAGACTTCCAACATCGCTAGGGAACTTCTGGTTCCCCCTTGATGGTTGATGTAAGCCACAGTCGTGATGTTGTCCGACTGAAATCTGATGAACCTCAGAGTTGCTAACTGAGGCCAAGCTAGGAGAGCATTGAATATTGCTCTTAATTCCAGAATATTTATTGGGAGGAGTTTCTCCTCCTGAGTCCATAGTCCCTGAGCCTTCAGGGAGTTCCAGACTGCGCCCCAGCCTAGAAGGCTGGCGTCTGTTGTTACAATCGTCCAATCTGGCCTGCGAAAGGTCATCCCCTTGGACAGATGTGGCCGAGAAAGCCACCATAGAAGAGAATCTCTGGTCTCCTGATCCAGATTTAGCAGGGGGGACAAATCTGAGTAATCCCCGTTCCACTGACTTAGCATGCATAATTGCAGCGGTCTGAGATGCAGGCGCGCAAATGGTACTATGTCCATTGCCGCTACCATTAAGCCGATTACTTCCATGCACTGAGCTACTGACGGGTGTGGAATGGAATGAAGGACACGGCAAGCATTTAGAAGTTTTGATAACCTGTCCTCCGTCAGGTAAATTTTCATCTCTACAGAATCTATAAGAGTCCCTAAGAAGGGAACCCTTGTAAGTGGTAATAGAGAACTCTTTTCCACGTTTACCTTCCACCCATGCGACCTCAGAAATGCCAGAACTATCTCTGTATGAGACTTGGCAGTTTGAAAACTTGACGCTTGTATCAGAATGTCGTCTAGGTACGGAGTCACCGCTATGCCTCGCGGTCTTAGTACCGCCAGAAGTGAGCCCAGAACTTTTGTAAAGATTCTTGGAGCCGTAGCTAATCCGAAGGGAAGAGCTACAAACTGGTAATGCCTGTCTAGGAAAGCAAATCTTAGGTACCGATAATGATCCTTGTGAATCGGTATGTGAAGGTAGGCATCCTTTAAGTCCACTGTGGTCATGTACTGACCCTCTTGGATCATGGGAAGGATGGTTCGAATAGTTTCCATTTTGAATGATGGAACTCTTAGGAATTTGTTTAGGATTTTTAAGTCCAAGATTGGTCTGAAGGTTCCCTCTTTCTTGGGAACCACAAATAGATTTGAATAGAATCCTTGCCCGTGTTCCGTCCGCGGAACTGGGTGGATCACCCCCATTAGTAAGAGGTCTTGTACACAGCGTAGAAACGCCTCTTTCTTTATTTGGTTTGCTGATAACCTTGAAAGATGAAATCTCCCTCGTGGAGGAGAAGTTTTGAAGTCCAGGAGATATCCCTGAGATATGATCTCCAACGCCCAGGGATCCTGGACATCTCTTGCCCAAGCCTGGGCGAAGAGAGAAAGTCTGCCCCCCACTAGATCCGTTTCCGGATAGGGGGCCCTCTCTTCATGCTGTCTTAGGGGCAGCAGCAGGTTTCTTGGCCTGCTTGCCCTTGTTCCAGGACTGGTTAACTTTCCAGCCCTGCCTGTAACGAGCAACAGCTCCTTCCTGTTTTGGAGCGGAGGAGGTTGATGCTGCTCCTGCCTTGAAGTTACGAAAGGCACGAAAATTAGACTGTTTGGCCTTTGATTTGGCCCTGTCCTGAGGTAGAGCATGGCCCTTACCTCCCGTAATGTCAGCTATAATTTCTTTCAAGCCGGGCCCGAATAAGGTCTGCCCTTTGAAAGGAATATTAAGCAATTTAGATTTAGAAGTCACGTCAGCTGACCAGGATTTAAGCCATAGCGCTCTGCGTGCTTGGATGGCGAATCCGGAGTTCTTAGCCGTAAGTTTGGTTAAATGTACGACGGCATCAGAAACAAATGCGTTAGCTATCTTAAGTGCTTTAAGCTTGTTCATAATTTCATCCAATGGAGCAGTGCGAATGGCCTCTTCCAGAGACTCAAACCAGAATGCCGCCGCAGCAGTGACAGGCGCAATGCATGCAAGGGGCTGTAAGATAAAACCTTGTTGAACAAACATTTTCTTAAGGTAACCCTCTAATTTCTTATCCATTGGATCTGAAAAGGCACAACTATCCTCCACCGGGATAGTGGTACGCTTAGCTAAAGTAGAAACTGCTCCCTCCACCTTAGGGACCGTCTGCCATAAGTCTCGTGTGGTGGCGTCTATAGGAAACATTTTCCTAAATATGGGAGGAGGGGAAAAGGGCACACCAGGTCTATCCCACTCCTTGCTAATAATCTCTGTAAGCCTTTTAGGTATAGGAAACACGTCAGTACACACCGGTACCGCATAGTATCTATCCAACCTACATAATTTTTCTGGAATTGCAACCGTGTTACAATCATTCAGAGCCGCTAATACCTCCCCTAGCAATATGCGGAGGTTCTCAAGCTTAAATTTAAAATTAGAAATCTCTGAATCCAGTCTCCCTGGATCAGATCCGTCACCCACAGAATGAAGCTCTCCGTCTTCATGTTCTGCAAACTGTGACGCAGTATCTGACATGGCTCTCACCTCATCCGCGCGCTCTGTCCTTAACCCAGAGCTATCGCGCTTGCCTCTTAATTCTGGCAATTTAGATAATACTTCTGTCATAACAGTAGCCATGTCTTGCAAAGTGATTTGTAAGGGCCTCCCTGATGTACTTGGCGCCACAAAATCACGCACCTCCTGAGCGGGAGGCGAAGGTACTGACACGTGAGGAGAGTTAGTCGGCATAACTTCCCCCTCGTTGTCTGGTGATAATTTCTTTACATGTAAAGATTGACTTTTATTTAAAGTAACATCAATGCAATTAGTACACAAATTTCTATTGGGCTCCACATTGGCCTTTAAACATAGTGAACAAAGAGATTAATCTGTGTCAGACATGTTTAAACAGACTAGCAATGAGACTAGCAAGCTTGGAAATACTTTTCTAAATAAATTTACAAGCAATATAAAAAACGCTACTGTGCCTTTAAGAAGCACAAAAAGCTGTCACAGTTGAAATAACAATGAACCAAAATAGTTATAGCAACCAATTTTTCACAGTAAATGTATTAAGTTAGCAAAGGATTGCACCCACCAGCAAATGGATGATTAACCCCTTATTACCCAAAAACGGATAACAATTTAATAATTAACGTTTTTATCACAGTCAAAACACACTGTCACAGGTCTGCTGTGACTGATTACCTCCCTCAAAATGAATTTTGAAGACCCCTGAGCTCTCTAGAGACGATCTGGATCATGGAGGATGAAGTAGACAGATTGTAACTGAATTTTTACTGCGCAAAAAAGCGCTAAAATAGGCCCCTCCCACTCATATTACAACAGTGGGGAAGCTCAGATAACTGTTTCTATGCAGAAAACAAAGATGGCCATGTGGTAAAAATCATGTCCCAATAAGTTTTATCACCAAGTACCTCACAAAAAACGATTAACATGCCAGTAAACGTTTTAAACATACATTTTAAAAGTTATGAAGTGTTATTAATAAGCCTGCTACCAGTCGCTTTTACTGCAGTTAAGGCTCATACATTATTTCAGTATTAACAGTATTTTCAGAGTCAATTCCATTCCTTAGAAAAATACATTCAGTGTACACACACTAATCAGCCTAATACCAGTCGCTATCACTGCATTTAAGGCTGAACTTACGTTACATTGGTATCAGCAGTATTTTCTCAGTCAATTCCATTCCTCAGAAAAATAATTTACTGCACATACCTCATTTGCAGGGGGGCCCTGCATGCTATTCCCCTTTTCTGAAGTTACCTCACTCCTCAGATGAGAACAGCCAGTGGATCTTAGTTACGTCTGCTAAGATCATAGAAAACGCAGGCAGATTCTTCTTCTAAT
Organism: Bombina bombina; assembly: GCF_027579735.1. Classification (NCBI taxonomy): domain Eukaryota; kingdom Metazoa; phylum Chordata; class Amphibia; order Anura; family Bombinatoridae; genus Bombina; species Bombina bombina. The sequence continues at coordinate 688,425,742 of NC_069499.1, forward strand.
GCTGCCTGAGAACAAACAGCACACTCCGGTGCCATTTAAAATAAACTTTTGATTGAAGAAATAAACTAAGTTAAAAAACACCACAGACCTCTCACAGCGACCTATCTTTAGTTAGGCTGCAAGAGAATGACTGAATATGACATGTGAGGGGAGGAACTATATAGCAGCTCTGCTTGGGTGATCCTCTTGCAGCTTCCTGTTAGGAAGAGATATATTCCATAAGTAATGGATGACCCGTGGACTGACTACACTTAACAAGAGAAATCATCTTTCTCTCACAAACAGAACTCTTCATCTTTTTCTGTTTCAGAGTAAATAGTACATACCAGCACTATTTTAAAATAAACTCTTGATAGTAGAATAAAAAAACTACAACTAAACACCACATACTCTTAACCATCTCCGTGGAGATGTTGCCTGTGCAACGGCAAAGAGAATGACTGGGGTGGGCGGAGCCTAGGAGGGACTATATGGGCGAGCTTTGCTGGGACTCTTTGCCATTTCCTGTTGGGGAAGAGATATTCCCACAAGTAAGGATGACGCCGTGGACCGGACACACCAATGTTGGAGAAAAAGTTTGTGTTTCATGTCCCTTTACTAAAGAGATTATAAAAAGTGTACCTTGGAGGGAAACTAAACATTTCTGTGGTCTTCCTATAGAAATCTAAAACATTTTTTAACACAAATTGACGTGTTTTCAGCAATTATTTTTCGATAGTCAAACTACACCCACCACTTGCCTTATTTGAAGAAGCCAATCCAAGCTTGAGTCTGCCGCTAACAAGGTTAGTCACAGTCATTATGTTAGTATAAAGTGAATATGTAGCAGTTAGCCCTGCAGTGTGGCTTTACAGCTTTAATAATGTAACACTAACATATTATATAATCAAAAAAATGTATATAAACCAACACAGTGAAAAATTTAATCCCAAACATTTTTATTCCATGTTGCCAATAGTACAATGTAGAAAAACAGTGTTTATTTTATTTATACACATCTGATTTCATTTATTGCCTCATATTTATACATATACCAAGCTATGCATGTATATTTACACACATCAGTCTAATAATTTCAACCAATAAAAACAGCTTTGTTTTTGTTTATAGAACTATAAAAGCAAGAGTATGACCCAGAGCAGGGAGATTTGTATTCAAAATAAACCCATGCTGAAATTATAGTTGTTTCCCCCCCCCACTACGTATACATATTAATAAGCAAAGTCTGCTCTGTTTTCTCTAATTCAAATTTAAAGGCTTAAACCGTTAATTTCCTCAGCCTTTCCCTACACATTTCTGAAGTTGCATAGACAACCTATCAACATATGAAAAAGACTAAACAGTTATTTGCAGCATTAAATATTTTTCTGTAAGCTATTTACCATATGACAGAGCTACACCAGCATTTGAAATATTTACTGAATACTCCCTTTCAGTGCCAACATTTCATAATCAGCTGTTTTTTTTTTGTAGAATTAATAGTCAGTTCTTGGCTTTTACAGTTTTAAGTGCAGATCTCCAAATACTCCATGTGTGTGTGTCAGATATATATATATATATATATATATATATACATATACACACACACACACACAAACTAGCTAGAAATGACAGAAAAGGAATGCAGTCGATTAAGTGGAATAAAATATAAACTACTTTTTGGAAAAATATTTTTTTTCGTCCTTTCCCCAACGTTACCAATCTATGTTGCAAGCTCACACTTTAAACAAATACTTTATTTTCACTACTGCATACATGGCTAATCCTGCAAGGGATATTAACAGATAATTGTGGCCAATCTGAATTAAGGATACGACTTAGAAAGCACAGTGAAACAGAAAAATATATACTGTATAAACTTTTTATTTGTCAGTTAAATGTAATCATTATTGGAATGTTCAAAAATAAAATATGAGGAATTCGGTACGGTCTGTCTAGTGTTGCACAAGAACAATAACCTGGATGAACTCTGCTGTTACCAAAGAAACACTTGCCAAAAACTATAATGAACACAAAGATGACATTTGGAGATCGTTCAAAGGGCAGAGAAATACTTTTTAATGATTGAGCCATATATATCATTTTTTTACATGAATGTGTTTTGCTCACAAAAGATTGTGCTTTGTGATTACAAAACTAAACTACACAACTCTACTGATCAGACCTCCCCATAGTCTGTTTTATTATAAATTAATATACCCCTAGAACTCATGAAACTAATCCCCAGCTGAATTAGTAGCTGGATTATCTTTGTACTAAAACAAGACTGAATTATTTATGAACAGACAGAACAGAGGACAATGCTTTTAGATGCAATGATGCAGGAGAAAAGAAATATTTGCATTTTTTTTTTCTCTATTAGGAAAATGTTTTGAACTTTAGTGTTTGATTTAATTCTTCTTCTTTGAGCCTGAAGCATCTTTTGTGTCCTCCTCGTCAGTGTATTCAGTTGGTTCCTCTCCATTCTTCAAAAGTTTACCGACATGGTGATACTTAACTAAAGAAAAAATATAGGTTAAACTGGAATTACAGGAGTGTAAATGGTTGTATACTTTAATTGCCATGAATGTCAGCTAGAAGCTATTTGTTTACTATATTAAACTGGCAGAACTTAAAGGAAGGCTAAACTTTAATGTGTGTTCCAAATGACTGGTTATATGGAGTATTAAATGTAAGGGAAATTGTTCCTTTGTATTTCATTTTGTATTTGAAATAGCTGTTTTTACTCTATAAACACATCACCTGTTGTTCTCCAGCAAATGCCCTTAACAATTGGCTGAGTCTGCAAGTAAAGCACCCCTGCTAATAGTATCTATGTTAAGTATTGAAATGCTAATTATGGCCGAGGGTTGAATGAGCACAACTAGGTTTTTCAGATACAAAAAACATAATTTATGCTTACCTGATAAATTTATTTCTCTTGTGGTGTATCCGTTCCACGGATCATCCATTACTTGTGGGATATTCTCCTTCCAAACAGGAAGTTGCAAGAGGATCACCCACAGCAGAGCTGCTATATAGCTCCTCCCCCTAACTGCCATATCCAGTCATTCGACCGAAACTAGCCGAGAAAGGAGAAACCATAGGGTGCAGTGGTGACTGTAGTTTAAAATTTAGACCTGCCTTAAAAAGGACAGGGCGGGCCGTGGACTGGATACACCACAAGAGAAATAAATTTATCAGGTAAGCATAAATTATGTTTTCTCTTGTTAGGTGTATCCAGTCCACGGATCATCCATTACTTGTGGGATACCAATACCAAAGCTAAAGTACACGGATGAAGGGAGGGACAAGGCAGGTACTTAAACGGAAGGGACCACTGCCTGTAGAACATTTCTCCCAAAAATAGCCTCCGAAGAAGCAAAAGTATCAAATTTGTAAAATTTTGAAAATGTATGAAGCGAAGACCAAGTTGCCGCTTTGCAAATCTGTTCAACAGAAGCCTCATTTTTAAAGGCCCAGGTGGAAGCCACAGCTCTAGTAGAATGATCTGTAATCCTTTCAGGGGGCTGTTGTCCAGCAGTCTCATAGGCTAAGCGTATTACGCTCCGAAGCCAAAAAGAAAGAGAGATTGCCGAAGCCTTTTGACCTCTCCTCTGTCCAGAGTAAACAACAAACAGGGAAGATGTTTGACGAAAATCTTTAGTCGCTTGTAAGTAAAACTTTAAAGCACGGACTACGTCCAAATTATGTAAAAGACGTTCCTTCTTTGAAGAAGGATTAGGACACAATGATGGAACAACAATCTCTTGATTGATATTTTTGTTGGAAACTACCTTAGGTAAAAACCCAGGTTTTGTACGCAGAACTACTTTATCTATATGGAAAATCAGATAAGGAGAATCACATTGTAAAGCTGATAACTCAGAGACTCTACGAGCCGAGGAAATAGCCATCAAAAACAGAACTTTCCAAGATAAAAGTTTGATATCAATGGAATGAAGGGGTTCAAACGGAACTCCTTGAAGAACCTTAAGAACCAAGTTTAAGCTCCATGGAGGAGCAACCGGTTTAAACACAGGCTTAATTCTAACCAAAGCCTGACAAAATGCCTGGACGTCTGGAACCTCTGCCAGACGCTTGTGCAAAATGATAGAGCAGAAATCTGTCCCTTTAAGGAACTAGCTGATAATCCTTTATCCAAACCCTCTTGGAGAAAGGACAATATCCTAGGAATCCTAACCTTACTCCATGAGTAATTCTTGGATTCACACTAATGAAGATATTTGTGCCATATCTTATGGTAGATTTTCCTGGTTACAGGCTTTCGTGCCTGTATTAAGGTATCAATGACTGACTCGGAGAAGCCACGCCTTGATAAAATCAAGCGGTCAATCTCCAGGCAGCCAGTCTCAGAGAAATTAGATTTGGATCATTGAAAGGACCTTGTAGTAGAAGGTCTTGTCTCAGAGGCAGAGGCCAAGGTGGAAAGGATGACATGTCCACCAGGTCTGCATACCAGGTCCTGCGTGGCCACGCAGGCGCGATCAAGATCACAGATGCTCTCTCCCGTTTGATTTTGGCAATCAGTCGAGGGAGCAGAGCAAACGGTGGAAACACATAAGCCAGGTTGAAGAACCACGGTGCTGCTAGAGCATCTATCAGCGTTGCTTCTGGGTCCCTGGACCTGGATCCGTAACAAGGAAGATTGGCGTTCTGGCAAGACGCCATGAGATCCAATTCTGGTGTGCCCCAATGATGAACCAATTGAGCAAACACCTCCGGATGGAGTTCCCACTCCCCCGGATGAAAAGTCTGACGACTTAGAAAATCCGCCTCCCAGTTCTCTACACCTGGGATATGGATCGCTGATAGATGGCAAGAGTGAGTCTCTGCCCAGCGAATTATCTTGGAGACTTCTAACATCGCTAGGTAGCTCCTGGTCCGCCCTTGATGGTTGATGTAAGCCACAGTCGTGATGTTGTCCAACTGAAATCTGATGAACCTCAGGGTTGCTAACTGAGGCCAAGCTAGAAGAGCAATGAATATTGCTCTTAACTCCAGAATATTTATTGGGAGGAGTTTCTCCTCCTGAGTCCACGATCCCTGAGCCTTCAGGGAATTCCAGACTGCACCCCAACCTAGAAGGCTGGCATCTGTTGTTACAATTGTCAAATCTGGCCTGCGAAAGGTCATACCAGGGGGCTCCTTGTTCCCCCTGATGGTTGATATAGGCTACAGTCGTGATGTTGTCCGACTGAAATCTGATGAAGCTGACCACAGCTAGCTGAGGCCAAGCCTGAAGAGCATAGAATATTGTTCTTAATTCCAGAATGTTTATTGGAAGGAGAGCCTCCTCCTGAGTCCACGATCCCTGAGCCTTCAGGGAATTCCAGACTGCACCCCAACCTAGAAGGCTGGCATCTGTTGTTACAATTGTCAAATCTGGCCTGCGAAAGGTCATACCTTTGGACAGATGGACCCGAGATAGCCACCAGAGAAGAGAATATCTGGTCTCTTGATGCAGATTTAGCAGAGGGGACAAATCTGTGTAATCCCCATTCCACTGACTGGGCATGCATAATTGCAGCGGTCTGAGATGTAGGCGCGCAAATGGCACTATGTCCATCGCCGCTACCATTAAGCCGATCACTTCCATGCACTGAGCCACCGAAGGGTGCGGAATGTAGTGAAGAACACGGCAGGAATTTAGAAGCTTTGATAACCTGGACTCCGTCAGGTAAATTTTAATTTCTACAGAATCTATCAGAGTTCCTAGGAAGGAAACCCTTGTGAGGGGTGATGGAGAACTCTTTCCCTCGTTCACTTTCCACCCATGCAACCTCAGAAATGCCAACACTATGTCCGTATGAGATTTGGTAATTTGGAAGTTTGACGCCTTTATCAGGATGTCGTCTAGATAAGGGGCCACTGCTATGCCCCGTGGTCTTAGGACCGCCAGAAGAGACCCCAGAACCTTTGTAAAAATTCTTGGGGCTGTAGCTAACCCGAAGGGAAGAGCCACAAACTGGTAATGCCTGCCTAGAAAGGCAAACCTTAGGAACCGATGATGATCTTTGTGAATCGGTATGTGAAGGTAAGCATCCTTCAAATCCAATGTGGTCATGTACTGACCCTCCTGGATCATAGGTAGGATTGTCCGAATAGATTCCATTTTGAACGATGGAACTCTGAGAAATTTGTTTAAGATCTTTAGATCCAAAATTGGTCTGAAGGTTCCCTCTATTTTGGGAACCACAAACAGATTTGAATAAAATCCCTGTCCTTGTTCCATCTGTGGAACTGGATGGATCACTCCAATTATTAGGAGGTCTTGCACACAGCGTAAGAATGCCTCTTTCTTTATCTGGTTTACAGATAATCTCGAAAGGTGAAATCTCCCTTGTGGGGGAAGCTTTGAAGTCCAGAAGATATCCCTGAGATATGATCTCCAACGCCCAGGATCCTGAACATCTCTTGCCCACGCCTGGGGCGAAGAGAGAGTCTGCCCCCTACTAGATCTGTTGCCGGATAGGGGGCGCCGTTCCTTCATGCTGTCTTAGAGGCAGCAGCAGGCTTTCTGGCCTGCTTGCCTTTGCTCCAGGCCTGGTTAGATTTCCAGGCCGGCTTGGATTGCGCAAAAGTTCCCTCTTGTTTTGTAGCAGAGGAAGTTGATGCTGCACCTGCCTTGAAGTTTCGAAAGGCACGAAAATTAGACTGTTGGCCCTTGATTTGGCCCTGTCCTGAGGAAGGGTATGACCCTTACCTCCAGTAATGTCAGCAATAATTTCCTTCAAACCAGCCCGAATAGGGTCTGCCCCTTGAAGGGAATGTTAAAGTAATTTAGGACTTTGAAGTCACATCAGCTGACCAAGATTTAAGCCATAGCGCCCTACACGCCTGGATGGCGAATCCAGAATTCTTAGCCGTTAGTTTAGTCAAATGAACAATGGCATCAGAAACAAAAGAATTCGCTAGCTTAAGTGTTCTAAGCTTGTCAAGTATTTCAGTCAATAGAGTAGCTCACTGAAAGGCCTCTTCCAGAGACTCAAACCAGAACGCTGCAGCAGCAGTGACAGGAGCAATGCATGTAAGGGGCTGCAGGATAAAACCTTGTTGAATAAACATTTTCTTAAGGTAACCTAATTTTTTATCCATTGGATCTGAAAAAGCACAACTGTCCCTCGACAGGGGATAGTGGTACGCTTTGCTAAAGTAGAAACTGCTCCCTCCACCTTAGGGACCGTCTGCCATAAGTCCCGTGTGGTAGCGTCTATTGGAAACATTTTTCTAAAAATAGGAGGGGGGGGGGGGGGGGGGGAAACGGCACACCGGGTCTGTCCCACTCCTTAGTAATAATTTCTGTAAACCTTTTAGGTATTGGAAAAACGTCAGTACACACTGGCACCGCGTAGTATTTATCCAGTCTACACAATTTCTCTGGCACTGCAATTGTGTCACAGTCATTCAGAGCAGCTAAAACCTCTCCAAGCAACACCCGGAGGTTCTCAAGCTTAAATTTAAAAGTAGACATATCTGAATCAGGTTTCCCCGAGTCAGACACATCACCCACAGACTGAAGCTCTTCCTCAGCTTCTGCATATTGTGACGCAGCATCAGACATGGGCCTTAAAACATCTGCGCGCTCTGTATTACGTCTAACCCCAGAGCTATCGCGCTTTCCTCTGAATTCAGGCAGTCTGGCTAATACCGCTGACAGGGTATTATCCATGATTGCCGCCATGTCCTGCAAAGTAATCGCTATGGGCGTCTTTGATGTACTTGGCGCCATTTTAGCGTGAGTCCCTTGAGCGGGAGTCAAAGGGGTCCGACACATGGGGAGAGTTAGTCGGCATAACTTCCCCCTCGTCAGAATCCTCTGGTGATAATTCTTTTAAAGATAACAGCTGATCTTTATTGTTTAAAGTGAAATCAATACATTTAGTACACATTCTCCTATGGGGTTCCACCATGGCTTTTAAACATAATGAACAAGGAGTTTCCTCTATGTCAGACATGTTTATACAGACTAGCAATGAGACTAGCAAGCTTGGAAAAACACTTTAAATCAAGTTAACAAGCAATATAAAAAAACGTTACTGTGCCTTTAAGAGAAACAAATTTTGCCAAAATTTGAAATAACAGTGAAAAAAGGCAGTTAAACTAATGAAATTTTTACAGTGTATGTAACAAGTTAGCAGAGCATTGCACCGACTTGCAAATGGATGATTAACCCCTTAATACAAAAAACAGATTAACAAAACGAAAAATATGTTTTTTAAACAGTCATAACAACTGCCACAGCTCCTACTTTTGAAGCCTTTTGAGCCATTCAGAGATGTCCTATAGCATGCAGGGGACTGCTGAGGGAAGCTGAATGTCACAGTTTGTAATTTTAACTGCACCAACTGTAACTTTTATACTATAACAGTGGAAAGCCTCAGGAAACTGTTTCTAGGCAAAAATCAAGCCAGCCATGTGGAAAAAACTAGGCCCCAATACGTTTTATCACCAAAGCATATATAAAAACGATTAAACATGCCAGCAAACGTTTTATATTGCACATTAATCAGAGTATATACCTCTGATAGCAAGCCTGATACTAGTCGCTATTAAATCACTGTATTTAGGCTTTAACTTACATTAATCCGGTATCAGCAGCATTTTCTAGCAAATTCCATCCCTAGAAAAACTTAACTGCACATACCTTATTGCAGGATACCCTGCACACCATTCTCCCTCTGAAGTTACCTCACTCCTCAGACATATGTGAGAACGGCAGTGGATCTTAGTTACTTCTGCTAAGATCATAGAAAACGCAGGCAGATTCTTCTTCTAAATGCTGCCTGAGATAAAATAGTACACTCCGGTACCATTTAAAAAACAAACTTTTTATTGAAGAAAAAACTAACTATATTTTACCACTTTCCTCTAACTACCTCCAGCTATTTTGAGATCTTGCAAGAGAATGACTGGGTATGGCAGTTAGGGGAGGAGCTATATAGCAGCTCTGCTGTGGGTGATCCTCTTGCAACTTCCTGTTGGGAAGGAGAATATCCCACAAGTAATGGATGATCCGTGGAACGGATACACCACAAGAGAAAATAAATTTATCAGGTAAGCATAAATTATGTTTTTTTGTATCTGAAAAACCTAGTTGTGCTCATTCAACCCTCGGCCATAATTAGCATTTCAATACTTAACATAGATACTATTAGCAGGGGTGCTTTACTTGCAGACTCAGCCAATTGTTAAGGGCATTTGCTGGAGAACAACAGGTGATGTGTTTATAGAGTAAAAAGTGGGATATTATCCTCCTGCTAACAGGAAGTGGCAAAGAGCACCACAGCAGAGCTGTCTATATAGCTTCTCCCTTAGAAACTAAAAAGTGCAGAGGTGACTGAAGTTTAAAATCAAAAATTATAATGTCTTAAAAATGACAGGGCGGGCCGTGGAATCTGTCTTAAAAATGACAGTGCGGGCCGTGGACTCATTGTACCATAGAAGAAATGAATTTATCAGGTAAGCATAAATTTACTTTTCTTCTATAAGGTACGACGAGTCCACGGATTCATCCTTTACTTGTGGGATACAATACCAAAGCTACAGGACACGGATGAACGGGAGGGAGAAGATAGATGGCTAAACAGAAGGCACCACTTCTTGGAAAACTTTTCTCCCAAAAATAGCCTCCGAAGAAGCAAAAGTATCAAATTTGGAAAAGGTATGAAGCGAAGACCAAGTCGCAGCCTTACAAATATGTTCAACAGAAGCATCATTTTTAAAAGCCCATGTGGAAGCCACCGCTCTAGTAGAGTGAGCTGTAATTCTTTCAGGAGGCTGCTGTCCAGCAGTCTCGTATGCCAAACAGATGATGCTTTTCAGCCAAAAAGAAAGAGAAGTAGCCGTAGCTTTTTGACCTCTACATTTTCCAGAATAGACAACAAACAAGATGTTTAATGGAAATCTTTGGTCGCTTGCAAGTAAAACTTCAAAGCACGAACAACAATTTCCTGATTAATATTCTTGTTGGTAACAACCTTAGGAAGGAATCCAGGTTTGGTACGCAAAACCACCTTATAAGCATGGAAAACAAGATAAGGTGAGTCGCATTGCAATGCAGATAGTTCAGAAACTCTTCGAGCCGAAGAGATAGCAACTAAAAACAGAATTTTCCAAGATAAAACCAAGATAAAACCTGTGTTTAAACCTGTTGCGGAGCAACAGGTTTAAACACAGGCTTGATTCTAACTAAAGCCTGACAGAACGACTGAACGTCTGGAACATCTGCCAGACGCCTGTGCAGTAAAATTGATAAAGCAGATATCTGTCCCTTTAGAGAACTAGCTGATAGCCCCTTCTCCAAACCTTCTTGGAGAAAGGACAAAATCCTAGGAATCCTGATCTTACTCCATGAGTAGCCTTTGGATTTGCACCAATAAAGATATTTACGCCATATCTTATGATAAATTTTCCTAGTGACAGGCTTTCAAGCCTGAATCAAAGTATCTATGACCGACTCAGAGAATCCCCGCTTGGATAAAATTAAGCGTTCAATCTCCAGGCAGTCAGCCGTAGAGAAACTAGATTTCGATGCTGGAATGGACCTTGAATCAGAAGGTCCTTTCTCAGTGGCAGAGTCCATGGTCGAAGAGAGGACATGTCCACCTGGTCTACGCAGGTGCTATCAAAATCACCAAAGCTCTCTCCTGTTTGATTCTGGCAATCAAACGCAAACGAGGAAGGAGAGGAAATGGTGGAAACTCATAAGCCAGGTTGAACGACCAGGGTACTGCTTGAGGATCCCTTGACCTGGACCCGTAACAAGGAAGTTTGGCGTTCTGACGAGACGCCATCAGATCCAATTCTGGTGTGCCCCATTGCTGAATCAATTGTGCAAACACCTCCACATAGAGTTCCCACTCCCCCGGATGAAAAGTCTGACGACTTAGAAATCCGCATCCCAGTTCTCCACTCCTGGGATTGCTGATAGATGGCAAGAGTGAATCTCTGCCCATCTAATTATTTTGGTAACCTCTATCATCGCTAGAGAACTCTTTGTTCCCCCCTGATGATTGATATATGCTACAGTCCTGATATTGTCCGACTGGAATCTTATGAATCTGGCCGAAGCTCTCAGTTGTAGAATATTTATCGGGAGGAGAGCCTCCTCCTGAGTCCACAAACCCTGTGCTTTCAGGGAGTTCCAGACTGCACTCCAGCCCAATAGGCTGGCGTCCGTCGTCACTATGACCCATGCTGGCCTGCGGAAACACATTCCTTGGGACAGATGATCCTGTGACAACCACCAGTGGTCTGAGATTCAAACGGAACTATGTCCATTTGCTCGCTACCATTAGTCTGATTACCTCCATACACTGAGCCACTGACGGCCGAGGAATGGAATGAAGAGCTTGGCAGGTGGTTAAAATCTTTGATTTCCTGACCTCCGTCAGAAAAATTTTCATGTCCACCGAATCTATCAGAGTTCACAGGAATGGAACTCTTGTGAGAGGGATAAGTGAACTCTTTTTTTACGTTCACCTTCCACCCGTGAGATCTTAGAAAACACTTGGCTAGTTGGTAAGTTGACGCCTGAATTAAGATATCGTCCAGATAAGGTGCCATTGTTATGCCCCTCGGCCTTAGAACCGCCAGAAGGGACCCTAGCACCTTTGTGAAAATTCTGGGAGCTGTGGCCACCCCCAAAAGGAAGCGCCACAAACTGGTAATGCTTGTCCAGGAAGGCGAACCTGAGGAACTGGTGATGATCTTTGTGGATAGGGATGTGTAGATACGCAGCCTTTAAGTCCACGGTGGTCATATATTGACCCTCCTGGATCATTGGTAAAATAGTCCGAATGGTCTCCATCTTGAAGGATGGGACTCTTAGGAATTGGTTTAGGATCTTGAGATCTAAAATTGGTCTGAAGGTGCCCTCCCAGATTGGAGTCTTAAAAAAACGGTACTGCGCCTTTAAGAGAAAAAAAGCATACACGTTCTGCAAAACTGCTTTAAAATACACAAATCTTTTCAAATTTTTGACATAAGACTCAATTTGTGTAGTTAAGTTTGCCCCACAAGAAAAACAAACATGTAACCCTTTATTGTGCAAACCGGATTGATAATAAGGCCTAAATCCGGATAAAACACCCCAGCACTTCGCCACACCCCTGATGTGGCGCCTACCTACCCTCAGGGATAAGAAAAATGGGGTTAAAGCTTTGATTTGGCCCAATACTTCCACAAGGGCCCTCCGGAGTTGGAGCTTGCTGCTTGCTAATTAAATACAACTGCGCATCTGAGGTGCGAAAATAGGCCCCGCCCATCTCACTCTGTTTTTACAGCCTCAAGGAACCGCACCAGAGCGGTTTTAAACTAGCCATGTGGGTTCTGAGACCCAAAAAATAAGCCAAGTGTACCCTCAATAAAGTTGCCAAAAAAAACGTTACTGTCCCAAAAAAAAAAAACGTTAAGCACTCCCAGTTCACAAAACATTCAAAAACTCAGTGTCAACCATTTTTTAATTAGCCCCTTATGAAAGCTTAGTAATACCCTTCTATAACTCTTAGGATTACTGCTTACCCTCATGGGGATACTGTCAGCCTTTCTGAAATACACAGTCTCTCCAGAAAAAATTACTGAACATACCTCACTGCTGTATAGCATGAAAACGTTCCTCACACTGAAGTTTCTTGTACCCCTCAGCCTCTGTGGGAACTGCTCTGGATCTTAGTTACAAATGCTAAGATCATCATCCTCCAGGCAGAAGTCTTCATCCATCAACTGCCTGAGAGTAAATAGTACAAACCGGTACCATTTAAAATAAAAAAAAAAACTCTTGCTTGAAGAAAATAAAAACTAATATTTTATCACCTCTTTTACTTTACCATTCCTAGTACTTAGAGTAGGCAAAGAGAATGACTGGGGGGTGGAGCTAAGGGAGGAGCTATATAGACAGCTCTGCTGTTGTGCTCTTTGCCACTTCCTGTTAGCAGGAGGATAATATCCCTACCGTACCTTATAGAAGAAATATATCCCTTCTCCTCACCACTGGGAGATTAAATTATTGCCATTGTTTACATTGCCTTTCGACTGAGAAAAGGTTTAACTCATATATTCAGTATTGGTGGGGATTTAAGAGGCAAAAGTAGCTATTTCAAATAACAAAATAAAGGCAAAGGATCTGTTTGCAAACAAAAAAACTCCAGCAGGTAAAAGACCATTGGGAACATATTAATGGGGAGACATTTTTAATGTACAACATCCCTTTAATTCAGAGCTTTCCATACGTTTCATGTTAGTGACACACTTTTTAGACCTACATCACTTTGAGACACAGTAATTCTGTTGTACAAGCAAACAGGAGGTTAAACTGACTTGTTTTAAGAGATACGGACACATACATAAATTATATAATAACGAAATGTATTTACAAGTAACAGTATGTATGTGTAAGAATTTTAAAAAAGTTTAATAACACCAATAGCTACTTACTATTTTAATGGGATATATGAGGTTGATGCGATGAACACAGTTTCTGAATATTTAGTGGACTATTAGATAAAGACACTTGCATTTCATCATCAAGCATTTTTAAGCTTCCACTTCCTATCCATATATCAAAAGCAGGAGCAGCAATGCACTACTTGGAGCTAGCTGCAAATAAACCAACACTTTGACTTCTGACTTCAGCTCAGTGTTTAAGCTGCAGCCCTGAGAGCTCTGCAAGTCCGACTTACTACTGTCCGCATTGCAAAGCACTGCTATCCCACTCACTGACTACACATGCAATCAGGAGTCGATTGAGGAGTCTACGCGTGCAGTCAGGAGCCAATGTGCTGCCAATGGGAATAGTTTCAGTTCCCTCTAAGCTGCGCCAATAGGTTAAGATGATCTGTGACCCAGGTATCAATCACGTGTCAACCACGTGATATGCGTAGCAGGCAGGCAGAAAGTCGGAAACCAAAAAAAATTTACAAATAATTTTAAATTCAAAAAAATTTGTGCTGAAGCAGAGACACACCTACACACTGCCGCCGACACACAGTTTGGAAAGCACTGCTTTAATTACAGTTGTCTATTTTTTTATGGCAGTTTTTAAACCATTATCCATACACACTTCCTATCTTTGAGACTCATCTGTTACTAGGATGTGTTGGGGCCCTGTTATATAAATTAAATTTTAAGATGACAACATGCATCTATAAGGAAGGATAAAAAAGGTTTTGCAGCTCCAGGCAATGTGTATAAGTGTATAGCATTCTCTTAGTTGTTTGCCCCTCTTTTCTATTTAACACTAAACAATTCCCTCGTCCCTAGATTGCATGAAACTGAAACAAACAGGATAATAAAAACAAAATTTATGCTTATCTAATAAATTAATTTCTATTGTGATGGTGAGAGTCCACGAGCCATTATGTGTGGGAATAATTTCCCTCCTGACCACCAGAAGAAGGCAAAAGACACCCCAACAACTTTAGGTCCCTCCAATTTCTCAGGATCCTTAGTCATACATATAGCTAAATAGATGAGGAAAAAGAAATTGGGACAAAGAATTGCAAAACAAGTACTGCCACCACCTGAACAAAAAGGAAGGGTGGGGCACATGGAATCACACCGTCATGAAAGAAATGGATTTATCAGGTAAGCCTACATTTTGTTTTCTTTCATCAGATGTTGAGAGCACACAAGCTATCGTGTGTGAATCAATATCCAAGCCATGGAGTCCATGAGACCACAGTGAATAGGGGGAACAAACAGTGTAGGGAGGATGTTACTAAGTATTTAGGCACTGCGGCCCACAGAATTTTCCCGCCAAAGGTAGCCTCAGAAGATGCATAGACATCAAAGTAATAAAACAAGTATCTGCCTTACAAAGCTGTTTAATATAGGCCTATTACAAAAAGCCCCAGAAGTAGCTGCCACATATTATTTAAGAGCTCTTACAACATCCAAGTTGTGGAGAAAACACTCTTTAGAATTCTTAGGAGCTGGATAAACAGAAGGAACCACAATTTCCTGATCGATAGTATCTGTTGATATCACTTTAGGAAGATAATAGCTAGTGCAAAGAACAGCCTTATCCTGATGAAAAATCTGAAAAGGAGGTTCACAAGAAAACGTTTAAAGCTCCGAGACTCATATAGCCAAAAGAATTGCTAGAAAAAATCTTGACACGGTGAGTCCACGGATCATCATCAATTACTGTTGGGAATATCACTCCTAGCCAGAAGGAGGCGCAGAGCTGTTCAGTGTCATTTCCCTTCCCACAAACCCTAGTCATTCGACCGAAGGAGAGAAAGGAAATAAAGGTGCAGCGGTGACCGAAGTTTATATTAAAAAAACGATCTGAAAAACAGGGAGGGCTGTGTGTCAATAAATAAATACATTTATCAGGTAAGCATAAATTTTGTTTTCTTTCTAATGACACGGTGAGTCCACGGATCATCATCAATTACGGTTGGGAATCAATACCCAAGCTAGAGGAAACAGATGATACAGGTAACCTAAACAAAAGGCACCACTGTTTGAAGACCCTTTCTCCCAAAAGAAACCTCAGCCGAGGCAAAAGAACCAAAATTATAGATTTTAGAAAAAGTTGTCGCCTTACAAATCTGTTCTACAGGAGACCTATTTCGTGAAGGCCCAAGAAGAAAACACTGCCCTAGTGGAGAGAGCAGTAAAACGCTCAGGAGGCTGTTTTCCAGCAGGCTCATGAGTCCTACGACCTTACACTTCTCAACTAGGGAGAAAGTGGTGGAAACTTTCTGGCCTTTATGTCTATTCAGAAAACCACAAACAATCCAGAGGACTAACGAAAGACCCTTGTAAACTGTAAATAAATCTAAGAGCCCGCACAACATCTAAGTTGTGCAACAGACATTCTTTATGAGGAGGAGGATTAGGACTGAAAGACGGAATAAACCCAGTTCTTGATTAAAATCTCCTGTTCGACACAAACCTAAGGAAGAAAAACAAACTTGCTATGAAGAACTGCCTTATCTGCCAGAAATACGAGATAAGGAAAACCAAACTGCAAGCTGAGAGTTCTGAAACCCTCCGAGCGGAAGAAATTAAACTTTTCAAGATAACAACTAAATATCTATGGAAAGCCTAGGCTCAAACAGAGCCTGAAGAAAAACTTTAAGAACAAAGTTAAGACGCCAAGGGAGCAACTGACTAAAACATAGTCCTGATTCGAACCAGGACCTGATAAAGGATTGGACATACGGCACGTCCGCCAGATGCTTAAGCAGCCGAATAGAAAGAGCCGAACTGACTCTTGAGGGTACCAAACAGATAACCCCTTTTCAAGGCCCACCTGGAGAAAAGATAAGGGTCATGGGATCCTGCCATATCTTATAGAATCTTTCTATGGATAGGCTTACGATCCTGATCGGTCTCAATAACCGATTCCAAAAAACCCATGTTTAGCTAAAAACACAGTGAACAATCTCCAAGCAGTCAGCCTCAGAAAAACAATATGTGGATGAAGGAAGGACCCCTAAAGCAGAAGATCCTTCCTCAGTGGAAGTTTTCACGGAAGTAGATGCATCTCTACTAAATCAACCTACCATATCATGCGAGGCCACGCAGCAGCTAGGAGAAAATCAATGCTCTCTCTCCTTCTTGATCCGAACAATGACTCGCGAAAGGAGAGCAAAAGAGGATGATACGCTAACCTGAAGTTCCAATGAACTGCCAGAGCATCTAATAGAGAGGCTAGAGAATATTTTGACCTCAAACCGAACTTGGAAACTTGATGTTCTGACACGACCCCATCAAAACCCATTCTGGTAGCCCCATTTGGTAGATAAGCAGGAGAACACTTTCAGATGTAGTTCACATTCCCCTATCCGCTTCCCAGTTGTTCACTCCAGAAATGTGGATGGCCGATAGACAGTAACTGTGAGCACCCGCCCACAAAAAAAACCCCTGAACACATCCTTCATGACTAAGGAACTCAGAGTTCCTCCCGGGAGGTTTGATGTAGGTCACAGGGGCTATGTTGTCCGACTGGAACCCGAAACCTGGGCTAAAGTCAACTGAGGCCAAACATCAGAGCATTGTAAATCGCTCTCAACTCCAAATGTGAAGGGAAGAACAGACTTCTCCCAGGACCATAGTCCCTGTGCCTTCAAAGAGACCCAGGCTCCTCCCCAGCCCGTTGATGGCCGTGGACCCAAATGCCCAGAAAAGTCTCCGGAGCATGTGACCTGAGACCGATCCCAGATTCCCCATTCCAGTGTCTGAGCATGCACAACTGTAGAGCTCTCAAACGGTATCGAGCAAGGGAATAATGTCCATAAAAGACACCATCAGACCAATCACCTCCATACACAGAGCCACTGATTGTCAAACAGTAGACTGAAGAAAGGAGGCAAGATCAAGGATTATGGTTCCTAAGCACCCTACTCCTTGTAGCTGGGACAAGGGAACTTCTTTTCCAGCTCCCACTTCCATTCGTTAGAACTAAGAAGACAACAAAAACCTCTGAATAAGATCTTGCTTGTAGAAAGATGGCGCCTGAACCAATAGGACGTCCAGGAGGGACAACCCTGCAATCCCGGAATCTAATTGCAGCCCAGAATGAGAAAACACTGGGAGCTGTGGCAAAACCATTGTTGAACCAAACTGAAAAAGTTTGGCTGGAAGGCAAAACTCAAATTTTTGGATCATTGAATGGGAACCTAAGGATATGCATCCTTAAAGTCTAAGGTTGATATAGACTGACCCTCTTGCACCAAGGAAGAATGGAGCAAATAGTCTCCATCTGAAAGAAACAGTACTCTGAGAAACTTGGTTAGACATTTACTGTCTAAATAGGACTAAAAGTTCAATCTTTTTTCTCGAACAACATGAAAAAGAAACTAAACCCTGTTCCAAAATTAGAACAGGAACAATAACTCCTAGGGTGGAAGATCCTAAAAATATTTCAAGAACGCCTCTCTTTTATCTGGTCTACAGATAATCTTGAGAGGTGGAACCTGCTCCTGGGAGGAAGGAGTTGAATTCTAATTCTTAACCCTGGAATACCATATCTACAGCCCTTTAGGGATCCAGGGCATCTCGTATCCAGGCATGAGAAAAAAAAAACCTGAGAAACTGCCCCCCAACAGGACCCAATCCTGGCACGGGGGAAAACCCTACATGCTGAATGAGCTAGCTGTGGGTTTACTTCCCCCTGATCCAAGACTGACTGGGTATCCAAGAGGACTTGAACTGCACAAGCTTGGAAGACAAATGGGAAGACTTCCTGAAGTTACGAAGGAAGCAGCATAATTGAAAGATTGGCCCACTTTACAAGTTCCTAACTGCTTTAAAGCCACCACTGCCATACTGAAGAGACTAACATGGAGTATGGCTATACCCAGACTGTGATGGAAGATCAGAGCAATCCTGCTCTAACTTCAAAATAAAAACAAATCTTGATAGAAGAATCTTTATCAGACACCTAATTACTTCACCTCCTCCTTGCACTAGAAGCAAAGAGAATGACTGGGGTTTGTGGATGGAAGTGATACTTAACAGCTCTGCTGTGGTGCTCTTTGCCTCCTCCTTCTGGCCAGAGTGATATTCCCACAGTAATTGATGATGATGATGAGCCGTGGACTCACCGTGTCAGAAAGAAATTGGGAATTTTAGCATTTTCTTAAAATACATACAGAAAGAGATTAAATTTTGACCCTTCAGCGAACTAGCTGATAACCCTTTATCTAAGCCTTCTTGCAAGGACTCAAGAACTTGAGGAATTCTAAATAATTCCAATGGTAACCTTTTGTGAGAACACCACCCAAAAAAGGTTTACTTGACATTATGATAAATGTCTGGTAACAGGTTTCCTTGCCTAAATCAGGGTATCAATAAACTTGTCAACAGACTTAAGTGTTCAATTGCCATGCCATCAAATTCAGAGTTTTGACATCCTGATAATTGGCCTTGAGAGAGAGGTTCCTTTCTTAGAGAAGGATCCAAGGAGGGCACAAGGACATCTGTACCAGATCCACAAACCAAATCCTGCAATGCTACGCAGGACCATTCAAAATTGCTGAGGCTTGTTTTCTGGCCATCACCTCCTTGATAGCATCACAAATGGAGAAAACATATAAATCAGGTTGAGCAACCAAGAGACCACTAGGGCATCTATCAGACTCGCCCAAGGATCCAAAGACCTGGCACAATACTGAGGCAGTTTGTGATTCAAATGGGGAGGCCATAAGATCTATCTCTGCAGTCCCTAATGCCTCACAATTTGGTCAAAATTAACTTATTTCATGGTGCAAGAGTCCACGATCCGTTACATATGAGAATTACATTCCTACCACTAGGAGGAGGCAAAGTTTCCCAAACCCTAAGAGTCCTATAAAACCCCTCCCACCTCAAACATACCTTAGTCTAATGTATAGCCAAGTAGTGAGGTTTAAAAGGAACAAGAGCCAAAAAAATGCGCTTAAAACAAATCAACCACAAGAAAAAGGGTGGGGGATGGTGGACTCTCACCATTATGAAAGAAATGAATTTAATCAGGCAAATATAAATTGTGTTTTCTTTCATATAGGTGGCAAGAGTCCACGATTTGTTACATATGGGAACTAATACCCAAGCTGTGGAAGTCCACAACTAACCATAAAGGGAGAGATGGAAAAAAATGCTTTTTTCACTGAGAAATTACATTTACAACCCAAAACAAGAAAATCTTTATAATAAACTAAAAAAAAACAAAAAAAAAACAGGCATAATCAGTAAACTGAGGCAACTGCCTGAAGGACCTTTCTACCAAAGGCTGTTGCAGAGGAAGCAAAAACATCAAAATTCTTAAAATTTAGTAAAAGGTATGCAAAAAAGACCAAGAGACTGCCTTGCGAATTTGATCAACATTCTACTTGAATGTTCCTCATTCTTGAAAAGAAAAAAAAAAATCCAAGAAATGGCAACTGACCTAGTAGAATGAGCCATAATCCATGGTGGAGGTACACAAAAAAAAGATTCACTTGGTGTATAAACAAGAAAAATAAAAGTGAAAAATAAATGTTCATAAATTATAAAAATTCAATTATAAGGGATATGTGTGATCCATGAAGTCCTCCTCACTTTTGATGAATCAAGTGTTTTTTCCACACCTCAAAAACAAAAAACACAAATATAGTGCAATAGAGTTTTTACAACAGGAAGATATTCACACCAGTGGGTCCCACCAAAGGGGCTACTCACGCTTTATAGAGCCAACCAGGCTCTGGGTTAGAACGCACACCAGGTTTTATACTGCCAGGTTACCAATATAACACCAATCACAGGCCCCTGCTTTAGGTAAATAGTTTTTTTATTAAAACACAAAAACTTTATAAAAAGCCAAAATAACATAATTTAGGCTTACCTGATAAATTTATTTCTCCTTGTAGTGTAGTCAGTCCACGGTCATCCATTACTTATGGGATTATATCTCTTCCCCAACAGGAAGTTGCAAGAGGATCACCCAAGCAGAGCTGCTATATAGCTCCTCCCCTCACATGTCATATCCAGTCATTCGGACCGAAACAAGACGAGAAAGGAGAAACCATAGGGTGCAGTGGGTGACTGGAGTTTAATTAAAAATTTAGATCTGCCTTAAAAGACAGGGCGGGCCGTGGACTGACTACACTACAAGAGAAATAATTTATCAGGTAAGCATAAATTATGTTTTCTCTTGTTAAGTGTAGTCAGTCCACGGGTCATCCATTACTTATGGGATACTAATACCAAAGCTAAAGTACACGGATGAAGGGAGGGACAAGGCAGGAACTTTAAACGGAAGGAACCACTGCCTGAAGTACCTTTCTCCCAAAAATAGCCTCCGAAGAAGCAAAAGTGTCAAATTTGTAAAACTTTGAAAAAAGTGTGAAGTGAAGACCAAGTCGCAGCCTTGCAAATCTGTTCAACAGAAGCCTCATTTTAAAGGCCCCAGGTGGAAGCCACAGCTCTAGTAGAATGAGCTGTAATTCTTTCAGGAGGCTGCTGTCCAGCAGTCTCATAGGCTAAACGTATTATGCTACGAAGCCAAAAAGAGAGAGAGGTAGCCAAAGCCTTTTGACCTCTCCTCTGTCCAGAGTAACGACAAACAGGGAAGAAGTTTGTCGAAAATCTTTAGTTGCCTGCAAATAGAACTTCAGGGCACGGACTACGTTCCAGATTATGCAAAAGTCGTTCCTTCTTTGAAGAAGGGTTAGGACACAATGATGAAACAACAATCTCTTGATTGATATTCCTGTTAGAAACTACCTTAGGTAAGAACCAGGTTTAGTACGCAGAACTACCTTGTCTGAATGAAAAATCAGATAAGGAGAATCACAATGTAAGGCAGATAACTCAGAGACTCTTCGAGCCGAGGAAATAGCCATCAAAAACAGAACTTTCCAAGATAACAGCTTAATATCAATGGAATGAAGGGGTTCAAATGGAACGCCTTGCAGGACGTTAAGAACTAAGTTTAAGCTCCACGGCGGAGCAACAGTCTTAAACCCAGGCTTAATCCTAGCCAAAGCCTGACAAAAAGCCTGAACGTCTGGAATTTCTGCCAGACGCTTGTGTATAAGAATAGACAGAGCAGAAATCTGTCCTTTTAACGAACTAGCGGATAAGCCCTTTTCTAAACCCTCTTGTAGAAAAGACAATATCCTAGGAATTCTAACCTTACTCCATGAGTAACTCTTGGATTCGCACCAATACAAATATTTACGCCATATCTTATGGTAAATTCTTCTGGTAACAGGTTTCCTAGCCTGTATTAAGGTATCAATAACCGACTCCGAGAAGCCACGCTTTGATAGAATCAAGCGTTCAATCTCCATGCAGTCAGCCTCAGAGAAATTAGATTTGGATGGTTGAAAGGACCCTGAATTAGAAGGTCCTGCCTCAGAGGCAGAGACCATGGTGGACAGGACGACATGTCCACTAGGTCTGCATACCAGGTCCTGCATGGCCACGCAGGCGCTATCAGAATCACCGATGCTCTCTCCTGTTTGATCTTGGCAATCAGTCGAGGAAGCATCGGAAATGGTGGAAACACATAAGCCATGTTGAAGACCCAAGGGGCTGTCAGAGCATCTATCAGCACCGCTCCCGGGTCCCTGGACCTGGATCCGTAGCAAGGAAGCTTGGCGTTCTGGCGAGACGCCATGAGATCCAGATCTGGTTTGCCCCAACAATGAATCAGTTGATCGAAGACCTCCGGATGAAGTTCCCACTCCCCCGGATGAAAAGTCTGGCGACTTAGAAAATCCGCCTCCCAGTTCTCCACGCCTGGGATGTAGATTGCTGACAGGTGGCAAGAGTGAGACTCTGCCCAGCAAATTATCTTTGAGACTTCCAACATCGCTAGGGAACTCCTGGTTCCCCCTTGATGATTGATGTAAGCCACAGTCGTGATGTTGTCCGACTGAAATCTGATGAACCTCAGAGTTGCTAACTGAGGCCAAGCTAGAAGAGCATTGAATATTGCTCTTAACTCCAGAATATTTATTGGGAGGAGTTTCTCCTCCTGAGTCCATGATCCCTGAGCCTTCAGGGAATTCCAGACTACGCCCCAACCTAGAAGGCTGGCGTCTGTTGTTACAATCGTCCAATCTGGCCTGCGAAAGGTCATCCCCTTGGACAGGTGGGGCTGAGAAAGCCACCATAGAACAGAATATCTGGTCTCTTGGTCCAAATTTAGTAGAGGGGACAAATCTGAATAATCCCCATTCCACTGACTTAGCATGCACAATTGCAGCGGTCTGAGATGCAGTCGCGCAAATGGTACTATGTCCATCGCCGCTACCATTAAGCCGATTACTTCCATGCACTGAGCTACTGACGGGTGTGGAATGGAATGAAGGGCACAGCAAGCATTTAGAAGTTTTGATAACCTGGCCTCCGTCAGGTAAATTTTCATCTCTACAGAATCTATAAGAGTCCCTAGGAAGGGAACCCTTGTGAGTGGTAATAGAGAACTCTTTTCCACGTTCACCTTCCACCCATGCGACCTCAGAAATGCCAGAACTATCTCTGTATGAGACTTGGCAGTTTGAAAACTTGACGCTTGTATCAGAATGTCGTCTAGGTACGGAGCCACCGCTATGCCTCGCGGTCTTAGTACCGCCAGAAGTGAGCCCAGAACTTTTGTAAAGATTCTTGGAGCCGTAGCTAACCCGAAGGGAAGAGCTACAAACTGGTAATGCCTGTCTAGGAAGGCAAATCTTAGGTACCGATAATGATCCTTGTGAATCGGTATGTGAAGGTAGGCATCCTTTAAGTCCACAGTGGTCATGTACTGACCCTCTTGGATCATGGGTAGGATGGTTCGAATAGTTTCCATTTTGAATGATGGAACTCTTAGGAATTTGTTTAGGATTTTTAAGTCCAAGATTGGTCTGAAGGTTCCCTCTTTCTTGGGAACCACAAACAGATTTGAATAGAATCCCTGCCCGTGTTCCGTCCGCGGAACTGGGTGGATCACCCCCATTAGTAAGAGGTCTTGTACACAGCGTAGAAACGCCTCTTTCTTTATTTGGTTTGCTGATAACCTTGAAAGATGAAATCTCCCTTGTGGAGGAGAAGCTTTGAAGTCCAGAAGATATCCCTGAGATATGATCTCCAACGCCCAGGGATCCTGGACATCTCTTGCCCAAGCCTGGGCGAAGAGAGAAAGTCTGCCCCCCACTAGATCCATTTCCGGATAGGGGGCCCTCTCTTCATGCTGTCTTAGGGGCAGCAGCAGGTTTTCTGGCCTGCTTGCCCTTGTTCCAGGACTGGTTAGTTTTCCAGCCCTGTCTGTAACGAGCAACAGCTCCTTCCTGTTTTGGAGTGGAGGAAGTTGATGCTGCTCCTGCCTTGAGGTTACGAAAGGCACGAAAATTAGACTGTTTGGCCTTTGATTTGGCCCTGTCCTGAGGTAGAGCATGGCCCTTACCTCCCGTAATGTCAGCGATAATTTCTTTCAAGCCGGGCCCGAATAAGGTCTGCCCTTTGAAAGGAATATTAAGCAATTTAGATTTAGAAGTCACGTCAGCTGACCAGGATTTAAGCCATAGCACTCTGCGCGCTTGGATGGCGAATCCGGAGTTCTTAGCCGTAAGTTTGGTTAAATGTACAACGGCATCAGAAACAAATGCGTTAGCTAGGTTAAGTGCTTTAAGCTTGTTCATAATTTCATCCAATGGAGCTGTGCGAATGGCCTCTTCCAGAGACTCAAACCAGAATGCCGCCGCAGCAGTGACAGGCGCAATGCATGCAAGGGGCTGTAAGATAAAACCTTGTTGAACAAACATTTTCTTAAGGTAACCTTCTAATTTTTTTTTTTTTTTTAAGATATTTTTTTTTATTGAGGATTAAGCAATACAGCAGGTGTCACAACGCAGGTGACTAATAAATGCACATATATGCAAACAATATATTGTTGTAATGACATAGTAAATATAGCTGTTAATGGGAATACAGATCATTTAAATCAGGCATATCAAGCACGAAATAAAATATCTACAGCATAAACCTCATTTTTAATTATTTTGAATAAGAATATAAACCTCATTTTTAAATAGTATGAACAGACTATAAACACAGGGGCAAACTAGTACTTCAGTACTATCAATTAACTTAACTTTCTAGGGACTTCATAAAGTCAGTTTAGGAATCATCTCCTATAAGGATTTCAATTTTCACATAGAGGATGATAAGAAGAGCCAATATTGAACAGATGAACAGAGAGAAATCAGAATAAAACACTAAAGACCAACTATTCAGTTCAGACAATTTAATGGGTGTCTTATAGGTTTGAACCGAGTGTATCAGTATTAATCAGGTGAGGTTTCTAAATACTTTATCAGGTATGGTGAACCACAGGATCACCAAAAGGAGAAGTGTATCTAGATACGAAACTGACTTCTCCAGTCCCCGTAGAAGGGGATAACACAAATAGAATTTGTGTCTAAAAGGGGGGGGGGGGGGGGGGGGGCGGAGCCTAGTAATATAGAAACATATTAGGAAAGAGAAAATTAACAACTAACCTAATTAAGTAAGCTGATTGGAGCTCAGGCAGAAACAATTAAGGGCTATCAGTTTTGTTCTTGGGAAAATATATACATACATAGTAGGCTTAATTTATAAATGTGTAGATAAGTTTGCAAATATACACTGAGCAAGAAGCACTGGTTACTTTATATAGCTAAACTAACAAACCTATTACACTTTGCATGCATACACGCATATTGACTGCATTTTATAAACAGAGTGAGCATGATATGTAATTTTATAGCCCAGTAATAACAATGCACATAGACAGGATGCATAAAACAGTAAATGGTGAAGTATAAAATATGAAACTGCAAATAGCTGCGCTAGCATTGACTTAGTGAGGCCTGTACCGTATATCATAACCTTTGAAGCATTACACATTGTCCTTCCATCAATCTCTCAAATTAGCCTATATCTGGTATGGAGGGAAGGCTTGTGCGGGACATGGAGAAACCTGTAGAATTTTATATATATTGGGGTACCTAGACGTAGTATAGAAAATAAACTCAGGTGAAAACAAAGCAGATAGTGGCTGCGAAGAGTCACCAACGAGTGATAAGATTTAAATACTAGGTTGGCTAGCAAAACCTATTATAATTCAGAATTTGGCGAAAATCTAACGATACAGTCCTATATATATTATCCCACTATAGTAACTGCCAACCTTACTAGACAGACCAATGTAGTTGCATGCGTTGACTCCTGCTTAGTTTATATACATATAGCATGTATAATAGAAGCAATTATCTGGCAGCTTCATTAATATCTGAGCTGACTAGCCTGTTTAAAAAAAACAAAAAAAAAAAAACAAAACTCTCCCTAGCTGTGTAAAAGCTGCGCCGCCTCGGCCGCTGGCAGCACAGTAGCACAAAACAAAAAGGGGATGGTCAGAAATAGCATAGGAGCACAAGATACAACTTAGTAAGTCCTGCCAATTAAAATTGCAAAAGTTCAATATACATTTAACTGTGATCAGCCTAGAGAATAGATTACAAAGCTAAAAGCGATTCTTCTGAGTTAAAAAAAATAAATAAAAAATGTATATATATAGTCTGCTGCCTCCTAAGAGCTAATTACAACAGCAGACAGGCATGGACCCAGCTTTGAAAGGTATATACCCGCGTGTTGTTTCTATTTTTTGTAAACGCTGGTTCTTAAGCTATTGGTATAGTAATAGCTCAGTCTAAAAATGTATAGGGCATATATTAGCAACACAGGGGTAGGCATCTGTATGTTGTAAGTTAACCCCAGGGCTTGGGACCAGAAATAATATTCCACATAAGTGGATAATATATATTTTGCAGGGGTATAGGACACTACTGGTATTTTGGTCAAATATTGATACCATTAATTCTCAACCACATAGGTTTGGAAACTTAATTTCTCCGGTAAGCTAGAAAGGTTACAGATTACAGATGTGTCAATGTCACAATATAAAGTATTTTAAAGAGAACAGGTTTAACTTTAAATAACAACATAGTTAAAGAACATGTGGAAAACATAGAATACATGATTTTGTTAGCACTAGCAAACACTGTAAACATCCAATAAACAAAAAGCTCTTAGAGAAGAATAATTATTCGACATTGTAGGTGTAAATACATCATGGTAAACCCCAACAAGTCCCCATGTATGAACTTTTCCATAGTACAACGTCATAATATAAGAATATCCCTGGCTTCAAAGAAGTATAGAGAATTTCTCTTCTCTTCCGGCGTAGGCATACTAAAGACATTTGTCAAATATTAAACAATAGTAATTGTAATTCCAAGACATAGAGTGACATTATAGACCACATAGTACATATTATTTTATCAGGTAATATTACTTAGACTTTGGCCAGTAAGATAAAGGTCCTGTGTAATATTTAGTTTCTAGTTAATGCCCATAATGTTATCCTGCGTCAAGCCGGGGAGGATAGGAAGCGTACCTCAGGCCAGGGCTTACCCGATCCCTAACCTGTTGCCTGCTGGCTTAACATCCTTCTGTCGTGATAAGGGTACTGTAGATCCGACAACATTTCCCTGTGTAAGATCTCCGGAAGCGCAACTGACCTTCAAGATGGTACTGTCCAGGTTCACAGAGAGATTGAGAAATCTTTCGGTCTTCAGCGGTGACACAAAAACTGAGCTCCTAGATTGCGGGACCTCATGACAGGCAAGCAGAGTTACAGACCAGGTAGGTAGTGCTTCACTCATTTTCTCGATGCCTGAAGTTTGTTGCTCTCGAGTGGCCAGTAGCCCAGACATCCGGGCCCCGGTATCATTACCACCAGACGGTGCAAACTGCGTTGCGGTTAGATTTGGGTTAGGAGGTGTGGTGTCAGACTGTGGTCCTGTCAGCTGTTCCACATTATGCTGCTTGGTAGCTGAGGTCTTGGGCTGTTCCACGCTCCTCATAGTGGGAGCAGAAAGGTGAGCCGCAATTGTGAATAACATAGCACTAATATCGTGTTCGAGCTGTTCAAAGTGCTGCAAAATTGCTGCCAACATTGTGCGCTCCCATTTGTCTACGGCAGTGCTTTCCAAACTGTGTGTCGGGACACACTAGTGTGTCGGCAGCAGTGTGTAGGTGTGTCCCAGCTTCAGCACAAATTTTTTTTAAATTTAATTTTTTTTTTTGTAAATTGTTTTTTGGTTTCTGACTTTCCGCCTGCCTGCTATGCATATCACATGGTTGACACGTGATTGATACCTAGTGGGTCACAGATCATCTTAACCTATTGGCACAGCTCAGTGGGAACTGAAATTATTACCATTGGCGGAACATTGGCTCCTGACTGCACGTGTAGTCTCCTTAATTGGCATGTGACTGCAAGTGTAGTCAGTGAGTGGGACAGCAGTGTGCAGCGCGGGCAGTAGTCAGTCGGACTCACAGAGCTCTCAGGGTGGCAGCTTAAACGCTGAGCTGAAGTCAGAAGTCAGTGGGGTTTTTTTTGCAACTAGCTCCCAGTAGTGCATTGCTGCTTCTGCTCTTGATATATGGATAGAAAGTGAAAGCATAAAAATGATTGATGATGAAATATTTTCCGAAACTGTGTTCATCCCATCAACCTCATACAGCCCAATAAAATAGTAAGTAGCTATTGGTGTTATTAAACTTTTTTTTAATTCTTGCACATACATACTGTTACTTGTAAATGCATTTTGTTATTATATAATTTATGTATGTGTCCGTATCTTTTAAAATAAGTTAGTTTAACCTCCTGTTTGCTAGCACAACTGAATTACTGTGTCGCGAAATGATGTAGGTCTACAAAGTGTGTCACCAACATGAAAAGTTTGGAAAGCTCTGGTCTACGGCCTCCATGCTGCACCCCTTCAGACTTCCACACCCCTAGTACTAGCTCGATCTGCAGAGAGTTACTCTTAAAATCCCTAGGGTCTCTGTTAAGGTGTAGATTTAGAGCTAGGCGGTCCTGCTGGCCCCGGATCTCCAGAGGGAATGTAGGGACATTATGCAGTTTCTTGAGAGGCCCAAGAATCGACAACGGTCTAGATTCAAGCTTGTCTGGCACAATAAAATGCTCAATATTGTTATCACTCGCTACAGTAAGTTCTCCTTTTGTAGAATCTGATATCTGTCCTTGTGGATGGCAAGTGTGGGCGAAATTATTTGGCAGATTAGTAAAATATTATGTAGAGCCCCATATTTTGCAGCTTATCATGGCCACGGCTGGACACGCCCCCCCAACCTTCTAATTTTTTATCCATTGGATCTGAAAAGGCACAACTATCCTCCACCGGGATAGTGGTACGCTTAGCTAAAGTAGAAACCGCTCCCTCCACCTTAGGGACCGTCTGCCATAACTCTCGTGTGGTGGGGTCTATAGGAAACATTTTCCTAAATATGGGAGGAGGGGAAAAAGGCACACCGGGTCTATCCCACTCCTTGCTAATAATCTCTGTAAGCCTTTTAGGTATAGGAAACACGTCAGTACACACCAGTACCGCATAGTATCTATCCAACCTACATAATTTTTCTGGAATTGCAACCGTGTTACAATCATTCAGAGCCGCTAATACCTCCCCTAGCAATATGCGGAGGTTCTCAAGCTTAAATTTAAAATTAGAAATCTCTGAATCCAGTCTCCCTGGATCAGATCCGTCACCAACAGAATGAAGCTCTCCGTCTTCATGTTCTGCAAATTGTGACGCAGTATCGGACATGGCTCTCACATCATCAGCGCGCTCTGTCCTTAACCCAGAGCTATCACGCTTGCCTCTTAATTCTGGCAATTTAGATAATACTTCTGTCATAACAGTAGCCATGTCTTGCAAAGTGATTTGTAAGGGCCTCCCTGATGTACTTGGCGCCACAAAATCACGCACCTCCTGAGGCGAAGGTACTGACACGTGAGGAGAGTTAGTCGGCATAACTTCCCCCTCGTTGTCTGGTGATAATTTCTTTGCATGTAAAGACTGACTTTTATTTAAAGTTACATCAATGCATTTAGTACACAACCTTCTATGGGGCTCCACATTGGCCTTCATACATAGTGAACAAACAGATTCATCTGTGTCAGACATGTTTAAACAGACTAGCAATGAGACTAGCAAGCTTGGAAAATACTTTTCAAATAAATTTACAAGCAATATAAAAAACGCTACTGTGCCTTTAAGAAGCACAAAAAGCTGTCACAGTTGAAATAACAATGAACCAAATTAGTTATAGCAACCAAATTTTCACAGTAAATGTATTAAGTTAGCAAAGGATTGCACCCACCAGCAAATGGATGATTAACCCCTTAATACCCAAAAACGGATAACAATTTAATAATTAACGTTTTTATCACAGTCACTGTCACAGGTCTGCTGTGACTGATTACCTCCCTCAAAATGAATTTTGAAGACCCCTGAGCTCTCTAGAGACGTCCTGGATCATGGAGGATGAAGTAGGAAGATTGTGACTTAAGTTTTACTGCGCAAAAAAAGCGCTAAAATAGGCCCCTCCCACTCATATTACAACAGTGGGGAAGCTCAGTTAACTGTTTCTATGCAGAAACAAAAGTCAGCCATGTGGTAAAAATCATGCCCCAATAAGTTTTATCACCAAGTACCTCACAAAAAACGATTAACATGCCAGTAAACGTTTTGAACATACATTTTAAAAGTTATGAAGTGTTATTAATAAGCCTGCTACCAGTCGCTTTTACTGCAGTTAAGGCTCACACATTACTTCATTATTAACAGTATTTTCTGAGTCAAATTCCATTCCCTAGAACAGTGATTTTTTAACCTTTTTTTTGCCGTGGCACACTTTTTTACATTAAAAAATCCTGTGGCACACCACCATCCCAAAATTTAAAAAAAATCACACATTGTAGCCTAATACAGCATATATATATATATATATATATATATATATATATATATATATATACATATATATATATATATATATACACACACACAAACACACACATACTGTATGTATTGTGCTGTTATGCCATGCCTCCTACAAACTACCCCTGCACTGGGAGTAAAAAACAAGCAAAGTTTAAAAAATATGTCACACTGTTGTCAGTCTGCCGTGGCACACCTGAGGATCTCTCACGGCACACTAGTGTGCCACGGCACACTGGTTGAAAAACACTGCCCTAGAAAAATACTTCAGTGTACACACACTCCTCAGCCTAATACCAGTCGCTACCACTGCATTTAAGGCTGAACTTACATTACATTGGTATCAGCAGTAATTTCTCAGGCAATTCCATTACTTAGAAAAATAATTTACTGCACATACCTCGTTTGCAGGGGGGCCCTGCATGCTATTCCCCTTTTCTGAAGTTACCTCACTCCTCAGAATGTGCGAGAACAGCCAGTGGATCTTAGTTACGTCTGCTAAGATCATAGAAAACGCAGGCAGATTCTTCTTCTAATGCTGCCTGAGAAACAAACAGCACACTCCAGTGCCATTTAAAATAAACTTTTGATTGAAGAAATAAACTAAGTTTAAAAACACCACAGACCTCTCACAACGACCTATCTTTAGTTAGGTTGCAAGAGAATGACTGGATATGACATGTGAGGGGAGGAGCTATATAGCAGCTCTGCTTGGGTGATCCTCTTGCAACTTCCTGTTGGGGAAGAGATATAATCCCATAAGTAATGGATGACCCGTGGACTGACTACACTTACTTAACAAGAGAAATAGTAATATTTGTGTAGTATTATTTCTTGCTTTTTATAAAGTTGCCTTCCCACCCCAGTAGGCAAGTTCATCCTAAGCAGTACGTGCACAATGCCAAAGATTTGAGTTAGTAACAGCATCTCAACCCAGGGGATTGGTGGAAAAGTCCACATTTCACCTGGGTAGTGCTGTGGATTCACAAGGAGTTGCTCACTATAGTCCAGGGGAATGGTGGACAAGTCCACATTTAACTTGGGAGGGACCTTTCACTGCCTGACCGATAACTCCTCCTCCTTGTCTGCCCCTCTGAACAACAGGTTACTGCGAAGCGGATTCAATCCTCGGATCAGTTAGTAGATCCCCTTTCAAACGATGAGTAGATCTTGCACTTCACTTTCATCTCACTCATAATCAAGGAAGCAAATGAAAATTACTGTGGATCATGGGAAGTGGGAGCTCTGGTATGTCTCCTAGTGGTCAGGAGGGGAATATTTCCACATGTGATGGCTTGTGGACTCTCACCATCTGATGAAAGAAAAGGGAGTATGAGAGCACAGATAATTAGAAGATGTGAGAGTAAAAAAGAAAATTTATGCTTACCTGATAAATTTCTTTCTTTTTAGACACGATGAGTCCACGGATTTCATCCTTACTTGTGGGATTACGCCTCCTGGTCAGCAGGAGGAGGCAAAGAGCACCACAGCAGAGCTATATATATAGCTCCTCCCCTCCCTCCCACTCCAGTTATTCGACCGAAGTTAGGAAGAGAAAGGAAAAGCCAAGGTGCAGAGGTGTCTGAAGTTTAACAAAGTAATAACGTGTCTCATAGAACAGGGCTGGCCGTGTCTAAAAAGAAACAAATTTATCAGGTAAGCATAAATTTTCTTTTCTTTTTAAAGACACGATGAGTCCACGGGATACAATACAAAAACTATAGTACACAGATGAAAAGGGAGGGACCAAACAGGTAACCTAAATGGAAGGCACCACTGCTTGAAGAACCTTCCTCCCAAAAACAGCCTCAGCCGAGGCAAAAGTATCAAATTTGTAAAATTTAGAAAAAAATTTGAAGAGAAGACTAAGTTGAAGCTTTGCAAATCTGTTCAACAGAAGCATCATTTTTGAATGCCCATGAGGAAGCAACAGCCCTAGTTGAATGAGCCGTAATTCTTTCAGGAGGCTGCTGTCCAGCAGTCTCATCTCAGAATTCGGGGAGGGTACATCTGAGATCGCCATCAAAGTATCAGAAACTGCATTGACCACGTGGTTATCCTTCCTTTTACGTTTGTAGAAGACATAACTGCAGCTATGTCCTGTAATGTGATTGCAGCAGAAACTGAAGAGGTACCTGGCTCCGCTTGAGCGGGCGTTAAGGGCTGTGACGCTTGGGGAAAAAGTTGCGGCATACTCTGTATCTCATCAGTATTTGAACCCTGAGAAGCATCCGCTTTTGTCAATTTTTTTATCAAAGAAAATTTGCTCTCTAAAGTGTAACGCCCTCTCAATGCATGAGGGACAAAAAGTAACAGGAGGTTCCACATTGGCATTCAAACACATGGAACATGTAACATTCTAAAGATCTTCCATGATAAAAACAAAGCAAAGCTTGGTTGTGGATATATATATATATATATATATATATATATATATATATATATATATATATAGATATATATATATATATATATATATATATATATATAATAATGAGGGAAGACCTGACAATAAGAGTCTATTTCCCCACTATCAGACTGGTAAGTATACAGTCGTTTCTGAGGTAATATATGTCCCAGAAAAAATAAAGGACTGCACTTACCTCTATGCTGATCGACAGCATGACAGTTCCCACAGGATCAAGAGGTCTTCTCCCTCCTGTAGTTCTGTGGACACATACAGGGCCTAATATCTGCTAAGACCATCATCTGAAGGGCAGCACTCAGTATGGGAGGCGCAGTGAGAGTTATGTCCCACCAGTTCCCATTGCTTTAAAGCCACCTGTTGCTCTACTCTAGAGGCTGACAAGGAATACGGCTACACCCTATAAAAAAAATAGCACTCACTGGTTCCATTTTAAAAACAACAAACTCTTGATTGAAGAATCTAAACTAACACCTCACTTTACCTCTTACTATCACTAACACAGGCAAAGAGAATGACTGGAGGGAGAGGAGGGGCTATATATACAGCTCTGCTGTGGTGCTCTTTGCCTCCTCCTGCTGACCAGGAGGCGTAATCACACAAGGATAAAATCTGTGGACTCATTGTGCCTTTAAAAAAAAAGTATTTTTCAGTGGGATAAAACGTGTGACATTCCTTTAATATCTAAGCTCACAACCACACCTGTTACATAAAACACCAGAACAAACATAAAAAGAAAATGTATGCTTACCTGATAAATTTGTTTCTTTTTAGACACGATGAGTCCACGGATTTCATCCTTACTTGTGGGATTACGCCTCCTGGCCAGCAGGAGGAGGCAAAGAGCACCACAGCAGAGCTGTATATATATAGCTCCTCCCTTCCCTCCCACTCCAGTCATTCGACCGAAGTTAGGAAGAGAAAGGAAAAGCCAAGGTGCAGAGGTGTCTGAAGTTTATCAAAAAATAATAACCTGTCTCAGAACAGGGCGGGCCGTGGACTCATCGTGTCAAAAAAGAAACAAATTTATCAGGTAAGCATAAATTATTTTCTTTTTAAAGACACAAGTCCATGGATTTCATCCTACTTGTGGGATACAATACCAAAGCTATAGTACACGGATGACAAGACAGGGAACCTAAAACGGAAGGCACCACTGCTTGAAGAACCTTTCTCCCAAAAACAGTCTCAGCCGAAGCAAAGATATTAAATTTGTAAAATTTAGAAAAAGTTTGAAGAGAAGACCAAGTCGCAGCCTTGCAAATCAGCTCAACTGAAGCATTATGTTAGAATGTCCACGAGGAAGCAACAGCCCAGGTGGAAGGAGCCGAAACTCTTTCAGGAGGCTGCTGTCCAGCAATCTCATATGCAAAACGAATGATACTTTTCAACCGAAAGGAGCCGTAGCTTTCTGACCCTTACGTTCTCTAGAAAAAATGTCAAACAGAAAAGACGATTGACGAAAGTCCGTAGTCGCTTGTAAACAAAATTTATTTTTTTAAAACACGGACTATGTCCAAATGTGCAGAAGACTTTCCTTCTGAGAGAAAGATTAGGACACAAGGAAGGAACAACAATTTCCTAATTAATGTTCTCGTCTGAAACAACCTTAGGAAGAAAACCAAGTTTAGTACATAACATCAAATGAAAAATAAGGCAAGGCGAATTATATGGTAATGCCGAAAGCTCAAACACTCTTCGAACAGAAGAAATGGCAACAAGAAATAAAACTTTCCAAGATAACAACTTAATATCTATGGAATGCATAGGTTCAACAGTACCCCTTGAAGAACTTTAAAATCTAAATTCAAACTCATGGAGGAGCAATTGGTTAAAACACAGGCCTGATTCTAATCAGAGCCTGACAAAAGGATTGAACATCTGGGACATCTGCCAGACGCTGGTGTAACAAATTAGATAAAGCAGAGATATGAACCTATAGGGAACTCGCTGAAAATCCCTTCCTTGAAGAAAATACAAAATCCTGGGAATCCTAACTCTACTCCATGAGTAACCCTTGGATTCACACCAATAAAGACATGTATGGCCTATTTTATGGTAAATCTTCCTAGTTACAGGCTTACATGCCTGAATTAAGGTATCTATGACCAAATCTAAGACACCTCGCTTGTATAGGATCAAGCGTCCAATCTCCAAGCAATCAGCCTGAGAGAAACTAGACTTGGGTGGAAGAAGGGACCCTGAATAAAATGTCCTTCCTTAATAGAAGTGTCCAGGATAGCAGAGATGACATGTTCACCAGATCAGCATACCAAATCCTGCGAGGTCACGCAGAAGCGAGGAGGATCACTGATGCCTTCTCCTATTCGATTTGAACAATCACCCGGCAAAGAAGCGCAAACGGGGCAAATAGACATTCTAGGCTGAAGTACCAAAGAACTGCCAAGGCAATTAATCAGCTCGGACTGGGGGCCCTGAACCTGTATCTCAAAAGCCAGGCAGTCTGACAAGATGCCATGAGATCCAACTCTGGCCGACCTCATTTGAAAATCAGTTTGGAGAATACTCCCGGATGAAAAATCTGACTACTCAAAAAATCAGTTTCCCAAGTGTCCACCCCTGGGATATGGAACGCTGACAGATAGAAAGAAAGAAACTGGGCCGAAGCCAACTGAGGCCAGACCAGAAGAGCCTTGAAGCTCGCTCTAAGCTGCAGGAAGTCTATAAAAAGAACAGACTCCGCTTGAGTCCACACTCTGCGAAATCATGTTCCCTGAGATAGGTGATCCACAGACAACCATCATAGAAAAGAGTCCCTTGTCTCCTGATCCAGAGTTATTTGAGGAGACAAGTTTGCATAATCTCCGTTCCATTGCCTGAGTATGCTTAACTGCATAGGTCTGAGGTGGAACGAACAAACGGAAATTGAAATGACACAAGGCGCTGCTCATTTTATCAACCTTAGAAGGATGAAAGGTCGAGAGGACCTCACTGGGGATTGAACCTGCAACCCTCAGTTTATTACAGAGCTCAGCCACAGTGCTTTAGCATGCTGAGCCATCTGTCCGGCTAATGTCTATTGCCGTCACCATCAGCCTAAATACCTCTATGTACTGAAGGACTAGACCAGAATTGCCTTGATTTCCTGACCTCAGTCAGAAAAATCTTCATTGATATGGAATTCATCATGATCCCCAAGAAAGCTACCCTCGTGCTTGGGACTAAGGAACACTTTTCCAAAGTCACCTTCCACCCGTGAGCTCACGGGAAGTATAACACCATGTTCGTGTAAATCTTGTTTGCTGCAAGGATGACGCCTGGACTAGTGATATTAGCCAGATAGGGCGCCATTACAATGCCCCATAACTGAAGCACCACCAACAGCGATCCCAGAGTCTCCGAAAGAACTCGGAACTGTGGCAAGACCCAAAGGAAGGACCACGAACGGGAAGTGTTTGTCCAGAAAGGCAAACCCCAGAACTTGAGACGATTCTCGTGAACGGCACGTGAAGGCACTTGACCCTTAATCCACCGTTGACATAAGTTGACCCTCTAAGAACAAGGGAGAAATGGAACAAATTAATAGTTTCCATCTTGAAGGACAGTACCCTTCTTAAAAAATGGTCTGAAGATTCCCTTCTTTTGGGAACCACAACCCGACCGGTAACCCCAGATCCAGTACCAGTATTAGAACTGGAACAGCCACTCCAAGGTCTGAGAAGTCTCCTACGCAGTGTAAGGACGTCTCTCCCTTTGTCTGATCCTCAGACAATCTTGAAAGCAGAAACTGCCTCTGAGAGGAAAACATTTGAGCTCGAAACCAAACTTGAGCGAAAACGGAAAGTCAGCCCCCTACAAGATCCAATCCCGGACCGGGGCATGTTCCCCATGCTGTCTTTGATTCAACAGTAGGCTATGTGTTCATCAAAATCTTAAAACACATATCCATAAAACAAGGCTCTAACCACAAGGTTCCAAGAGCTGGAACAGAGCCACCTATGCCCCCAGTTTGATAACTGGAAGGGAAGAAATTGAAATAAAGGAATAAGCCAATTGAAAGCTTTATCCAGTCCTGGATTTTATCCAAGGAAACTACTGACTAATAACCTCAGACAACGCATCAAACCAATATGATGGTTGCCATTGTAAACCCTGGTGTGTGTCCCATTACTA
This sequence comes from Bombina bombina, assembly GCF_027579735.1. Classification (NCBI taxonomy): domain Eukaryota; kingdom Metazoa; phylum Chordata; class Amphibia; order Anura; family Bombinatoridae; genus Bombina; species Bombina bombina. Next base: position 688,462,612 of record NC_069499.1, read on the forward strand.
AATTTTGTCCATAGGACCATCCTCTAAGGGTATAGAAGTTCTTGTAGTGATAGTGGAAACTACTCCTTCCCCACTAAGGAATGACGTCCAGCCTCTTAGCTGATACGGCTATGGGAAACAGTCTTGTAAATATAGGAAATGCCCAAGGCACCAATTCCATCTGAAACTGAAATTCTCAGTAACATGGAAGAACCTTTTAGAATAGCAATTCCTCTAGCAATGCTTTTACCTATGTAAAAACATAGAATGCACCATAACTCCGAGTGGAGTGTGAAGGAAAAGCAGGGCACTGCATGTGGGCCATAAAATTTCAACGGAAACTATAGGAGAAATTTGTGGCCATTGTTAACAGACTCCCAACAGCAATCGCCGGAGAGGGAGTAGGTTCAAAAAGAAAAAATAAATTTGACCAAATTTTAATACATTTTTCACATTCCGAACGATACTGTTCCTTTAAATCTGAAAAGTAACTATTCTTGTGAGCGTTTATTTCATCCTCATCACAAAAGGATGAATTAATAAACAGTTGACATACATTTATTATAATGTAAGTAGAACAAAACGTTACTGTCTCTAAATCTTAAAGTAACTCATTTTAGTGTGTTGTTGTACCATCCTACGTCACAAGGGATGAATCGACTTATTTCTGTCGTGCAGAAAACAATCCAATAACAATATTAATATTGCTGCAACAAGACATCACTATGTACATCAAAAACAATGTCTTTGCAAGGAACCGCAGAGCACTGCCTGTGGGTCATAAATTAATTTGGACACTATAAGTAAAAAATTGTGGCATGGATTGACCGGTGTCACCAGACTCCTAACAGCCATTGCTTCAGAAGGAGTATTTAAAGGGACAGTAAACCTAAACAATAATGTTATATAATTCTGCACATAGTGCGTGCAGCTCGCTCCTGCTCTGTCTGACAGCAGGAGCGAGCTGCACTTAATGTTATGGCGCGGTCGGGCCAGGCTGCGACTATACAGCTGGCCCGATGCGCTGTGTAAAAAAAACAGACCTGCTCAGCAGAGAGCGGGTCTGTAAAACGGGTATATTTGAAAAAAATTCAAAGGGAAAAAAAGGTTTAATAACGATAGCACTAAAATAATGTTATATAATTCTGCACTATGTGCAGAATTATATAACATTTTTTAGGTTTACTGACAATTTAAATTAAAAATTAACACATGAAAAATATGTTACCGTTATGTTTTTCCATTTTAATAACTTGCAGAAAATAGGGCAAAAACAGCTTAAATAATTTTGCTAGTTCACAATACCCCTCAGCAGTATCCCCCTCTGAGTAGGATGTTCTCTAAACCGGAACCCCACCGTAACAGGGAAAAAATAGGCTACATCTCAATTACGCCTAAAATATGTTAAAATATGTCTCTTTGGACCCTGTAAAACAGATCCATAAAGAGATGGGAAAACAGGACACGTTACACTCCCAATGACCTCCAGGTCGGCGTGTAGATCTATTAAACCGCCGGGAGATGAGAATGAGCGCGCTATGTAAATGGCGTCCCCCCAAGGACCGCCCTTCATGGGCGGAGACACAACAGTTATGCTAGATACAACCATACAGTCATCTCCCGGTTGGCATGTCTTCTGTAACCGCCGGGAGATGTAACAGAGTGCCCCAGAAACTAACTGATAAACAAAAAGGCGCTCAATTACCCCCTTAGTTTCCTTATCTTGAAGCATAGGGAAAGAGTCGCACAGTCATCTCCCGGTCGGCATGCTTTTTTTATGTAATCGCCGGGAGATGTGATAGATTGTCAAGGGGAATTTGAACCCTGGTCTGATTCAATTATACCCGCCTAGGGAAATATCAGCACAGACATCTCCCGGGCGGCATGAAGTTAATGTAACCGCCGGGACATTAGGTCCTCCTAAAGAGCCCAAGTAAGCTGATAGATTGCCCCTTCAACAGTTGTACATGTGCTGTCTAGTATTGTCTCCCATGAAAGGAGAAAATATACCTGAATAAAGAGCCCCTTCTCTTTCTCTAAGGGCTGCTATTATCAATTTGAGTGGCCAACTTCTTCTGAGTTCTTTTCTTTCTAAGCCCAGGAATAAAAAATGGCACTTACCTCAACCATCTCCCTGAATAGGGCAGCAACAGTATATGGGAGGCGCAGTGAGAATTATGTCCCACAAGTTCCCATTGCTTTAAAGCCACCAAATGCTCTACTGTAGAGACTGATCTGGTCTAGGCTACACCCTAGCACAAAGTAGCACTCTCAGGCACTATTTTAAAAATAATAAACTCTTGATTGAAGAATCTATAACTAACACCTCACTTTACCACTTCCTATCACTAACACAGGCAAACAGAATGACTGGAGTGGGAGGGAAGGGAGAAGCTATATATACAGCTCTGCTGTGGTGCTCTTTGCCTCCTCCTGCTGGCCAGGAGGCGTAATCCCTCAAGTAAGGATGAAATCTGTGGACTCATTGTGTCTTTAAAAAAAATATAATTTTAAATGCACAGTATTGTATATTATGTATAATATTTGACTAGATGCACTGATGCAATATATTTTTATCTGAGAAAAATGCATCTGAAAAAAAAAAACATAATTTATGCTTACCTGATAAATTCCTTTCTTCTGTTGTGTGATCAGTCCACGGGTCATCATTACTTCTGGGATATAACTCCTCCCCAACAGGAAATGCAAGAGGATTCACCCAGCAGAGCTGCATATAGCTCCTCCCCTCTACGTCAGTCCCAGTCATTCGACCAAGAATCAACGAGAAAGGAGTAACCAAGGGTGAAGTGGTGACTGGAGTATAATTTAAAAAATATTTACCTGCCTTAAAACAGGGCGGGCCGTGGACTGATCACACAACAGAAGAAAGGAATTTATCAGGTAAGCATAAATTATGTTTTCTTCTGTTATGTGTGATCAGTCCACGGGTCATCATTACTTCTGGGATACCAATACCAAAGCAAAAGTACACGGATGACGGGAGGGATAGGCAGGCTCATTATACAGAAGGAACCACTGCCTGAAGAACCTTTCTCCCAAAAATAGCCTCCGAAGAAGCAAAAGTGTCAAATTTGTAAAATTTGGAAAAAGTATGAAGCGAAGACCAAGTTGCAGCCTTGCAAATCTGTTCAACAGAGGCCTCATTCTTAAAGGCCCAAGTGGAAGCCACAGCTCTAGTGGAGTGGGCTGTAATTCTTTCAGGAGGCTGCTGTCCAGCAGTCTCATAGGCTAAACGTATTATGCTACGAAGCCAAAAAGAGAGAGAGGTAGCAGAAGCTTTTTGACCTCTCCTCTGTCCAGAATAAACGACAAACAGGGAAGAAGTTTGGCGAAAATCTTTAGTTGCCTGCAAGTAGAACTTGAGGGCACGAACTACATCCAGATTGTGTAGGAGACGTTCCTTCTTTGAAGAAGGATTTGGACACAAGGATGGAACAACAATCTCTTGATTGATATTCCTGTTAGTGACTACCTTAGGTAAGAACCCAGGTTTAGTACGCAGAACTACCTTGTCTGAGTGAAAAATCAGATAAGGAGAATCACAATGTAAGGCTGATAACTCAGAGACTCTTCGAGCCGAGGAAATAGCCATTAAAAACAGAACTTTCCAAGATAACAATTTTATATCAATGGAATGAAGGGGTTCAAACGGAACACCTTGTAAAACGTTAAGAACTAAGTTTAAACTCCATGGCGGAGCAACAGCTTTAAACACAGGCTTGATCCTAGCTAAAGCCTGACAAAAGGCCTGGACGTCTGGATTTTCTGACAGACGCCTGTGTAACAAGATGGACAGAGCTGAAATCTGTCCCTTTAATGAACTAGCTGATAAACCCTTTTCTAAACCTTCTTGTAGAAAAGACAATATCCTAGCGATCCTAACCTTACTCCAGGAGTAACCTTTGGATTCGCACCAGTATAGGTATTTACGCCATATTTTATGGTAAATCCTTCTGGTAACAGGCTTCCTAGCCTGTATCAGGGTATCAATAACCGACTCAGAAAAACCACGTTTTGATAAAATCAAGCGTTCAATTTCCAAGCAGTCAGCTTCAGAGAAGTTAGATTTTGATGTTTGAATGGACCCTGTATCAGAAGGTCCTGTCTTAGAGGTAGAGACCAAGGCGGACAGGATGACATGTCCACTAGATCTGCATACCAAGTCCTGCGTGGCCATGCAGGCGCTATTAGAATCACTGATGCTCTCTCCTGTTTGATTTTGGCAATCAATCGAGGAAGCAGCGGGAAGGGTGGAAACACATAAGCCATCCCGAAGTTCCAAGGTGCTGTCAAAGCATCTATCAGAACCGCTCCCGGATCCCTGGATCTGGACCCGTAGCGAGGAAGTTTGGCGTTCTGGCGAGACGCCATGAGATCTATCTCTGGTTTGCCCCAACGTCGAAGTATTTGGGCAAAGACCTCCGGATGAAGTTCCCACTCCCCCGGATGAAAAGTCTGGCGACTCAAGAAATCCGCCTCCCAGTTCTCCACTCCCGGGATGTGGATTGCTGACAGGTGGCAAGAGTGAGACTCTGCCCAGCGAATTATCTTTGATACTTCCATCATTGCTAGGGAGCTTCTTGTCCCTCCCTGATGGTTGATGTAAGCTACAGTCGTGATGTTGTCCGACTGAAACCTGATGAACCCCCGAGTTGTTAATTGGGGCCAAGCCAGAAGGGCATTGAGAACTGCTCTCAATTCCAGAATGTTTATTGGAAGGAGACTCTCCTCCTGATTCCATAGTCCCTGAGCCTTCAGAGAATTCCAGACAGCGCCCCAACCTAGTAGGCTGGCGTCTGTTGTTACAATTGTCCAGTCTGGCCTGCTGAATGGCATCCCCCTGGACAGGTGTGGCCGATAAAGCCACCATAGAAGAGAATTTCTGGTCTCTTGATTCAGATTCAGAGTAGGGGACAAATCTGAGTAATCCCCATTCCACTGACTTAGCATGCACAATTGCAGCGGTCTGAGGTGTAGGCGTGCAAAAGGTACTATGTCCATTGCCGCTACCATTAAGCCGATCACCTCCATGCATTGAGCTACTGACGGGTGTTGAATGGAATGAAGGACACGGCATGCATTTTGAAGCTTTGTTAACCTGTCTTCTGTCAGGTAAATCTTCATTTCCACAGAATCTATAAGAGTCCCCAAGAATGGAACTCTTGTGAGAGGAAAAAGAGAACTCTTCTTTTCGTTCACTTTCCATCCATGCGACCTTAGAAATGCCAGAACTAACTCTGTATGAGACTTGGCAGTCTGAAAGCTTGAAGCTTGTATTAGAATGTCGTCTAGGTACGGAGCTACCGAAATCCCTCGCGGTCTTAGTACCGCCAGAAGGGCACCCAGAACCTTTGTGAAGATTCTTGGAGCCGTAGCCAATCCGAATGGAAGAGCTACAAACTGGTAGTGCCTGTCTAAGAAGGCAAACCTTAGATACCGGTGATGATCTTTGTGGATCGGTATGTGAAGGTAAGCATCTTTTAAATCCACTGTGGTCATGTACTGACCCTTTTGGATCATGGGTAAGATTGTCCGAATAGTTTCCATTTTGAAGGATGGAACTCTTAGGAATTTGTTTAGAATCTTTAAATCTAAGATTGGCCTGAAAGTTCCCTCTTTTTTGGGAACCACAAACAGGTTTGAGTAGAACCCTTGTCCTTGTTCCGACCGCGGAACCGGATGGATCACTCCCATTAATAACAGGTCTTGTACACAGCGTAGAACGCCTCTTTCTTTATCTGGTTTGTTGACAACCTTGACAGATGAAATCTCCCTCTTGGGGGAGATAATTTGAAGTCTAGAAGGTATCCCTGAGATATGATCTCTAGTGCCCAGGGATCCTGAACATCTCTTGCCCAGGCCTGGGCGAAGAGAGAAAGTCTGCCCCCCACTAGATCCGGTCCCGGATCGGGGGCTCTCGATTCATGCTGTCTTTGGGGCAGCAGCAGGTTTCCTGGCCTGCTTGCTCTTGTTCCAGGACTGGTTAGGCTTCCAGCCTTGCCTGTAACGAGCAACAGTTCCCTCCTGTTTTGGTGCAGTGGAGGTTGATGCTGCTCCTGTTTTGAAATTCCGAAAGGGACGAAAATTAGACTGTCTAGCCTTAGCTTTGGCTTTGTCTTGAGGTAGGGCGTGGCCCTTACCTCCTGTAATGTCAGCGATAATTTCTTTCAAACCGGGCCCAAATAAAGACTGCCCCTTGAAAGGTATATTAAGTAATTTGGACTTAGAAGTAACATCGGCTGACCAGGATTTTAGCCACAGCGCCCTACGTGCCTGTATGGCGAATCCTGAGTTCTTAGCCGTAAGTTTGGTGTACTACGGCCTCCGAAATGAAAGAATTAGCTAGTTTAAGGACTCTAAGCCTGTCCGTAATGTCGTCTAGCGTAGATGAACTAAGGTTCTCTTCCAGAGACTCAATCCAAAATGCTGCCGCAGCCGTAATCGGCGCGATACATGCAAGGGGTTGCAATATAAAACCTTGTTGAACAAACATTTTCTTAAGGTAACCCTCTAATTTTTTATCCATTGGATCTGAAAAAGCACAGCTATCCTCCACCGGGATAGTGGTACGCTTAGCTAAAGTAGAAACTGCTCCCTCCACCTTAGGGACCGTTTGCCATAAGTCCCGAGTGGTGGCGTCTATTGGAAACATCTTTCTAAATATTGGAGGGGGTGAGAACGGCACACCGGGTCTATCCCACTCCTTAGTAACAATTTCAGTTAGTCTCTTAGGTATAGGAAAAACGTCAGTACTCGCCGGTACCGCAAAGTATTTATCCAACCTACACAGTTTCTCTGGTATTGCAACGGTGTTACAATCATTAAGAGCTGCTAAGACCTCCCCTAGTAATACACGGAGGTTTTCCAATTTAAATTTAAAATTTGAAATATCTGAATCCAATCTGTTTGGATCAGAACCGTCACCCACAGAATGAAGCTCTCCGTCCTCATGCTCTGCGAGCTGTGACGCAGTATCAGACATGGCCCTAGTATTGTCAGCGCACTCTGTTCTCACCCCAGAGTGATCACGCTTGCCTCTTAGTTCTGGTAATTTAGACAAAACTTCAGTCATAACAGTAGCCATATCTTGTAATGTTATCTGTAATGGCCGCCCAGATGTACTAGGCGCCATAATATCACGCACCTCCCGGGCGGGAGATGCAGGTACTGCCGCGTGAGGCGAGTTAGTCGGCATAACTCTCCCCTCGCTGTTTGGTGAAATTTGTTCACATTGTACAGATTGACTTTTATTTAAAGTAGCATCAATACAGTTAGTACATAAATTTCTATTGGGCTCCACCTTGGCATTGGAACAAATGACACAGATATCTTCCTCTGAGTCAGACATGTTTAACACACTAGCAAAAAAACTTACAACTTGGTTATAATCTTTTTTAGCAAAAACGTACTGTGCCTCAAAGAGGTACTAAACGATTAAATGACAGTTGAAATAATGAACTGAAAAACAGTTATAGCATCAAACTTTAAAACAACACAACTTTTAGCAAAGGTTTGTTCCCATTAGTAAAATAACAATAATTAAATTTGACATAAAAAATACAAAGCAACGTTTTTATTCACAGTCACTATAAGAATTCTCACAGCTCTGCTGAGAGAATTTACCTCCCTTCAAAGAAGTTTGAAGACCCCTGAGATCTGTCAGAGATGAACCGGATCATGCAGGAAATATAAAAGTAACTGACTGGAATTTTTTGATGCGTAGCAAAGAGCGCCAAAAACGGCCCCTCCCTCTCCCACACAGCAGTGAAGAGAAACGAAACTGTCACAAATAAAAGCAAAAAAGGCTGCCAAGTGGAAAATAATGCCCATTAATATTTATTCACACAGTACCTCAGCAATGTAAACGATTCTACATTCCAGCAAAAACGTTTAACATGATAAATAGTTATTAAAAGGATTAGTGACCTTTAACAGAGTAGTTCCGGTGAAATACCATCCCCAGAATACTGAAGTGTATACATACATGTCATTTTAACGGTATGGCAGGATTTTCTCATCAATTCCATTCAGAAAATAAAAACTGCTACATACCTCAATGCAGATTCATCTGCCCGCTGTCCCCTGATCTGAAGCCTTTACCTCCCTCAGATGGCCGAGAACAGCAATATGATCTTAACAACTCCGGTTAAAATCATAGTAAAAAACTCTGGCAGATTCTTCCTCAAACTCTGCCAGAGAAGTAATAACACGCTCCGGTGCTATTGTAAAATAACAAACTTTTGATTGAAGTCATAAAAACTAAGTATAATCACCATAGTCCTCTCACACATCCTATCTAGTCGTTGGGTGCAAGAGAATGACTGGGACTGACGTAGAGGGGAGGAGCTATATGCAGCTCTGCTGGGTGAATCCTCTTGCATTTCCTGTTGGGGAGGAGTTATATCCCAGAAGTAATGATGACCCGTGGACTGATCACACATAACAGAAGAAAAAAGCTTTTGACAAAATGCATTGTGTGTTCAGAATGCAGACGACACAAGTGCGGGGGTGTTTTTGGCCTATCACAGCCGGTGCCCGGGGCAGTTCAGTTTATGGGGTAATTCTATGAAATGATGCCTTCCCAACCCTATGGCCAACAAATGTTTTATTTGTAAATTTTATTACAAAATCAGAGATCCCTGGTTGCCTAGTGGGGGTGCATGACCCTCCATGCAGCGGTGGTTTCAATTTGTGAATAATATATAGGGCTAATATTGTTTGGGTGGTGCAGTAAGTTGTTACTGCCCGCACTTAGAGCTTGCATATATAATCAGATGCACATGCATGTAACTTACCTGCAGAAAGATTATTTTTAAAGGGACATACAAGTGAAGTTCACTAATGTATTGCAGTTACATACAAGTTATAGTGCAATAATAATATGCTCTGTGTGTGTTTAATCCCTTTACATTAGTTAAAGTCAGCTCCAGAGCAGCAGTGGAGTGCTGGGACCTAGTGGAGCACATCTGGTTAGCCAAAGACAAGAGTCATATGTGTGTAGCTATCAATCAGCAGCTAGCTCCCTGTGCTGCATTGTTGCTTCCTGAGCCTACCTAGGTATGCTTTTCAACAAAGGATACCAAGAATACAAACTTGATAACAGTGCAATGAATCATTAAAAAATTAAATGTTGACTTTCATGTCCCTTTAAGGACGCATATATTAAACATACTGCGCAGAAATAGATCCATGACTTGCTGGCTATAGCTCTAGTCTCTGGCATAAGCCTAGATGCTGTTGTGGGGTATATAGTTGGATAAGGGTTGGAGTTCTTAGTTGAAATATATCCATGTTGCATTAGGTTTTTATATTTGATATATAAAGAGAACATTTAGTGGTTAAAAGCTATTTATAATTTAAAGTTGTCCCAGCAATAAGGAAATGTTAAGCTCTACAAAATTAGATGTCTGGAATTTGTTTGTAGTTCAGTTGTATAAATTGCTCCTTAGTCAAAGGGACATGAAAGTCAAAATGAAACTGTCATGGTTCAGATAGAAGTACATTTTACAGTGTTATGAAACTGCACGCTCAATAAGAAAATGATTTTGGTTCTGTCTAGTGTTCTTAGTTGAAGAGCGTACCTGAATAGGCTCAGGAGTGTGCATGTGTTTTGAAACCTATATGGCAGCTATGCTTGCAATGTTGGACACTAGGTATGCTCCTCAACAAAAGATACCAATAGAAAAGTAAATTTAACAATATTAGTAAATCAGAACTTTTTTTTTTATTACATGCTTTATCTGAATCATTAAAGGGACATGAACCCCAACATGGCCTTTCATGATTCAGAGAGCATGAGATTTTAAACAACTTTCTAATTTATTTCTAAACAAATTTTCTTTGTTCTCTTGGTATCTTTTGTTGAAAATCAGGGATGTAAGCTTAAGAGCGTGCATGTGTCTGCAGCACTATTTCCTACCTCAAGACACCTACCTAGGTATCTCAAACAAAAGAGCAACATTAAAATGAAGCACATTTGATAATAGTTTTAAAGAAAAGTTTCCAGGTTGCTTCTGTGTGAATCACAAAATACAATTTTTGGGTTTCATATAAAAAACTGTAGTGAACTATATCATATTCCCATGCATTAAAGCTGTGAATAAAACATGACCGAGCCGCCCTGCATTCAGGACCTTAAAGTGTCAGTAAACCTAAAAAATGTTATATAATTCTGCACAGTGTTATCGTTATAAAACCTTAAATTCCCTTTGAATATAAGGCTTTATAACGATAACACTAATATAATGTTATATAATTCTGCACTATGTGCAGAATTATATAACATTATTTTTTAGGTTTACTGTCCCTTTAAGTGCACTCAATATAAAATACAGTATGAAAGTTTGGTACATCACACACAAATCATAACATTTATGTAAAACTTACAGGAAAACTGTGACTCCCAGTCACTCAAGGTTTCTCTCTGTGAAGCATTGAGATCTGAGAGGTCATCGTATGCATCAGTCAAGGCTTCCTTATCCAGACAGAATGTGGCAAGGCCTCTTGATGCATCCCGTCCAGCAAAGACTCCATAAGGTCCCTCTTTAGACAGAAGAGACAGCTAGGATTAGCAAAACTCATTACATAAACTATTCAGAGACATATTTGCTAAAGTTCTGTCCTAAAAACCCCTCTATGTAGCATTTTATTAATCATCTGTGCAATTTATACAAGGCCAGCTGTAGAGTCATGTGAGATGACAGCCTTACAATTGCAATACAATTAGACAGAAATGCTCTGGAGTTTATCTTACTTAATCCTGCCTACCCTGTTGCTTATGCAAGTAAACATCCTGTGATGTGACACACATCTTTATGCAGAAAAGCAAAACTCAAACGTCATCCTTTTTAAACACCTCTACCTCTGTTAAAGTGCAGTTTTACTGTTAAAGGGTCATTAAAGTAAAAAATAAATAAAAATTATATATATATATACACACACATATACACATATACATACATATACACACATATACATACATACACACACACCATGTATTGGAAGAGATCTGCATAAAGTTGTTGAGCAGATAAAATTAAAGCGATGGTAAATTTACTGCATTTTCAAATTAAATTATTATTCCTCAAGTCATTGCCATCAAAATCGCTAACTTTTTTTTTTTTTATATATCTCAAACGTTTGTTTATAATTGTAGATGTAACTTACATAGCATTATCGCTTTTCACTCCGCCCCGGGCATTACTTCCGGATCAGACTAGAGAGCGGTACCATCCGCTCTCTACGTCATTATATGGGCATCAAGGTCTTCAACTTTAGCTTTGCGCATGAGTTATATTCTGTATACAATACGCTACATGTTATGCAGTATGCGACTTAACATGTAGCGCATGCGCTTACCTACAGAGGGGTGTGTTAGGGTATTTTACAGTCGCCGACAGGCCTGGATTCTGTATGAATGCCAAAAAAAAACCTGACTTTCAAAATGAATGGCGTCTATTGTATGGGCGGAGGAACAGAAGTACAATTGAACTATATAATTAATAAATATCTTAAAATAATTAACACATTTAACAGGTTTCATGAATGAAAGTCCATATATTTTTTTTGTTTTCAATGCGATTGAATGTTGTAGATACTCATAGTTGACCATCACTTTAAGCCCCTAAATTTGTCCAGCAATCTCTGTGTACAATGTTGCAAAGTCAGCATTCATAATTTTGCAGGAAACACTTGAGTCTCTCCATTGTCAGAGTTAAACTGCAGGAAAGTCAAAATTAAACTTCCATGATTTAGATAGAGCATGCAATTTTAAACAACTTTCCAGCTTACTTCTATTATTTAATTTGCTTTACTCTCTTGGTATCGTTTGTTGAAGCATATATAGGTAGGCTCAGGATCAGCAGTGCAAAACTGGGAGCTAGCTGCTGATCTGTGGCTGCACATAAATGTCTCTTGCCATTGGCTCACCCGATGTGTTCAACTAGCTACCAGCTGTGCATTGCTGCTCCTTCAACAAAGGATATAAATAGAATGAAGCAAATTTGATAATATAAGTAAAGTTTTTTTTACTATGTATCATTAAACATTACGTGGGGAATTAAATTTTGACTTTTTAGCTTTAGAGGTTTTTTTCTAATCCAATGTTAAAATTATTTTAATCAATGTTTCATTCAAAATATAATTATAAGCACAAGAAGGTATAAAATACATTTTATCTGCTGTCTCCATCCAAAGGTCATTTATAAGATGTAAGGTAAGAGGTGATTTGTTCCTTCGCCCTAGGAATACACAGTAAGCATTTTTTCAGCATTTAGCTTACAAATTCTGTTTTAAAAAGGGACATAAAACAAGTTGAGATAGAGACAAAATATAATATATACATTAATTACTTTACCTGCAAATTTACAATTCCTTTTATGGCTGTAGCTATATCCATTGTTGCTTTGGTAGTATACAATAGTGCATAGGGATTATCTGCTGGAGCATGCCTAGAAGCTGTGAACTCAGATGAAATACAATGCCTGTGTCTAAACACTGATAAGAGGGGTGGAACACAGTATCTAGACAGCATGGCTATTTTAAGTATTTTTGATCATTTTTTTAATTATTTTAAAATACTAACCAACAATTTGTAAACAATATTTTAATGCAAACTATTTTTACTTAATTAGCCCTTTTAGGATATGCACAGATCTCAACCTGTTTTATGGCACTTTAATATGCTTATAAACTAGAGAAATAGGGTACCTTACCTTAGACTACTAATTACTATTTTTGAAATAACTGTTCATATGGCACTATCAGAAAAAAACCTACAGCACAAACTACACAACAGAATGACTTACATTAATAAAGTGTTTTTTGTGTACATGATTAGAAAAATATTGTAGGAGTGGTAGGACGTTTAGGTCTTAGAGATATCAATATTGTTCAATTAACAATGAGGCTGGAAGTGCAGTGTTATTTAGTCCTAAGGACCAGAGCTGACAAATGAATAATTATATACAAACATCAAACAAGTGACATATATAAATATTTCTGTGTGGTACAATGAATGTGTATTTATATGTCAATACTATATTTGTCTCACTCTCTTACACTTTCAAAGTGTATGCAGTATATTTTATACAAAATGCTCTATTGCCCAATAACAATAGGATATGTATAAGAATCCACGTGCCTCTCACTTATGTTGATACTATGCTCATGATTACAAATAAAATGGGCTCACAGGAGAATCGTAATTATATATACGTGGGTATGAGCAATCCTTTACAAACCCCCCTCCTTAGAGCCTATTCAAATATTACTGACTATTAACCTCTAATTTAACCCATTGCACTGTACCAAATTGTATAACTATTTTTTTTCCCTTTACGTTATTTTAATGCACAGATTTTCCTTTGTTTATTTGTTATTACCAGTTATATAAACCTATAATAATCAATCAAAACAGACAACAAACTTTACCAAATTGACCATGAAACTATAATTTGAGACTCTAGATCGAGTCACAGATAACATAGGCTACTAATTCAACCATTTGAATATTGAATGAATGACGTGTTGTCAACTATACCTAATGTCTGTTATACTGTGCGAATTTGTAAGGTATATTTACTTTACTACAATAAAGCTCTTTAAAAAAAAAAAAGGCTCACAGGATTATAACCATTTACTTATAAATATTAAAGGGACGCTAAGTCTAAAGCTGTGCTATGGAACAGTTACACGCAACTTAGGTGAAACTATCCAAACGGCAAAGATTGCCAAGGCTCGGGCTAGAAAGCAACACCAAAAAGCAATGAACAGTCCAGCACAGCAGACCACTGCACGCCAATCAGGTCTCCACCACCAAGACCAGAAAAGAATCCAAAATCCAAAGAAGGAAGGCAGCAAATGTGGAGAATAAATGTTTATTAAGCAGCAAATGTGGAGAATAAACATTTATTCTCCACATGTGCTGCCTTCCTTTTTTGGAATTTAGAAAGAAACACCACCCTGAGATGTAAAACTAACAGTTTGAAGCATCAGAAAGAATTTTCACGCAAGTTTGTAAAAATGTTCTAAAGCACCTAGTTTTACTATTTATTCACAAAAGTATACTTTTCTAATCCAACCAAATAAAATTGACCTTCTAATAGACACACAAAAAAATAAATTTTTTAAAAGAACTCATGGTCTCCAGTGATACCATATATACCCCATACAGAATACAGATCCATGCAATATTAAATCACTTTATGTATATCAGGGGGACACGGTCCCTTCATAATTACTCTATTCTTGAAAGAATTCCCAATAAACCGGAACACTCAGGAGTGCTTAGCAATACATCTATAAATAATGCATGCAGAGATATACTAAAATCAGAAGTACAAGTCTATAAATTTATTAAAAAAAAAAGGCAAGGAGGAAAGACTACACCCAGCTTAGGGGACCCATATCTGACATGCATTTCGACATGCAGTGCCCATGAACCATTGGTCTTTTAAATGGTATCAACACCAATTTTCATATAACTGTGTGTAATAGACATTACTATAAAGAAGAATATGCACAGATACTGATCTAAAAATCCAGTATAAAACCTTTTTAAAAACCTACTTAGAAGCTCCCAGTTTAGTACTGTTGATTAGATTAGGCTGGGACACCCAGTGAAAGGGGCTGGGAAAGTATAAAGAGCAGACACTCCCCCTTCGTCTGCATATGAAACGACAGATTACACAAATAATAGCAGCAGGAATCTGTAGACCTGGGTCTACATCTGATACTTTGAGGCTTGGTTAGGAGCCTGAAAATCAGAACAATGTTTAGAATTCTTAGTATTCAGGAATAAAGAAGGAACCACAATTTCTTGGATTATAGTATCTGTAGATACTTTCTATCACAGGTTTGATTATCAAGGCCTAAACATGTCTGAACATCAGGAATTTACATTTTTTGTGTGTTATATGACAGATAAGGCCTATACCTGACTCTTAAGAGAATTGGCTAATGAGCTTTTCTTCAAGCCATCCTGTAAAAATTCAAGAACTATAACCAAAAATGTTTTCCACACCTTACGATGTATACACCTGGCGACATACCTGAATTAAAAGGTATCAATAACCGTATATGTTTTGATTCTAAACTAGACGTTCAATTGCCAGGCGCGTCAAATATAGGAGTCCTAAATTCCTGATGAAAGAATGGCCCTTGAGAAAGAAGGTCCTTTCTGAGAGGAAGTTGCTAAGGCAGGCCCAAGGACACTTAAATCAGATTAGTATACCAAGTCCTGTGAGGCCAAGCTGTAGCAATCAGAATTGAAGAAGCTCATTCTTGTTTAAGTCTGGCTATCACCCTGGATAGCAACACAAATTTAGGAAATACATAAATGAGATTGAAGGACCAGGGAACGACTAGAACATTTAATAGAGCCACTTGAGGATCCTGAGGCCTGGCACAATAGCAGGGTAGCTTGCGATTTAGTCGAGAACCTACCTCCTGGTTTAAGAGATCAATCCTATGGGTGAAGGTTATATTTAATGTAGCAGTGGTGAATAACACTTTGTATTGTACATCAATGCTAAATAATAAGCACTGATCCCTCATGGTTAATCTACTTTATATAAAACAGGAGTATTGGCGCACATCCATTTGCAAATAAACAACACATTTTTAAATCCTGCAAAAAATTGCCTGCAAAAAACACCTATGCTTTTATATTAAAATTGGGATCTTAGTCACACAATAGGGCCATATTCTGCTTAGCCAGTCACCAACTTACAAGGTGTCCCAATGTTGATTGATCGTAACACTGCAATACTGTGCCTTTATGGGCTGAATCATTCCTGCTTTTTCTCTTCATAATAGAATGAGACTCCCTGGCTTTATATACACAACTCTATTACACTGTCATGAGTACACCTGAGCTTGAGTGGGGTGCTTTAACCAATGGAATATGTTTTCCCTTTTTTATATAAATAGAAAGTTTGGTTTAGCACACCTTACAAATAGCTTATATATGACCAATCAACATTGGGCGACCTTGTAAGTTGGTGACTGGCTAAGCAGAATATGGCCATATTGTGTGACTAAGATCCCCCTACACCAATATGCTTATCAGGTAGAGTATATAAACAGGTGTTTGTATTCTGTATGAAAGGAGCCAACGTTTATTCTCATCAATGCATTTTCTCTCTTCCCTTTCAAAACACACATACTAATTCTGAGATGTCTGACTGCTAGAGTTCTGAGCATGTTAGAGCACATACAGAAATGCCATCACTATTGTTTTTTTTATAGCAGCCGTCACTCAAGGGATGTGGAAGTCAAGAAACTAATTGGAGTGTTTGTTAGCTCCAAAATTGGCAACCAAGGGCTGCGCATGTGATACCGATCTTAACATAATCCCGTTTTTAAAATGAATAAACATACAAAACATAATTTATGTAAGAACTTACCTGATAAATTCATTTCTTTCATATTAGCAAGAGTCCATGAGCTAGTGACGTATGGGATATACATTCCTACCAGGAGGGGCAAAGTTTCCCAAACCTTAAAATGCCTATAAATACACCCCTCACCACACCCACAATTCAGTTTAACGAATAGCCAAGAAGTGGGGTGATAAGAAAAAAGTGCGAAAGCATATAAAATAAGGAATTGGAATAATTGTGCTTTATACAAAAAAATCATAACCACCACAAAAAAAGGGCGGGCCTCATGGACTCTTGCTAATATGAAAGAAATGAATTTATCAGGTAAGTTCTTACATAAATTATGTTTTCTTTCATGTAATTAGCAAGAGTCCATGAGCTAGTGACGTATGGGATAATGACTACCCAAGATGTGGATCTTTCCACACAAGAGTCACTAGAGAGGGAGGGATAAAATAAAGACAGCCAATTCCTGCTGAAAATAATCCACACCCAAAATAAAGTTTAATGAAAAACATAAGCAGAAGATTCAAACTGAAACCGCTGCCTGAAGTACTTTTCTACCAAAAACTGCTTCAGAAGAAGAAAATACAACAAAATGGTAGAATTTGGTAAAAGTATGCAAAGAGGACCAAGTTGCCGCTTTGCAAATCTGATCAACCGAAGCTTCATTCCTAAACGCCCAGGAAGTAGAAACTGACCTAGTAGAATGAGCTGTAATCCTATGAGGCGGAGTCTTACCCGACTCAACATAGGCAAGATGAATTAAAGATTTCAACCAAGATGCCAAAGAAATGGCAGAAGTTTTCTGACCTTTCTAAAACCGGAAAAGATAACAAATATTTCAAAGCTCTAATAACATCCAAAGAATGCAACGATTTCTCCTTAGAATTCTTAGGATTAAGACATAATGAAGGAACCACAATGTCTCTACTAATGTTGTTGGAATTCACAACTTAGGTAAAAATTCAAAAGAAGTTCGCAACACCGCCTTATCCTGATGAAAAATCAGAAAAGGAGACTCACAAGAAAGAGCAGATAATTCAGAAACTCTTCTGGCAGAAGAGATGGCCAAAAGGAACAAAACTTTCCAAGAAAGTAATTTAATATCCAATGAATGCATAGGTTCAAATGGAGGAGCTTGAAGAGCCCCCAGAACCAAATTCAAACTCCAAGGAGGAGAAATTGACTTAATGACAGGTTTTATACGAACCAAAGCTTGTACAAAACAATGAATATCAGGAAGAATAGCAATCTTTCTGTGAAAAAGAACAGAAAGAGCAGAGATTTGACCTTTCAAGGAACTTGCGGACAAACCCTTATCTAAACCATCCTGAAGAAACTGTAATATTCTCGGTATTCTAAAAGAATGCCAAGAAAAATGATGAGAAAGACACCAAGAAATATAAGTCTTCCAGACTCTATAACATCTCTCTGGATACAGATTTACGAGCCTGTAACATAGTATTAATCACAGAGTCAGAGAAACCTCTTTGACCAAGAATCAAGCGTTCAATCTCCATACCTTTAAATTTAAGGATTTCAGATCCTGATGGAAAAAAGGACCTTGAGACAAAAGGTCTGGTCTTAACGGAAGAGTCCACGGTTGGCAAGAGGCCATCCGGACAAGATCCGCATACCAAAACCTGTGAGGCCATGCCGGAGCTACCAGCAGAATAAACAAGCATTCCTTCAGAATCTTGGAGATTACTCTTGGAAGAAGAACTAGAGGCGGAAAGATATAGGCAGGATGATACTTCCAAGGAAGTGATAATGCATCCACTGCCTCCGCCTGAGGATCCCGGGATCTGGACAGATACCTGGGAAGTTTCTTGTTTAGATGAGAAGCCATCAGATCTATTTCTGGAAGTTCCCACATTTGAACAATCTGAAGAAATACCTCTGGGTGAAGAGACCATTCGCCCGGATGCAACGTTTGGCGACTGAGATAATCCGCTTTCCAATTGTCCATACCTGGGATATGAACCGCAGAGATTAGACAGGAGCTGGATTCCGCCCAAACCAAAATTCGAGATACTTCTTTCATAGCCAGAGGACTGTGAGTCCCTCCTTGATGATTGATGTATGCCACAGTTGTGACATTGTCTATCTGAAAACAAATGAACAACTCTCTCTTCAGAAGAGGCCAAGACTGAAGAGCTCTGAAAATTGCACGGAGTTCCAAAATATTGATCGGAAATCTCACCTCCTGAGATTCCCAAACCCCTTGTGCCGTCAGATACCCCCACACAGCTCCCCAACCTGTAAGACTTGCATCTGTTGAGATTATAGTCCAGGTCGGAAGAACAAAGAAGCCCCCTGAACTAAACGATGGTGATCTGTCCACCATGTCAGAGAGTGTTGTAAAATCGGTTTAAAGATATTAATTGAGATATCTTTGAGTAATCCCTGCACCATTGGTTCAGCATACAGAGCTGAAGAGGTCGCATGTGAAAACGAGCAAAGGAGATCGCATCTGATGCGGCAGTCCTAAGACCCAACATTTCCATGCATAAAGCTACCAAAGGGAATGAATGTGACTGAAGGTTTTGACAAGCTGATATCAATGTTAAACTTCTCTTGTCTGACAAGGACAGAGTCATAGACACTGAATCTATCTAGAAACCTAAAAAGGTTACCCTTGTCTGAGGAATCAATGAACTGATTGGTAAATTGATCCTCCAACCATGAACTTGAAGAAACAACACAAGTCGATTTGTATGAGATTCTTCGAAAATGAGAAGACTGAGCAAGTACCAAGATATCGTCCAAATAAGGAAATACCAAAACCCTATTCTCTGATTACAGAAAGAAGGGCACCGAGAACCTTTGAAAAAAATTCTTGGAACTGAGGCTAGGCCAAACGGTAGAGCCACAAAACTGGTAATGCTTGTCTAAAAAGAGAATCTCAGACACTAAAAGTGATCTGGATGAATCGGAATATGCAGATACACATCCTGTAAATCTATTGTAGACATATAATGCCCTTGCTAAACAAAAGGCAGGATAGTCCTACAGTAACCATCTTGAATGTTGGTATCCTAACATAACGATTCAATAATGATAGATCCGGAACTGGTCTGAAGGAATTGACCTTCTTTGGTACAATGAAGAGATAAAATAAAACCCCAGCCCCTTGTTCCAGAACTGGAACTGGCATAAATACTCCAGCCAACTCTAGATCTGAAACACATTTCAGAAATGCTGAGCCTTTGCTGTGTTAACTGGGACACGGGAAAGAAAAGAATCTCTTAGCAGGAGGCCTTAACTTGAAGCCAATTCTGTACCTTTCTGAAACAATGTTTCTGAAACCAGAGATTAAGAACGGAATTGATCCAAATTTCTTTGAAGAAAACGTAATCTGCCCCATACCAGCTGAGCTGGAATAAGGGCCGCACCTTCATAGGAACTTAGGAGCTGGCTATAGGTTTCTATAAGGCTTGGATATATTCCAAACTGGAAATAGTTTCCAAACTGATACCGCTGCTGAGGATGAAGGATCAGGCTTTTGTTCCTTGTGAGGAAAGGAATGAAAATGATTATTTACCCTGGAAAGAAAGGGAAAGCAAAGATGACTTAGAAGACATGTCAGCATTCCAAGTTTAATCCATAAAGCTTTTCTAGCTAAAATAGCTAGAGACATATACCTGACATCAACTCTAATGATATCAAAAGATGGTATCACCAATAAAATTATTAGCATGTTATAGAATAATAATAATGCTATAAAATTATGATCTGTTACTTGTTGCGCTAAAGCTTCTAACCAAAAAGTTGAAGCTGCAGCAACATCCGCTAAAAATATAGCAGGTCTAAGAAGATTACCTGAACATAAGTAAGCTTTTCTTAGAAAGGATTCAGTTTTCCTATCTAAAGGATCCTTAAATGAAGTACTATCTGCCGTAGGAATAGTAGTACATTAGCAGGAGTAGAGACAGCCCCATAACCTTAGGGATTTTTGTCCCAAAAAACTCTAAATCTGTCAGATGGCACAGGATATAATTTGCTTAAACGTCTAGAAGGAGTAAATAAATTACCCAAATTATTCCATTCCCTGGAAATTACTTCAGAAATAGCATCAGGGAGATAAAACACTTCTGGAATAACTACAGGAGATCTAAAAACCTTATTTAAACGTTTACATTTAGTATCAAGAGGACCAGAATCCTCTATTTCTAATGCAAATAACACTTCTTTAAGTAAAGAACGAGTAAATTCCATCATGAACAAATACAAAGATTTATCAGCATCAACCTCTGAGACAGAAACCTCTGAACCAGAAGAACCATTATCAGTATCAGAATGATGATGTTCATTTAAAAATTCATCTGAAAAAAGAGAAGTTTTAAAAGACTTTTATGTATACTAGAAGGAGAAATAACAGACATAGCCTTCTTAATGGATTTAAAAAATAAAATCTCTTATGTTATCAGGAACACTCTGAAAATTAGATGTTGACGGAACAGCAACAGGTAATGTAACAGTACTAAAGGAAATTTTATCTGCATTAATAAGTTTGACATGACATGCAATACAAATAACAGCTGGAGAAACAGATACCAAAAGTTTATAGCAGATACACTTAGCTTGGTAGCTCCAGCACTGTGCAGTGATTTTCCTGAAGTATCTTCTGACTCAGTTGCAACGTGGAACATCTTGCAATATGTAAAAGAAAAAAACAACATATAAAGCAAAATTGATCAAATTCCTTAAATGACAGTTTCAGGAATGGGAAAAAATGCCAAAGAACAAGCTTCTAGCAACCAGAAGCAATAAAAAATGAGACTTAAATAATGTGGAGACAAAAGTGACGCCCATATTTTTTCGCGCCAAATAAGACGCCCACATTATTTGGCGCCTAAATGCTTTTTGGCGCCAAAAATGACGCCACATCCGGAACGCCGACATTTTTGGCGCAAAATAACGTCAAAGAATGATGCAACTTCCGGCGACACGTATGACGCCGGAAACGGAAATAGAATTTTTGCGCCAAAAAAGTCCGCGCCAAGAATGACGCAATAAAATGAAGCATTTTCAGCCCCCGCGAGCCTAACAGCCCACAGGGAAAAAAGTCAAATTTTAAGGTAAAAAATGTTAAATTAAAATGCATTATCCCAAATATGAAACTGACTGTCTGAAAAATAAGGAAAGTTGAACATTCTGAGTCAAGGCAAATAAATGTTTGAATACATATATTTAGAACTTTATAAACAAAGTGCCCAACCATAGCTAGGAGTGTCACAGAAAATAAGACTTACTTACCCCAGGACACTCATCTACATATAGCAGATAGCCAAACCAGTACTGAAACGAGAATCAGCAGAGGTAATGGTATATATAAGAGTATATCGTCGATCTGAAAAGGGAGGTAAGAGATGAATCTCTACGACCGATAACAGAGAACCTATGAAATAGACCCCGTAGAAGGAGATCACTGCATTCAAATAGGCAATACTCTCCTCACATCCCTCTGACATTCACTGCACGCTGAGAGGAAAACCGGGCTCCAACTTGCTGCGGAGCGCATATCAACGTAGAATCTAGCACAAACTTACTTCACCACCTCCATCGGAGGCAAAGTTTGTAAAACTGAATTGTGGGTGTGGTGAGGGGTGTATTTATAGGCATTTTAAGGTTTGGGAAACTTTGCCCCTCCTGGTAGGAATGTATATCCCATACGTCACTAGCTCATGGACTCTTGCTAATTACATGAAAGAAAGTAAGTTTACGGATTGTTTCAAGTGTT
Organism: Bombina bombina; assembly: GCF_027579735.1. NCBI lineage: Eukaryota > Metazoa > Chordata > Amphibia > Anura > Bombinatoridae > Bombina > Bombina bombina. The sequence goes on from NC_069499.1 coordinate 688,484,740, forward strand.
GCTAGGGGCAAGAATCATTAATAAGAGAGGTCTATTACTTTCAATAAGACATCTCACACCTACCAGCTCCTGCAAGTGAACACTCCTCTTGTTTATGAATTCCACTTTCAAAAATGGACTTCTGAATCTAGGCCTATCTGTGAGCATGTATGACTGTATGTGTGTACGACAGTGACAGTGAGTGCTTGAGAGTATGTGTGTATGACAGTGAGCGCGTGAGAGTATGCGTGTACGACAGTGAGTGTGTGAGTACAACTGAGCGTGTGTAAGAGTGTGCGAGTACAACTGATTGTGTGTGTAAGAGTATGCGTGCACGACAGTGCGCGTGAGAGTATGCATGTATGTCAGTGAGCATATGTGAGAGAATGCGTGTACAACACTGAGTGTATGACAGTAAGCGTGAGTATGTGAGTACATGTGCACGACAACGAGCGTGTACGTGTGCACAACAGTGAGTGTATGCGTGTACGACAGTGAGTGTGACAGTACAACTGAGCGTGTGTACGAGTATGCGTGTATGACAGTGTGCGTGAGAGTATGAGTGTGCGACAGTGAGGGAGTGAAAGTATGAGTGTGCGACAGTGAGCATATGTACAACACTGAGTGTATGACAGTAAGCGTGAGTGTATGTGTGCACGACAGTGAGCATGTGTGAGTGTATGTGTGCACGACAGTGAGCGTGTGTGAGTGTATCTGTGTATGATAGTTACTGTGTTTACATTTATATAACAGTCTGTTGCAGAGAGGATAGTGCTGTTCCCTCCTGTGGTAGTGCTACCCATTGCTACCTCCTATCCAACCCACTGAGGACTTCCTGTGCAAACACTCACACCACACAACCATTACAGGCAGGGGGCATGTCAGCCAGTGTGGGCAGGATGGTTATGGCCAATAAGTTTTGCTACCATTAAAGTATCAAGACTGGAAAAAGTAGACATGCTGCTTATTAACTTTGTTAGCATCTTGCACAAGTAAGTGATTGTGATACTATAAGAGGAAGTGTGTGTATGTGAGAGAGTTTGTATGACAGTGAAAGTATCACAGAGAATGGATTTATGACTATATGGCAGTGAGTGTTTGTGTGCCAGAGAGAATTATGTATGACAGTACAACAATAGTGTATCTATGTGTTTATATAGATGTATGTATGCCAGAAGGTAAACTGGGTATGCTCAGTAGAGCTGGTCCCTCAGAAAGTGTGCATTTAGATAATGAAAGTGAATTGGAAAGTTGTTTAAAATCTCTATCAGAATCATGAAAGTTTAATTTTGACTTTAGTGTCCCTTTAAGTGGAGCGGTATAGCTTTACATTTGCACTCTTTGTGCTAAGTAAAAAAGCAATTGCCAGCCAGTTGTAATATGGCCTTGGTAGTGCTTATGCAAAACCATACCACTCTAGTGCAACCTTATTGATTTTTCAAAACAAGTTTTTATTGATTGGTTAGAATTGCCAAACTATCCAGTATACATTTTCTTGAATCTTATACCTCTCCAGCACAATATATATATATATATATTTTTTTTATTAACAATGAAGAAAACACTGCAAACCAAATAACCAAATACTAGTGCTGTTCAATCAGGTAAGGTTTATTCGTCCACAAGGAGAGAATTAAGCAGACATAAAACTATATATATATATATATATATATATATATATATATATATATATATATATATATATATATATATATATATATATATACATATATATACACACACACATATACACATATATATATATATACACACACACACATATATATACACATATATATACACACACACACATATATATACACATATATATACACACACACACATATATATACACATATATATACACACACACACATATATATACACATATATATACACACACACACATATATATATATATATATACACACACACACATACACACACACATATATATATATATATATATATACACACATACACACTTTTTTTTTTTCTCTAATACGACAGACAGATGTGAAACTACTACATTTTCTATAATGTCTGGCATTATTTTGCATCATCATTATCCATAAAGAACACTCTACTTTACACCTTCACTGCAGAGCTGACCCATTTGACACCCGTTTGTAAAACTGCTTTTAGTTGTTTGGCACTTGTTGCATTTACACATACATTTGAACACCTACACAAGAATGTAAGCTTAGGAGCCGGCCAATTTTTGGTTCACCACCTGGGTTGCGCTTGGTGGCTAAATGTACCCACCAATCGTCAAGCACTATCCAGGGTGCTAAACTAAAAATGGGCCGGCTCCTATGCTTACATTCTTGCTTTTTCAAATACAGATAACAAAAAAACGAAGAAAATTGGATAATAGGAGTAAATTAGAAAGTTGGATGCTCTATCTGAATCATGAAAGAAACATTTTGGGTTTAGTGTCCCTTTAACCAATTTTGAAAAAGTAAGCATGTTTCTATCCCTGTCCAAATTCACTCAGCATAGCAAAACAAGTTAATAAATAATAATTAAAACAAACAAAAAAAATATTATATAAAATAGCTGCACCAAAATCATATAATATAGTATTTCACAAAATATCATCTATTTTACACTCACCTAGTTCTTCTATTTATTTTAATTCCTGCAATTCCCATTAGCTCAAAGAAACATGGCTCTATGAACATGAACACAACAAAATGAGACAAGCAGTTGCTGCCAAGTGCTCATAATTATAACAATCACTTGACAATTATACAGACATGAAATGCCTTATTTAAATGGTGAGACATCACTCTTTTCAAAATAGGTTTATTATATATTTCTTTGCTGAGTGGTTATTAAAGGCTTTTTAAAATCGTCTAAAACGCCCAAAAACTAGAATCAATGTAATGAGGTATTTGTCATTGTTTTGCCAATCAACTGGAAGCTGGACAGACACAGGGTCACTCACTTGAAATTGGATTAATGCTTTCATGTAACGTAAAAAAAAAAAAATGTGACAAAGATAAATAATTTCAGAACTTTTTCTACCTTTAATGTGACCTATAAACTGTACAACTCAATTGCAAAACAAACAAAATCTTTTAGGTGGAGGGAAGTAGAAATAATACACTAAAATAATATGGTTGCATAAGTGTGCACACCCTTAAACTAATACTTTGTTAAAGCACCCTTTGATTTTATTACAGCACTCAGTCTTTTGGGGTATGAGTTTTTCAGCATGGCACATCTTGACTTGGCAAGATTTGCCCACTCTTCTTTGCAAAAACACTCCAAATCTGTCAGAATGCGAGGGCATCTCCTGTGCACAGCACACTTAAGATCACCTCACAGATTTTCAATTGGATTCAGGTCTGGGCTCTTACTGGGCCATTCCAAAACTTTAATCTTCTTCTGGTGAAGCCATTCCTTTGTTGATTTGGATGTATGCTTTGGGGCGTTGTCATGCATAAAGATGAAGTTCCTCTTCATATTCAGCTTTCTAGCAGAAGCCTGAAGGTTTTGTGCCAATATTGTCTGGTATTTGGAACGGTTCATAATTCCCTCTACCTTAACTAAGGCTCCAGTTGCTGCTGAAGAAAAACAGACCCAAAGCATGATGCTGCCACCAAAATGCTTCACTGTGGGTATGGTATTCTTTTGGTTATATGCAGTGTTGTTTTTGCGCCAAACATATCTTTTGGAATTATGGCCAAAAAGTTTAATCTTGGTTTCATCAAACCAGAACACCTTTTGCGATATGCTTTTGGGAGACTTCAGATGTGTTTTTGCAAAATGTAGCTGGGCTTGGATGTTTTTTTTCGTAAGGAAAGGCTTCCGTCTTGCCACTCTACCCCATAGCCCAGACATATGAAGAATACGGGCAATTGTTGTCACATGCACCACACAGCCAGTACTTGCCAGATATTCCTGCAGCTCCTTTAATGGTGCTGTAGGCCTCTTGGCAGCCTCCCAGACCAGTTTTCTTCTCATTTTTTCGTCAATTTTGGAGGGATGTCCAGTTCTTGGTAATGTCACTGTTGCCCCATATTTTCTCCACTTGATGATGACTGTCTTCAATGTGTTCCATGGTATATCTAATGCCTTGGAAATTCTTTTGTTCCGCTCTGATACCTTTTAACAATGAGATCCCTCTGATGCTTTGGAAGCTCTCTGCGAACCATGGCTTCTACTGTAGGTTGCGACTAAGAAAATGTCAGGAAAGACCTACTAGAACAGATGAACTTGAGGTTAATCAGAGGCATTTTACATGATATGCAACCATTTTTTTTTTATTATTTTTACTTCCCTCCACCTAGAAGTTTTAGTTTGTTTTTCAATCAAGTTGTACAGTTTATAGGTCACATTAAAGGTGGAAAAAAGTTCTGAAATGATTTATTTTTGTTTCATTTTTTTACATCACAGAAACCTGACATTTTATAGGCCTTGTCCATTGTAGACTCCCATCATGTACTGGTTAAATGTCACTTGTTTAAAGATATACAGCTACAGAATTATCACTTCACTTGGCACTCACAAGATACATATACACAACTGTGTATGTTTATTGTGGGCTACAACTCCCACCACACACTACTACTTGGGTAAATGTCACTTCCAGTTCCTAGTATATCCAGTTCCAGAGAGCTCACTCTGTTCAAGTGGCCCCATCAGAAAAGCACACTTGGTTATTGGCCCCCAGATACAATGAGCTTGATACCCCTGCCCTAACCCCTAAAGTTGTTCCATATATCTAAGGTTCCTTTGAAAGAGGGTCACTTTCCCCATTGTAGTGCTTATTTTGATAGGGTCCCTTTTAAATGAAATATATTTTTATTGTTCACACTCCTCCAACCACAACCTTAATAGAAAAAAAAAATACAGACATTTGATCATTAACAAACATCAATCCTCAAAGGGTAATTATCACCTTACATAAAGTAATAACTTTCCGGAGCGCTTCTGATAACGAAGAACTCCTCTTTTAACTAGAGATTTGACCCATTCCTTGCATAAAGTTGCTATAGGAGTCATCTAGAGCAGGGGTCGCCAACCTTTCGGACCTCAGGGACCACTAAACTCACAATTTTGAATCCCGTGGACCACTAACATGAATTGTTTTAAAAAGGTACAAACCTCTATAATGTGTATATATGTATAGTCAGACACACATACTGTACATAACTAGTAAAACCATAGCTAAGTTTACATTATGTATACTGTATATTTACACATTTGGAAGAATTCTTTTTTGGAATTAACTAACTGAATGACAGAACTGAGAGAATACTTCTAAATGACAGATGAAGGGTGAGTGGAAACAGAGAGGCAGAAAGTGGGAAAAAAGAACTGTGTTTAAAAGGACCACAAGACTTCAAAGTTACCTCCTCAGTTAGGAATTATTCAAAACTACTTATGATCATGGACAGACATTGGAGTCATAAATTAAGTTTATATCAGAAAGCTCTCAATATGGATGTGAACTAACCACGACTGATGTTACTGGCAATTACTATAATACTGGTGGGATATGGCTGATCTGCTGGATGGCAATTACTGGAATTCAGGTGGAATGGCTTTGTGCGTGGGAAAATTATTAGAATGAAAAATAATTAATATTTAATTAAAGAAAAAGAAGATGTAGGAGAGGAAGACACAGTGATGTAAGTCCATCTGAAGGAATTAGGAAAACTACTACAAAGAGACAGGTAAAGGGAAGAAAATAAATGAAATATGAGAAAAAAAATGTTTAAGATTTTCTTTTTTCATATACTTTAATTCCACTATTTCAATTCAAGACTATACCAACCTCTGCTGGCTTTAGAATGGAAGCATCTTCCTCCGAGCAGCCCGCCGGGCAGAATTAAAAATACAATCTAGCTACGCAAGTTGTGCAGTACTACGCAACATGTGTAGGGAGATTGTAATTTAACTCCTTCTCTGACGGTTTTCACTGATGTCTAGCCAGGGGGTGACACCATCAGAGGAGATTAAATTCCTGCTTGATGGTGTCAAGGACCACCAACATCTTCTCGTGGACCACCAGTGGTCCATGGACCACTGGTTGGCAACCGCTGATCTAGAGGGCCTCCTTAAGCTTACTGTCGTGAGATAGGTCCCACTCAGTCTATTCAGTCCATTACACATCTTCTGGAGAGAGTGTTTAATTTAAACATTTGATCCCCCAAACATTTTCCTAGCAATCTCCATCAAATATTGCTTACTGGGGGAACACACAGTATGTAGGGGGCGTAGTCTTCAAACATTTCTAACTTCTATAACAATAGCATGAAACTAGAACCTTAAAAACAAGAACCAAAAACCAAACAAAAAAAAGGACAAAGTCAAAAACAGAAAAATATGCACGAATCAAGAGATAGGGTCCCTTTTAAAAAGGGACATTAAACCCTTTAATATAGTAATATAAAATGATAAATTGTAATTTCATTCCGACAATTGTGTGCTTCAGATCCTGTTAGAAATGGAAGTACAGAACACGGTTATATTCCGCACAGCCATTGGCTGCACACTCTAGTGGTCCTAATTGGCCGCAGCAGAGAAGGTAACTTCAGTTACAACATGGCAGCACCCATTACTTTATAGACACTAAATAGTGACAAAATAAGTCCAACATTTTATACAACTAGTGGAACTTTATCTACATGTAATTCTCAGACTAATCTTTTCTTTGAATGCTTCATTCTATTTAGCATTTATTTAGTATTTAAAGGGACAGTCAACACCAGAATTTTTGTTGTTTAAAAAGATAGATAATCCCTTTATTACCCATTCCCCAGTTTTGCATAACCAACACAGTTAAAATAATACACTTTTTACCTCTGTAATTACCTTGTATATAAGCCTCTGCAAACTGCCCCCTTATTTTAGTTCTTTTGACAGACTTGCATTTTAGCCAATCAGTGCTTACTCTTAGGTAATTTCCTGTGCGTGACCTCAATGTTATATATATATATATATATATATATGAAACACATGAATTAATGCCCTCTAATGGCAAAAAAATGTCAAAATGCATTCACATAAAAGGAGGCCTTCAAGGTCTAAGAAATTAGCATATGAGCCTACCTAGCTTTAGCTTTCAACTAAGAATACCAAGAGAACAAAGCAAAATTGGTGATAAAAGTAAATTGGAAAGTTGTTTAAAATTACATGCCCTATTTGATTCATTAAAGTTTATTTTGGATTTGACAGTCTCTTTTAAAAGGCACCAAGTTGAGAGGGGACTTCTATTTCTATGGCAGTCCTGCTGTGCTAACTAAAGGGGAAATGAGACATAATTTAAAAATGGGTTATCCCCTCTCATGTTTATGTTATATGCCATCTTTAGGGAATTTTTATGGCAATTACCTATCAATGAATGATGAATGACAATCCACAATGGAGTCTCATACCCCTCTCTGCCTGCCTGAAGATATTTTTTTATTAAAGTCTTAAATCAAGTTTTTCAAATCCAGTTCTCATGACTTCTAACAGGCAAGAGATTCATTAAGTCTTAACTAGAGCACAGGTGAGATAATCAGATCACCCAAGCTACATGGCTTGAAATGTTTTAATATAATGTTTACAATAAATACGCTCCTGTGTTTTATAAGAAGACAGAGGCTATTAAAGTGCCTCCTCCTCACCAGACACTGCACTGGCTCCTTAACTGGGGCAGGTAATCACCATTACCAGTGTGACACCCCCCCATTTAAAAGTGGGGGGAAAGTATTTTACATGAAGGGTATCATACCCTTCTAAATAAAACAGAGTACGAGAAATAGTCTCTATAAAAGCCCTCTAGTGGTGCGGGTCATCAGCTGTCTCTAAGGGGGAGTAGTGACCACTCACCTGAAAAAGGGAATTCTCCCCAAGAAAATGAGGTATCAATTGTCCCTCTAGCAAAAATAGTGGGAGAGAAAGGAGCTCCATTCTCTATTTCAGGGTAAACTACACTTTAAGATCTCCTTCACCTTACAGAAGCATGAGAAACCTCTGTTGTAAGGGACTCTTGTCCCTGTAAGTAGCCTGGGTGCTGAGATATGGGCTTTTAAAGCCCCCCACATCATCACATAAGTGGTGATGTCACAGGGAGTACCCAATATGGCCAGTAGCGGGGAAGGAAACTGAAGTCTCCTTTACCTGCTGCAATGTGGCAGGTCCCCAGGATCTGCATTAGAAGGGAAACACCTATAGGACTAACACAACACGTCATCCTCTGCACAGTGAGCTTAGTGCAAAGGACAACAACGTGTCATCATTTGCATTCTACTGGTTACAAAATACTAAAGGTTAAATGGCCATAAAAATGACATGCTTTAACTCATTACTGCATGAAATTTTAACACTAGCGACACCCAAACTATGTGTGTTTACCCCCTGCAAATCAGTTAAAGTACAGCTCTGAGCCATCGATCTTTGCTTATTGAGTGACCAGCAGTGCTCTGTGGCTCAGAGTGATACTTTAACTATGTGTTTAAACTCTTTCCAGGGATTACATACATAGCATTGCAGGGTCCCTAGTGTTAAAATGACATGCTCTAACAATAATGCATTAACCAAATTAAAAAAAAAAAAGTGACTAGTTAGTATTAAGAAGCCAAATTAGCTCTGTAAAATAAATCAATTGCTGCCTCATTCAATATAACATTTTAGAGTCAATCTAGTATAGTTTATTTTAGTATAACACATTTAGTTTTTCAAGTATTTAAATATAAAGCTTTAAATTATGATTTTTTTCTCTCTGAAATTAAGATTTATTTTTCATATAAAGGTTATGAATATTCTACTCCCTATGATCCATCAACTTGTAACATTTAATCATGTTTTTCTGTATTTTTGTCTCTCTCCATTCAAAAATTGTACGTGAATAATTTTTAAAACAACAAATTTACGATTTTTCAGAATCTATAGGAAACTACAATTGTGTTTATTTAAATGTATTCAAACTTTATAAACATCTAAATCACAGCATTTACAACAGAGTTGTCACTTGGGACGTGACAATCAAAACCTCACCAGCATGGAGAGAAATTTAAATAAAAAAAAAAAAAAATAAAAAAAAAAATTTTGTGTAGAGTTTATAATGAAACGTAGGAGTCTCTCCTTCTCATACATAACTGCATAGTGAGATAAAATATCTCTCAAAGTAAAATTTGAGTTTTCTAAATTTTTGAGAGAACTTATTATACTAACAAGACGCTCACTCTGTATGCGCTAGAGGCCCAGCATCCTTCCAACAGCTGTATAGGGACTGCCCTTCACGCACATGACACATAACGAATGCAGCACAGTGATTACTGCTAGAATACAGATATAACAGATTTTGCATCTGTGTTTATTAGTATCGGACTTGCACAGTTAACAATTTTATAAGTCAGATCTCTACACTACTCTAAATTTGGCGATCTGTTTACAGCATTTAACGTGCAGCCAGCCTAATATAACAGTATGAGGGCGCCCTCCTACTGTTATATTAGGCTGGCTGCACGTTAAATGCTGTAAACAGATCGCTGAATTTAGAGTAGTGTAGAGATCTGACTTATAAAACTGTGCAAGTCCGATATTTATAAACACAGATGCAATATCTGTTATCTCTGTATACTAGCAGTAATCACTGTGCTGCATTTGTTATGGGTCATGTGCGTGAGGGGCCCTCGCAGTCCCTATACACTCCCCTGTGGTTATTAAGATGCAGCTCACCTATTGTGCCTTAAACAGCTGTTTTAAGGAGGTTGGCCCTTAAGCGCATGCGCAGTGAGCGCCACAAACCTCAAACAGCTGATTCACGTCACCGGAAGTGACGTGGTAGACAACTTAATTTAGAACACAGGCTCTGTATGTGAAGGAGGGACCAATTGAATGCACAAAAAAGCCCCCAAAGATTTTGTGTGCTCTCTCTGCATGCTGGCGAATTTTTGATCATCAAACCCTTATGCTTAAAGCCGTTAACTATGTAGCTATTAATATACGCAATTCCCATCATGAGTGCATATAGTTGTTAAATGTAGCCCTGTAATACATACAATAATAATGCAATACAAGTTTGGGTGTTTTTTTTTAATAAAACATTTCTGGTAAATTAATATTTCACAACAATATAGTGCAAGATAGCAAACTCATAAAAACTTATCACTCTTATGCAATAGACGTGCAAAGGCCAACTAACCTGATATCCCTTCATTTCGCAAAAAAACCCATAACTATATTCAATAAAAACTAGACACTTAAATAAAGGGGCATATTGAAAAACAATTCAAGAAATCTCTCTCTATTCATAGAATAATCATACAGCAATATTCCAGTAAAGACCATATTTATCATGGGTATAGGGTAACTTTACATTTCCAACCTAAAATGCCATAAATAAACCACAGGACTGAAGATTGTATAGTTTACAAACAGTGCTATACCATACATTTATAAAAAAAAATCCTTAAAGAGACATTCTTGTGTCTGGTATACTGGGGCAAAGTAAAATTGTGGAAGTGGAGTATTTTATATGTTTGTTCTTTCTCTACAAGCTTTAACAGGACACTATAAACAATAAGAACAACGAACAAAAATAATAATAATGAGTTCAGTGTGATTGTAAATGTTAACACAGCAGTAAGCTACGCAATCTTCTTGAACAAGTGCCTCTAGGGGGCGCAAAATGCGTCAGTTGATCGTGTTTGTCTGCCTGTCTCCTCTGGCTTTACCTATGTGCTTACAGCGTTGTTGTAGCTGTATTTTTTAAAATATTTTTCTCTAATAAATTGGATTTTTATTATATCCCTTGAGTACCTGCATCTTCTGTTCCTCTGCAATCTTCTTGAAGCCCGAAATATCTTTTGGTTGTTTTACATTTTATAACAACACTACACTAAAAAGTAGTCCATCACTGACACAGATAAGATTTGTTGAGAAGCAAATTTACATTTTGACTGTCCTCAAACCTTGCACTATAATGACCAGCATATATATCTTTATAAACGTAGGACATTTAAAGGGACACTAAACGCAAATTTTTTCTTTAATGTTTCAGATAGAGCATGCAATTTTAAGCAACTTTCTAATTTACTCCTATTATCATTTTTTTCATTCTCTTGCTATCTTTATTTAAAAAGCAGGAATGTGATGCATAGAAGCCGCACCATTTTTGGTTGAGAACCTGGGTTATGCTTGCTTATTGGTGGGTAAATGTCAGCCTCCAATAACCAAGCGCTATCCATGGTGCTGAACCTAAAATGGGCTGGCTGCTAAGATTTGCATTCATGATTTTCAAATGACGATAACAATAGAACGAAGAAAAATTGATAATAGGAGTAAATTAGAAAATTGATTAAAATTGCATGCTCAATCTGAATCATGAAAGAAAAAATTTGGGTTCAGTGTCCCTTTAAGTCTAAGCTACAATATATGACATTTTATATTTAAAGAGACAGTCTAGTCAAAATTAAACTTTCATAATTCAGATAGGGCATGCAATTTAAAACAACTTTCCAATTTACTTTTATCATTAAATTTGCTTTTTTCTCTTTGTATTCTTTGTTGAAAGCTAAACCTAGGTAGGCTCATAAACTGATTTCTAAGTCATTGAAGGCTGCCTCTTATCTCAGTGCATTGTGACTGTTTTTTCACAGCTAGACAGTGCTAGTTCATGCGTGTTATATAGATAACATTGTGCTCATTCCCGTGGAGTTATTTATGAGTCAGCACTGATTGGCTAAAATACAAGTGTCAAAAGCACTAAGAGGCATAAATGCAAGGTAATCACAGAGGTAAAAAGTATATTAATATAACCGTACTGCCTATGCAAAACTGGGGAACGGGTAATAATGGTTTTACCTATATTTTAAACAATAAAACATTCTGGATTAGACTGTTCCTTAAAAAAAAAAAAAAAAACTTGAGTCAGACTTTAACCTATGATATTTAGTTCTCCAGCAATGTGCCCCATCCTATGTTATTTGGACAGCTGATTATTTCCTTTGCAGTTTTGCATTTTATTATCATATGGAACAGTTGTGTCTAGGCCCATCCTAGGTACATGTGAATTTCTCCATTTAGTTCTTCTAATGCTCACACCTTTACAATTGTAATATGCTTTTAAATGCCCTAGTCTCTCTATAAATGTTAATCAGTCAGCAGGTTGAGGTGGCGCAGGGCAGTGGAATACATGCACCCACAAGGGCTGCAAAATGACACCTACTGGCATTTTAGCAAAGTGCACTAAATGTATACTATCTAGCCACTACAGTGCTGAATGTGCATTGCAGCAATTAAAAAAATAAAAAACGTTTAGTGTCCCTTTGTGTCTGCCCATTGAAATATAAAAACATTAAACACCCCCTGTTTTGTACAAAAACTGTGTGTTGCACACTCCCTAGAGGCCAAAAGACAAACCCTGTCACCTGCGTTGTCTTCAAAAGATGATCTGCAGCATTTTGTATGAAAAACAGGTGATAGTTTGTGTTTTTGGCTAATCTAGGGAGCGAGGAACAAGCACAATTTTAACACAAAAGCATGAGGTGTTTATAATGTCCCTTTTAGAGAAATATGAGCAAGAGATTAAATACAAATAATAGTAAAAGGTGTGCAACAAAAGAGCAGTTACATAATATCACAGAGGCTGGTTTAATGTGTACATCTTGATAATACATGCTTTTGTTTGATGTATATTGCATAATACTAGAATGATCTCTATTGTTAGTACTATGTATTGCTATACACATGCTACAAACTATTGCATAAGAAGACATTCATATTACACGACATACCTTACCACCTTCTTAAAGGGACAGAAAAAAAAAAACATTTTCTTTCATGATTTGGATATAACATACAATTTTATCCCCTTCATGCCATCCTAACAGCGCTGGGCTTTAACGCTGAAGGACAGCATGGAAAGTCCTACCTTATAAGGCGTCCTGCAGCCTCCTCCTTTTAATGAGTTTAAAGGGACACTGAACCCAAATGTTTTATTTTGTGATTCAGATAGAGCATGCAATTTTAAGCAACTTTCTAATTAACTCCTATTATAAAATGTTCTTCATTCTCTTGGTATCTTTATTTGAAAAGCAAGAATGTAAGTTTAGATGCCGGCCCATTTTTGGTGAACAACCTGGGTTGTTCTTGCCGATTAGTGGATAAATTCCCCCACCAATAAACAAGTGCTTTCCGGCGTCCTGAACCAAAAAGTGTCTGTCTCCTTGGCTTAGATGCCTTCTTTTTCAAATAAAGATTGCAAGAGAACAAAGAAAAATTGATAATAGGAGTAAATTAGAACCTTGCTTAAAATTGCATGCTCTGAATCACGAAAGAAAAAATGTGGGTTCAGTGGCCCTTTAAGATCAGACTGGGGGAGTGCCTTGCAACATAGGCAGTACCCCATGATCTGATCCCTGCCTTGAAATCACGTGATCGAATAGACGATCGCGTGATTTCATTTTGGCAGCAAGTTTTTACAGTGGAATATTGTTCCGATGTTAAACACTTGTGCTAGGCATGAAGAGGTTAAACAAATTCCAATGTACTTATATTATCCAATTTAGTTATATTATCTTTGCAGAAGAAACAGCATTGTACTACTGGCAGCTTGCTAAACACATCTAGTTAGCCAATCACAAGAGACAAATGTGTGCAGGCACCAATCAGCAGCTAGCTCCCACTAGTGTAGGATATGTGTGTATTATTTTTCAACAAGGGATACTAAGAGAATAAAGCACATTTGAAAATATAACATGCTCTATTTGAATTATGCATGTTTCATTTTGACTTTCCTATTCCTTTAGTTTCTTAAAGGGACAGGCAAGTCAAAAAAAAAACTTTCATGATTCAAATAGGGTATGTAATTTTAAACAACTTTCCATTTTACTTGTATCACCAATTTTGCTTTGTTCTTTTGGTAATCTTAGTTAAAAGCTAAACCTAGGAGGTTAATATGCTAATTTCTTAGACCTTGAAGGCTGCCTCTGCATTTGACAGTTTTTCACGACTAGAGGGCGTCAGTTCATGTGTTTCATATAGATAACATTGAGCTTATGCAACAACTAATTGATATAATCGATAATAATCGATTATGAAAATATTTGTCAACGAATCTCATAATCTATTAGTTGGTTTGTGCACAACACCAGCTGCTTCACTCCAATGAGCTCCTGCACATGGTATTGTGTTTGATGAAGTTTACAACTACTCCTGACTTATGTGCAACCCAGAAATAATCAATCATTTAGATTGTTTATATTTATATCAGGTGATTTGGGATTATGCTTTGCATGATATAGAGACAAGCTTGTTGTTTACATCTAGCCCTAGATTGATTGGAGTTGTTATTTGAATTGATGTGCACTATTATCTGTTTGCAGAATTATTAGTGGATCGCTTGCTATTGCTGATTATATGTACTGTATAAATAAATGTGTAAGGCTTTGTCCTGTTATTGATATACAGTCCTTAGCGCTTTTAACTTTTTTGTTTTTTTTATATTTTTAATTAATTCCAATTTGTACTAAATGTAACCTCTATGAGTATATATCTGTTATTTTAAGAGCAGACTAGATATTTTTCCCTAACCTTATAGCTGGTTATTTACCATTGCATATAGATATTCAAGATATTTTTATATTAGAATGAAGTCCATGCTTACTTTGGTAAGAGCCCCCTTGCAATAAATATCCCACCTTGGTAAAATTGGCAAAACCCTACTTATGCATCTCAGGCACCTCAACACCATCTGAGCGCCTCTGCTGCAGGCTAAAAAGCTAACAAAAAGTGAGCCAGCCTCAGCCAGGAGCATGTTGACCTTTTGATATTTTTGCAGTTCAAAGCAAAGTTTCTGAAAGAGTGAATAGCAGACTGTTATAAACAGTGATAGTTTAACTTTTCTAGTTCTACCGCTTTCTAGTTCTACCTCTTTTCAAGCAGTTAATGTTTTTGTTTTGATTAATTATAAAAAATTGTTCTGCTTAAATTGTAAAGTTGTAAAGTTTTAGTCTTTTGTAATACTCAGTATGTGGATTTTATCTTAAATATAAGAATTTTTTTTATTTTTTTTATCCGATTAAACGAAAAAATAATCGTCCAATTAATTGATTATGAAAATAATCTTTAGTTGCAGCCCTATGCACGTGAATATACCGAGGAGTGAGCACTGATTGGCTAAAATGCAAGTCTGTCATAAGGGGGCAGTCTGCAGAGGCTTAGATACAAGGTAATCACAGAGGTAAAATGTGTATTATAACTGTGTTGGTTATGCAAAATTAAGGAATGGGTAATTAACCTTTTGCCGCCGTTATGCCGTTGTATTTCGTCCAAACAGCGCTGGGCTTTTGCGCCGTTATGACGGAATACAACGTCATAGCTAACGGCTGTCCTGAAGCCTTTTGAGCTTCTTCGATTTGATCGCGGTCTGGAGGGCGTTGCTAGCGTTATAGGGACGCCCCCCAGACCCATTAATTGATTTCAATTTGTCTACATCGGAACAGTTGTTCCGATGTAGACACTTTATCCTTGGCAGGAAAGGGTTAAGGGATTATCTATCTTTTAAAACAACAACAATTCTGGTGTTGACTGTCCCTTTAAACTCGTTTCAGCTAAATATTAATATGCATGCACAAAATGTATTTCTGTTATTTACTGTTTGCTACAGAATAGCCATTGTTAAAAACCCTAAATGTGAAACAACAAAAACATGTATTTAATTAATGCTGGGATGCTGCCACTACAACTTGTTAACCGGTTGATTGACAAATATTCTAAGTTTGAAATATATGGAACCCCTGTTTGATTTTGTAGATCTTCTTACTCCCTGTGCACAGTTTTGCAATGTTTCTCACCTGGTCCATAGAATTTCTTTCCTCTGGTCACATCAAACACTTTGCCATTTATTGCCATCAGGATCCTGGGATTTTTAGTGCCATCATATTCACTAAGTTCTTCCAAAGTAAAGTCCCTTCTCTTCATCTTGGGAAGCTGCTCTTCTGCAGGCTCTACATTTTGAGGTTTGTCTCCTCTGACTATTTTGTAAAGAAGGTACAAACACAGGCACAGGAGAGAGATATTTAAAGGAGAAGTAAAGATTTCTTGCAATATACCGGTACTTTCTTCTGCCATTTTTATTTCACCCTTTCAAACCCTAAACATTCGAATCTCTCTTCTTCTTGTTGTTGGTGGTGGTGTTTATCTGAGAGAAATAAAATAGATGCACTAAACATATGTATTGCAAAGTGGCAGCTTGCCTATTTAAAATGAATGCACATGTACATGTATTTTTAAGCTCTTGTAATAATTAATCAAATGTTTGGTAACAATGTATTTTTATTTGTACAACCTTGATGATCTACAGTGGAAAGTGACAACAAACTACAACCTAAAATTTAACAAATCACAAGGGACAACTAGAAATTCCCTGAACGCACAAAGCCAACACGGAGCTGCACTTACCCTGCTTCTTCAATGTTCTTCTTGTGAGCCAACGCTGTTCCTCTGTGTCACTCCCAGCTCTACGGAAAACCTGGAAGCAAAACTCCAGGATTGGCTGTCAAAAGACTTTCATGCTCACACTAAGAAAAAAAAAATACTTTTTTTGCCACTCCTATTCTAGGTCAAATGCCATTTTACCTAATGTGCAATATACGCTGAGTAACTTATTTGTAACTATCATTTTTCTTGAGACAAATTTAGAACATCTCTGTTATCTGTTGTTGCATAGAATTGGAGATTGTGAAGATTAAAAAGCATATTGCAGTTTGGACATGAGGCAAGTAATATACAGCTATTCCCTCAAATCAGACGACATAAATTTAATAAATCCGCAGGGAGTTTTTATTTTCATGGTGCTAAAAGCATGGTTTGTACTGATGCATATTATTCTGTTTATTTAATATATTCGTGGACAATACTTGTATTATCACACAAAACATTTTGCGAGTGAAACACGTTGTATTGCCTTTCAATAACGAACATATATTTCAGCCATCTACGCTAACAAACATCCATGTGTAGTGTTTAACAATTGTTTACGTGGAAAATGGGAAACGTTAAAATGCAATAAACGTGTTAATTTAATCACAACATATACATAGAAAGGCTTTATTTTTTCAGGGTTTTTTTTTCTAGCGCCTTCTTTTAAAACACCTCCCATAGTCTGTAGTGGGTAACGTTGAAATAAAAAAAAATTCAGATTCATCTACTAACTCTGACTCCTATCCAGCAATGAGAGATCCAATACTCCACTAAACAGCCAGCCAAGCGACAAGCGCCAAACTAATGGGAGAGCGCATGCGCATATTGTCTGTCTATTGAAGCCTTCCCAGTTTCCTCCAGGAAGGGTAGAGAAAATTTAGAGTGCGCATGCGTAAAGGGGCGTTCTTTCCATTCTGTCGTAACTACTCTCAAGAGTCGATTTTTTTTTTTTTAAACTAACTTTATTTGTTAATAAACATTTGACCCTTTATTTTTGCAAGGGATGTTCTGTTACACATTACAGTGCAACTGCAAACGTTATTTCAGTCTTTAGATTGTACAATGATTCCATACACAACATATTTTGTGTGCCATTGTTATTTTATATCCAGTTATTTCAGCACAATTGCTTTTGACAGATCTGTGTCCTTACGGGGAAGGGGGAGTTTCTGTCCTGTTATCCAATGGGAATCTAGAAAACACAAGCACTGCAGCCCAATGAGTTATCAGAATTATGTACTGACAGGCTTGTCCTAAAAGGGAATCTCACCATACGACCGCATTCTATAACGTTACTGTCACTGACTACACTCACACGTTTCAATACATAGGGGAAATGAAATTACTTTATCCCCCGCCCTTCTGATTTCTTATACAACAATGGCTAGCCTAAAGCGGGACAACAGGCTGACCTCCTGGCAGAGTACTCTGTGTGGGGGTGCAGCTGGGGTGCTGAGCCGCACTGTCACTGCCCCATTGGATGTGGTGAAAGTACTGGCCCAAGTGGGAACTTTCCACTCCAAACAGGGCTTCCTCAGTACTTTTCAGCTGCTGTATAAAGCAGAGGGGGTTAAAGCTTTTTGGAAGGGCAATTGTACCGCCTGTGTGCGCTTCTTTCCTTACAGCGCTGTGCAGCTCACTGCATATAACAGGTAAGTGGGCACCTACTTGTATTTGCTGATGCTTTAATAGATTTCCTTTTAACACTTAATATACAATGTTACCAATGCACACATCTTACCCAGAATTCTCTTGTGCATTGGTAACTGTATATTAAGTATTTCTGAGAAAAAGCAAGCAGGGAATCTTGCCTACACGTGCTAATTTCCTAGGCAAATATTTACATTGATTTAATTTTGAGACATGGAGGATTTTAATTTCAGTTTTTTATCTCCCCCCATAATTTTAATATATATATATATATATATATACACATATACAAAACACGGAAGGGAACTGCACTCTCATACTGGACCGGGTACACATCCTATGACCCTGCAACATGCTCAGCCCTGGGTTCCCACTGGCACTCACAGGAAGCTGTGCTGCTCACAGAGTCACAGGCAGTTAACCCCAGTCAGGTCTGGGTGCAAGAACCATAGGGAAAATTACAAAACAAATTAATACAACACACATAGAAAACCCAGCACTCACTTATATGTTTAGAGTGATTACATATTCCTGTGCACCCTTCCCTTGTTCTCAGTTTGTTTGGATTTGAAAGCTTGCATTGTGTGGTTGTTTTATGGTCCCAGGTATTGGAAAGGACCTTGACGAGGTACATGGGCTTGTCCCATTTGGCCAGATGCGGTAACTAACCTTTCCATTTTTGCTTTTAAATCTTAGCTGAGAGCTTGTAAGTGTGTGTGTGTGTATATATATATATATATATATATATATATATATTAATTACACACACACACACAATACCACTACAGTTTACTAAGGGTTTACTAAAACTCCAGTCAAAGTGACATCATTATCAAGAAATGACATGCAACCATTAGAGCATGTCATTTAAAGGGTACGATTTATCAATCTGCAAGCAGACGGGATTCACAAGTTGTGAACCTGTCTGCACTTGATCAGAAATTGTGTGTGGGGGAGGGGATATGTTCCCCATATTTATCATTACACGACGGAACACTTGAGCAATGCCACTCCCTACCTCAAGCAACCAATTGCGTTAGAGTATGGCTGGTCAATCACCCAGGTCGAATGAATCCGGTGTGATTTTCATCCGCCAACTCAAGTTTGGCAGAGATTATGAAGTAGTGGTTTAAAATCACTGTTTCATAAATATCAGTTGCAGACTCAAATGAGCGAGTCTGCAACCGATCAAGGTATTTGCTTTGTCATAAATCTTGCCCTCAGTCTATTGACCCTATACTACTCACAGAGCACTGCTGGTCCTGAGCAGAAACTGCCACTGATCCAATCGGCAGCGCGAGTCACACAACTGAGATGTGGAACTAGCAGTGCTGATTGGATCGGTGGGATTTTCCACTTGGGACCAGCAGTGCTCTGCGAGTCCTGAAGGTATTTCTACTGTGTGCTTAACCCCTTTGCTGGTGTTAAACACACAGTAGTCTAAGGTCGATAGTTTAAAAATGACATGCTCTATTAGACGAGGGCAGGGTTCTTCAAACTTTTCTCCCCAAGACCCAGTGCCATGATACCAAATACCTTTGCGACCCTATTTTTTAAGTTTGGTCTGAAAATTTTTGAAGTAATATACAACAAGATAGCTGCAATTTTGTGACTATGTGTGCCTACTTTATGCCTGATTGTAGTCAATCTTAATAGGGTTGTAAAGGGTAACAATATACACACACCACCTCAAATACTCTCATACAACACACACACACAGCACACACACTCTCATAATACACACACATACTCTCATACAGCACATACATCACACACAAACTAATACAATGCAAATAAAGCATACACTCTCATACAACACACACATACTCTCATACAGCACATACATCACACATTCACATATAACACACACACTCACATATAACACACACTCTCATACAACATACACCACACACATACTCTCATACAACACACACCACACTCTAATACAGTACATACTTCACACACACACCACACACAAACTCTCATAAAACACACACACTCTCATACAATGCATACACAGCACATAAACCACACACTCACATATAACACACACAAACACACACACCACACTCTTCTACAACACAGTCACAAGTCATGACCCAGTATTGGGTCCTGACCCGTGGTTTGAAGAACCCTGGACTAGAGCATGTCATTTTTTTAAAACTATAATGGCCCTTTAAAGATAGGAAAAAAGTAAAGCACTAATTATACATGATATACATTGAAAAAAGTTACTAATAAACAAACCGCTGTGGTATTGGTGGAATTTGACGCACAAGCATAAAAAATTCTCATCACAGGAAAATCTGTTTTGAAGTATAAAAACGTCAGTTTAAAGTATTATTTTAAATAAGCAAAGGAGCATTAACCCCTTTGCTACTGGCCCAGGAAGTTCAGAAAAAAACTCTCAAAGTCCCTGGAGATTTTTTTTTAGCATTTTTGCTATCACTCTGTTTAAATAGAAATAGAGCCTTTGGCCCCTATTTATCAAGCCATCAACCGCAAATACGCTGGAGAGCTTGATTCTCCTCATTTATCAAACCCTACAGACAGTCAAAAGTAGAAATCTGTGATGTAACATACAATCTGCCGGTCTCAGTCTGACACAGATCGATGCTTATGTCATTACAGATGTTCTGAATGCAAATTAGGCACCATCTGACTACTTTTGCTAATTAACAAATAATTACCAGGTACGCTTGCCACTATTCTGGCCTAGCGTACCTGGTTTTCAATCTGCCGCCCTGGAGGCGGCGGATGCCATAGGAATCAATGGGAGTCTGAAAGCAGCGAAAGCTTATGATTGCTGCTGCCCGATATCCCATTGATTCCTATGGGAGAATAAAAGTTACGTTTACACCTAACACCCTAACATGTACCCCGAGTCTAAACACCCCTAATCTACCGCCCCCTAAACCACCGCCACCTACATTATACTTATTAACCCCTAATCTTCCGCTCCCGAAACCTCTGCAACCTACATAAAGTCATTAACCCCTATCCTGCCGCTCCCGGAGCCCACCGCAACTAAATAAATGTATTAACCCCTAAACTGCCAGCCCCCACATCACAATAAACTAAATAAAACTATTAACCCCTAAACCTAACAGCCCGCTAACTTTATATTAAATATTAACTCATCCCTATCTTATAATACATTTAAACGTACCTTTAGATTTAAATTAAACTATTAATTAACCTACCCTAACTATTATAATAAAATTACATTAAACTATATTAAATTAATAATTAATCTAACCTAACTTTTATACTAAAATTACATTAAACTACAAATTAAATTAACTATATTATATATTTAAACACCTAACCCTACTCAAATACAACTAAGTTACAAAAAATAACAAACATTAAGTTACACACAAAAAATAAACACTAAGTTACAGAAAATAAAAAAGAAATTATCAAAGATTTAAACTAATTACACCTAATCTAAGGGCCCTATGAAAATAAAAAAGCACCCCAAAATAAAAAAAACCCAACCTACAATAAACTACAAATAGCCCTTAAAAGGGCCTTTTGCGGGTCATTGCCCCAAAGAAATCAGCTCTTTTACCTGTAAAAAAAAAAAAATGCAAATACCCTCCCAACAGTAAAACCCACCACCCACACAACCAACCCCCCAAATAAAAAGCTAACTCAAAGAACTTAAGCTCCCTATTGCCCTGAAAAGGGTATTTGGATGGGCATTGCCCTTAAAACGACATTTAGCTCTATTGCAGCCCAAGTCCTAATCTAAAACTAAAACCCACCCAATAAACCCTTAAAAAATCCTAACACTAACCCCAGAAGATTTTACTTACAGTTTTGAAGATCCAACATCCATCCTCCAAGAACCCGGGAGAAGTTCTCAACAAAGCGGCCGAAGTCTTCATCCAAGCCCGCAGAAGTCTTCATCCAGTCGGCGCGGAGCAGCTCCATCTTCAAGACATCCGTCGCGGAGCATCCTCTTCTTTCCGACGACTACTGACGAATGAAGGTTCCTTTAAATGACGTCATCCAAGATGGCGTCCCTTAGTTTCCGATTGGCTGATAGCATTCTATCAGCCAATCGGAATTAAGGTTGAAAAAAATCCTATTGGCTGTTGCAATCAGCCAAAATAATTGAGCTTTCATTCTATTGGCTGATCCAATCAGCCAATAGGATTGAGCTCAAAATCTATTGGCTGATTGGAATAGCCAATAGAATGAAAGCTCAATCCTATTGGCTGATTGCAACAGCCAATAGGTTTTTTTCAACCTTAATTCCAATTGGCTGATATAATTCTATCAGCCAATCAGAATCTAAGGAACGCCATCTTGGATGACGTCATTTAAAGGAACCTTCATTCGTTGGAAAGAAGAGGATGCTCCGCGTTGGATGTCTTGAAGATGGAGCTTCTCCGTGCCGAATGGATGAAGATCGAAGATGCCGTCTGGATGAAGACTTTGGCCGCTTCGTTGAGGACTTCTCCCGGCTTCTTGGAGGATGGATGTTGGATCTTCAAAACTGTAAGTAAATCTTCTTTGGTTAGTGTTAGGATTTTTTAAGGGTTTATTGGGTGGGTTTTAGTTTTAGATTAGGACAGCAATAGAGCTAAATGCCCTTTTAAGGGCAATGCCCATCCAAATGCCCTTTTCAGGGCAATGGGTAGCTTAGGTTTTTTGAGTTAGCTTTTTATTTGGGGGGTTGGTTGTGTGGGTGGTGGGTTTTACTGTTGGTGTGGTATTTGTATTTTAGTTTAAAGGTAAAAGAGCTGACTTCTTTGGGGCAATGCCTTGCAAAAGGCCCTTTTAAGGGCTATTTGTAGTTTATTGTAGGTTAGGGGTTTTTTTATTTTGGGGGGGGGGGCTTTTTTATTTTCATAGGGCCCTTAGATTAGGTGTAATTAGTTTAAATCTTTGATAATTTCCTTTTTATTTTTTGTAAATTAGTGTTTATTTTTTTGTGTAACTTAGTGTTTGTTATTTTTTGTAACTTAGTTGTTAGTTTTTGGTAACTTAGTAAATTTTTAGTGTAGATTTAAATTATTTGAGTAGGGTTAGGTGTTTAAATATATAATATAGTTAATTTAATTTGTACTTTAATGTAATTTTAGTATAAAAGTTAGGTTAGATTAATTTTTAGTTTAATATAGTTTAATGTAATTTTATTATAATAGTTAGGGTAGGTTAATTATTAATTTAATATAGTTTAATGTAATTTTAGTATAATAGTTAGGGTAGGTTAATTATTAGTTTAATATAGTTTAATTTAAATCTAAAGGTAAGTTTAAATTTATTATAAGATAGGGATGATTTAATATAAAGTTAGCGGGCTGTTAGGTTTAGGGGTTAATAGTTTAATTTTGTTTATGGCGATGTGGGGGGCTGGCGGTTTAGGGATTAATACATTTATTTAGTTGCGGTGGGCTCCAGGAGCGGCAGGATAGGGGTTAATGACATTATGTAGGTGGCGGCGGTATAGTGGGTGGCAGATTAGGGGTTAATAAGTATTATGTAGGTGGCAGTGGGCTCCGGGAGCAGTGGAATAGGGGTTACTAATTTTATTAGAGTGGCGGTGGGCTCCGGGAGCAGCGGGATAGGGGTTAATAACTTTATTGAGTTGCGGCGGTATAGGGGTTAAACAGTTTAGTATAGTGGCGGTGCTTAGTGACAGTATTCAAATAAAGCTGGGAAAAAGCAGAAGAGCAGCGATATCGATCACTGTTAGTTAACAGTCCGCTGCTCATCGCCCGTACTTGGTGCGCGGCTTTTTGACAGCTTTTTTGGTAACTATAGAGAGCGTATTCAGGTCCGCGGCAGCGATGTCAGGCAAGCGTATTGGTGCCGTCGAATGCATGTAAGTTGACGGCTTGATAAGTAGGCCTCTGTGTTTTTTTTTATTTACCTATAAAAACCACTTATATTTTTAAAGTAGACAACCCAAGTTATTTATCTAGGCCCATTTTGGTATATCTGATACTACTATTTGGCCACTAAACAATTATATAAAAAAAATCATTAACTTTTTCGCAGACTTTGGGTTTCTCACTGAAATTATTTACACACAACTACTGCAGTCATAGGACAAATGGTTGTAAGGTTAATTTTTGCTGTAGTGTATAGATTAGCCTCCTATCTGACACCTCCCACCCCCTGATTCCTACCTGATCCATCCCAAACAGCTCTATTCCATCCTCTCTCCCTACTGGTCACCACCATCTTAGATACTAGCAGACAGTCTGCCAATATGCAGTTTAGGACTTTATTTATTTTAACTATGTTTATTCATTTCTGTAGTGTAGGGGTCCCTCCAACCTCCCTGATCTCCCCAACGGCTCTCCAAAACCATATTTATTGTAATTTATTTCTATCATAATTTATTGTATAATACATTTTATTAATTTTCAGAAGGGTCCCCCATTCCAAGATTATCTTTTTCTGTAGACAATTTTCTGTAAAGTAGGGTCCCATCCCTGCCTTACATTTTTTTTTTCTTCTGTTGTGTAGGGAACTCCTTCATCCTCCACTGGGCCATGCACACTGCTCCCACTTGGCACCAGCAGAGGTTCATTACAGACTGTGACACAGACAATGTCACTCTGTAGCGATTGCTGTTCTGTCATCATATTGTAAGGGAGCACAATCAATACTAAGAATATTGTGGGAACGATGCAAATTTGATAATAGAAAGAAAATGTTGTGGTTTCATATGCCTTCAAATACCTAATTATTTATAATTAAAATCAAGATACTGATTTAACCTACATTGCAAGACTTTGTTATGTTTGTATTACAATAATACAATACTAAGAGCACCCAAGCAAATATTTTTTTCCTTTTAAAATAGAGCAGACACATTTATAAAAGCTATACAATAAAAAAAAATATTTATAACACAATAGAGTAAGCCAATTGAAAGAAACTTGAACCACATTTACATTCCTATGCGTTTGAACATGCGTTCTAATAATACTTGAGGGTTACTGCAGGTTAAACTTGTGTACTAGAATAGGAGGGATCAGAGCTCACATAATTTATCCAATCCAAATGTGACCAGAGTTATCCAAGTCCTTTATGAAATGCTGTAGGAGTCATATTGAATAACTTGCTCTATAAGTGAGGGTGCATGTTGGTTTAGGTCACAAATCATCTCCCATCTAAGGCAGTTTGAATAATGAATGCAGTCTCATTATGCTCCTCTTAAAGGGACGTACAATTTTCTGTAGAGTTTGATTCCTGTGATGTGTAAAATAGGAGAAACAAATATTTACTTATTATTTAAAATTGAAACCTATTCAAATATTTTATAATTGTTATGCCAAATGGCATTTTTTTTATGTCTCTTTAAAGACAAATATTGGAAATAATTGTTTTGTTTATTTTAAGGTACTGAAAAAAAGCCATAATATTGTTTTCTAAAAAGTTTGTAAACTGCATATTCAATTGTAAATTTTCTCCCTACCCTATACAACAATGCAGTATTATATACAAATTAAGCAAGTTTATATGCAAGACTTTAGCTTCTAGACACCCAGTATGGAGGGTTCCTCTCTAACTCTCCAGAACATTATATCAGACCATGCACTTTTGCAACTAAATAAAGTATATGACCGAACATGGGAGAAAGTTTTCAGTAGTTGGCATTTACTTATTTTTGGAGATATATACTATGTTAGCCAAAAATGTTTGGCACAAAGCAATACTTGTGTTAAAGTTTCACACAATTTTTTTCTCTGTTTCTTTAATCTGGAACATAGTTTATGTAAATTAACCCGATTTGTTTTATATTAATATCCTTGAATATGCAATCAAACGTCTGACTTGACAGCTGTTCTAAATGCTTAGTATTGATTTTAAAAACAAAAAAAACATTTTGCCATATTGGCAAAGGGGTTGGTATGAAAGCTTGTATAGCTAAAATTATTATTATTATTATTATTATTATTATTTTTGAGCGTATTTATGTTTTTTTTCCAGGAATACATTCTACTGAATATTGAGGATCAAGATCTCTAAAGAGTATAGCAACAAAGAATAATAAATGCAATAGTAAAAGTGAGAAGAAATATATTGTAAAGGGTGTAATGCATTATAAAGTCAAGACTGGTTCCATGAATAGTCAAGGCACCAACAGCTATTACACCTACAGAGTAAAGAACTAGAATATAAACACATTTAGAATACTTAGCTATTGTGATTGCACTAAAAGGAAAGAGGAGAAAAAGAGATTATGGAGTATAGACTTCTTTGTGTTACGCAAAGGCCACATTAATCTCAAGGACATTGAAGTGTCCACCTTACCCAAGCAGGACTTTCATTATGTGTTTAACCCCTTTGCATGGGTTAAACACATTATCAGGCTCACTGATGAAAAAAATGACATGTTCTAACAATTTTTAACATGCCAAACATCTAGTCCTATAAAGATAAACCCCTATAATATCTTACCAAACTTGACTTAAAGACCATGTTCCACCAAAACTTTGGGAACAGAGAACTTCTGTACTGGGTCTTAAATTGAGGAAAAATATTCCTAAATTATTCTGTGTTTTGTCAGATATGTTTAAAAGCTAGGAAATTTAGTAGCCAGATATTTTTCACTTTGACCCAGTGATTGTTGCTAATTAGACTTATAGGTAAATGAGTTTGTGCGCTGCTCAATGCAATTACTGTGTAGTATGTAGACGGGTCAGATCATTTTCAGTACAGGTAGCCCTCAGTTTATGCTGGGGTTAGGTTCCAGAAGGAATGGTTGTAAATTGAAACCCAGTTTATACTGTAAGTCAAAGGAAAGTGAGGGAGATAGGTTCCAGGCCCCTCTCAAAATTGTCATAACGCCTAATACATTTATTTTTAATGCTTTGAAATGAAGACTTTAAATGCTAAACAGCATTATAAACCTAATAAAATAATCACACAACACAGAATATATCATTAAACTAAGTTAAATGAACAAAAACATTTGCTAAACATCATTATAAACCTAATAAAATAATCACACAACACAGACTTCACTTGCATTTTTCTGCAAACGGTTCTTTCTATTCATTCCAATCTGGACTGATTTATAGGCAGGAAGATCTTGTTCCTTTGAAATCTGCTCGATAGCTCAGGTCTGGTTAAACTGATTAATTTCAGCTTGCTTGGCTTTGCTGCAACACAAGCGGACAGCTCCACCTACTGGCTATTTTAATAAATGCACTGCTTCTCAATGCTTTTCAATAGTCACATGACTGGAAAAAAAGGTTGTTATTCTGAAACGGTGCAAATTGAACCGTTGTAAAACGAGGGCCACCTGTATTTTGCAGCAAACTACTGTTATTTAATATGTCTTCCAGCCCCTATAGGGAGCATGGGACAAGCCCAATTTTTACAGCAAAAGCAAGCAAAACAAATAATATATACAGTAATGTTTTTTGTTCTTGAGTTAAAATAATTTGAGAAATTACATTTTTGTTGAATGTCCCTTTAATTCATATATTTTTTTTTTTTTTCTAGGTTTATATCACTGTTTATGGATGATTTGGGTCAAATTTCCCAATGGAAAGCCATTGTTGCAGGAAGTCTGGCAGGAATGGTGGCGGCAGTTGTTATATATCCTACTGACGTCATTAAAACACGACTTATTGTTCAAAACAGCCTGGATCCCACATACAGAGGGATAATTTATGCATTATGTTCTATCTATTATCAAGAAGGATTTCAGGCTCTTTATAGAGGAGTTTCACTAACTGTCCTGGGTAAGACCTAAATACACGATTAGTAAAATATAAATATTTTATTATTATTTTTTTTAAAAAGTAACTACAATTAAAAACAAAAAATAAAAAACATAACCCAAAAACTTTAATCACAGTTGTTAATCATTACAAGTGCTGTAGAACTCAAAATGTTTTAGGTAAAAATACACGTAAATTGACACACTTAAAGGGACACTGAACCCAATTTTTTTCTTTAGTGATTCAAATACAGCATTCAATTTTAAGCAACTTTCTAATTTACTTCTATTATCAAATTTTCTTCATTCTCTTGGTATCTTTATTTGAAAAGCAAGAATGTAAGTTTAGATGCCGGTCAATTTTTAGTGGACAACCTGGGTTGTTCTTGCTGATTGGTGGATAAATTCACCCACCAATAAACAAGTGCTGTCTAGGGTTCTAAACCAAAAAATGGCTTGCTCCTTAGCTTAGATGCCTTCTTTTTCAAATAAAGATAGCAAAAGAACGAAGAAAAATTGATAATAGCAGTAAATTAGAAAGTTGTTTAAAATTGCATGCTCTATCTGAATCACAAAAGAAAAATTTTGGGTTCAGTGTCCCTTTAACCCCTTAACGACGCATGTACGTCGCACACAACTTTGTCTTAAAAGACCAGCGACGTACCCTATACGACATTAGGGGCTTAAAGCGGCTGGAAGCGATCCTGCTCGCTTCCAGACGCTTTCCGGTTATTGCAGTGTTGCCTCGACATCGAGGCATCCTGCAATAACACCCCTTGCCCATCCGATGCAGAGAGAGCCACTCTATGGCCCTCTCTGCACCGGACGTCGGTGGCCGGTATCGTTGGTGGGTGGGAGGCGGGTGGGCGGCCATCGATTTTAGCTATGACGTGGAGGGGGGCGGGATAGGGGGCGTGACCGTCAGGGGCGCGTGCACTGGGTGGAAGCGGGTGGGAACGGCTACACTACAGAAATGTAAAAATAAAAAGTTAGAGTGGGTACAAAATAATTTTAAACATACATCTAAGGGATCTGGGCGGGGGGTTGCTCTTTGGCTGGGGGGAAGCTACACTACAGAAAAAAATAAAATATAAAAAAGCAGGGTTTTTTTGTAAACTGGCTACTGGCAGACAGCTGCCAGTACCCAAGATGGCTACCATTAAGGTAGAGGGGGAGGGATAGAGAGCTGTTTGGGGGGGATCAGGGAGGTTGGGGGCTAAGGGAGGATCCTACACAGAAGCAAAAAATACCTTTTATTTTAGTACTCGGACTTTCTGCCAGTACTTAAGATGGCGGGGACAATTGTGGGGTGGGGGACGGAAGAGAGCTGTTTGGGAGGGATCAGGGGGTGTGATGTGTCAGGTGGGAGGCTGATCTCTACATTAAAGCTAAAATTAACCCTGCAAGCTCCCTACAAGCTACCTAATTAACCCCTTCACTGCTAGCCATAATACACGTGTGATGCGCAGCGCCATTTAGCAGCATTCTAATTACCAAAAAGCAATGCCAAAGTCATATATGTCTGCTATTTCTGAACAAAGGGGATCCCAGAGAAGCATTTACAATCATTTGTGCCATAATTGCACAAGCTGTTTGTAAATAATTTCAGTGAGGAACCTAAAGTTTGTGAAAAAGTGAACTTTTTTTTTTTTATTTGATCGCATTTGGCGGGGAAATGGTGGCATGAAATATACCAAAATGGGCCTAGATCAATACTTTGGGTTGTCTACTACACTAAAACTAAAATTAACCCTACAAGCTCCCTAATTAACCCCTTCACTGCTGGGCATAATACACGTGTGGTGCGCAGCTGCATTTAGCGGCCTTCTAATTACCAAGAAACAACGCCAAAGCCATATATGTCTGCAATTTCTGAACAAAGGGGGTCCCAGAGAAGCTTTTACAACCATTTGTGCCATAATTGCACAAGCTGTTTGTAAATAATTTCAGTGAGAAACCTAAAATTGTGAAAAATGTTACGTTTATTTTCATTTGATCGCATTTGACGGTGAAATGGTGGCATGAAATGTACCAAGATGGGCCTAGATCAATTCTTGGGGTTGTCTACTACACTACACTAAAGCTAAAATTAACCCTAGAAGCAGTAGGGAACATGCTTTCTAATTAACCCCTTCACTGCTGGGCATAATTCACGTGTGGTGCGCAGCGGCATTTAACGGCCTTCTAATTACAAAAAAGCAACACCAAAGCCATATATGTCTGCTATTTCTGAACAAAGGGGATCCCAGAGAAGCGTTTACAACAATTTACGCCATAATTGCACAAGTTGTTTGCAAATAATTTCAGTGAGAAACCTAAAGTTTGTGAAAAAGTGAACAATTTTTTTTTTATTTGATCTCATTTGGCGGTGAAATGGTGGCATGAAATATACCAAAATGGGCCTAAATCAATACTTTGGGATGTCTTCTAAAAAAAAATATATATACATGTCAAGGGATATTCAGGGATTCCTGAAAGATATCAGTGTCCCAATGTAACTAGCGCTAATTTTGAAAAAAAGTGGTTTGGAAATAGAAAAGTGCTACTTGTATTTATTGCCCTATAACTTGCAAAAAAAGCAAAGAACACGTAAACATTGGGTATTTCTAAACTCAGGACAAAATTTAGAAACTATTTAGCATGGGTGGTTTTTAGTGGTTGTAGATGTGTAACAGATTTTGGGGGTCAAAGTTAGAAAAAGTGTGTTTTTTTCCAATTTTTCATCATATTTTATCATTTGTTTTTATAGAAATTATAAGGTATGATGAAAATAATGGTATCTTTAGAAAGTCCATTTAATGGCGAGAAAAACGGTATATAATATGTGTGGGTACAGTAAATGAGTAAGAGGAAAATTACAGCTAAACCCAAACACCACAGAAATGTAAAAATAGCCCTGGTCCTTAAAGGGATATTAAACCCAAAACAAATATTTCTTGATTCAGATAGAGAATACAATTTTAAACAACATTCCAATTTACTTAAATTATCTAATTTGCTTCATTCTTTAGATATCCTTTGTTAAAGAAATAGCAATGCACATGGGTGAGCCAATCACACGAGGCATCTATGTGCAGCCACCAATCAGCAGCTACTGAGCCTATCTAGATATGCTTTTCAGAAAAGTATATCAAGAGAATGAAGCAAATTAGATAATAGAAGTAAATTGGAATGTTGTTTAAAATATATATATTTTCTATCTGAATCATGAAAGAAATGTTTTGGGTTTAATATCCCTTTAAGGGAAAGAAATTGAAAAATGGCCTTGTCCTTAAGGGGTTAATAAACATTTTTCCAAAACTATGCAGATTAAATATTGCTTTGTTGTTAAAGGGTAAATGCTGCTAATACATAATCTAAATTATTCACTAGTAGCCCTGGGTCAGAAAATTAATGTTGGCTTCCTCTTCAATGTATATTTTTCTTAAATTCATGTTTTTGGTTGTTATGTTGCTTTTCGTTTGCTTTTTTTGAGGAAGCATCACTTGTATCAGTCTGTGTGTGTTCATATAAAATTGTAGATGCAGGGAGACAGCAGATGTTGAGAATTGTTGCCAACTGCCTCCTTTTTTCTGGTACAGTCACATTTCTTAGCTTCATGTTTCTGCCTTTTAAAGGGGCGCAGCATAACTGTTAAAAGCTGACATGAAAATATCATCTGAACATCTCTGTGTAAAAAGAGAAGATATTTTACCTCACAACTTGCTTAAAGGGGCAGTAAACCTACAAAATGTTATATAATTCTGCACATAGTGTAGAATTATATTACATTATGTTAGCGCTATCTTTATACAATAAACTATTGCAGCCATATTTTATTATAAAGTACAGTTTTTCAGACCGCCACTTCTTGCTCTACTGAGCGGGTCGCACCATTAAACTCTTTAGACATCAGGCTCTTCATGTGCTGGGACTGGAATTCAGATAACATACCAAAAATCCAGATTTACTTGGGCATTTCAGGGCTTTTTAACTTACTGCCACCAATCACTGCATCGGCAAAGATCAAAAATGAATACCTCAAAATGCCACCTACTTGTGAAACTTTCAATAGTGTTTAAGCAAAAGTAAATCATAAAAAACTAATCCTCAACATATCAATATGTATTGTTCTCCATTCCAGCAGTCCCAATACAGTAGTTAGCCGGTTAAACATATTGAGTTAAGATCACTGTCTAATTTCAGGCTGTGTCACCTAGGGTGCTTTGTGGTGTCCTATTATACATCAGCTGAAGTGTTAATAATTTAAAAGGACATAAAACCCATTTTGTTTTTCTTTCCTGATTCAGATAGAGCAGGCAATTTTCAACAACTTTTCCAATTTACTCCTATTACCACTCTGTTCACTTAGTGCTTCAGGCATGTGCATGCTATCTACCTAGGTAACTCATCAACAAAGAATAACATGAGAACAAAGCTGATGATAGAAGTAAATTGGAAACTTAATAAAATTGTATTCTCTTTCCGAATAATAAAAGAAGAATTTGGGGTTTTATGTCCCTTTAACCCTTGCTTTTTTATTTTGGTACTTGCTGTAAAAGTATGCTTCCTATGCCAGAGTATTGGAAGTGATGAGGAGCTTAAAGAGGCATGAAACCCAAAAATGTTCTTTCATGATTCAGATAGAAATACAATTTTAAACCCTTAAGGACAAGGCCATTTTTCAATTTCTTTTCCTTAAGGACCAGGGCTATTTTTACATTTTTGCGGTGTTTGTGTTTAGCTGTAATTTTCCTCTTACTCTTTTACTGTACCCACACATATTATATACCGTTTTTCTCGCCATTAAATGGACTTTATAAAGATACCATTATTTTCATCATATCTTATAATTTTCTATAAAAATATTATAAAATATGAGGAAAAAATTGAAAAAAACACACTTTTTCTAACTTTGACCCCCAAAATCTGTTACAAATCTACAACCACCAAAAAACACCCATGCTAAATAGTTTCTAAATGTTGTCCTGAGTTTAGAAATACCCAATGTTTACATGTTCTTTGCTTTATTTGCAAGTTTTAGGGCCATAAATACAAGTAGCACTTTGCTATTTCCAGACCACTTTTTTTCAAAATTAGCGCTAGTTATATTGGGACACTAATATCTTTCAGGAATCCCTGAATATCCATTGACATGTATATATTTATTTTTTAGAAGACATCCCAAAGTATTGATCTAGGCCTATTTTGGTATATTTCATGCCACCCTTTCACCACCAAATGCGATCAAATAAAAAAAGTGTTCACTTTTTCACAAATTTTTTCACAAACTTTAGGTTTCTCACTGAAATTATTTACAAACAGCTTGTGCAATTATGGCATAAATAGTTGTAAATTATTCTCTGGGATCCCCTTTGTTCAGAAATAGCAGACATATATGGCTTTGGCGTTGCTTTTTGGAATCCCTGAATACCGCTGCGCACCACACGTGTATTATGCCCAGCAGTGAAGGGGTTAATTAGGGAGCATGTAGGGAGCTTCTCAGGTTAATTTTAGCTTTAGTGTAGTGTAGTAGACAACCCCAAGTATTGATCTAGGCCCATCTTGGTATATTTCATGCCACCATTTCACCACCAAATGAGATCAAATAGAAAAAAAAACGTTACATTTTTCACAATTTTAGGTTTCTCACTGAAATTATTTACAAACAGCTTGTGCAATTATGGCACAAATGGTTGTAAAAGCTTCTCTGTGACCCCCTTTGTTCAGAAATAGCAGACATATATGGCTTTGGCATTGCTTCTTGGTAATTAGAAGGCCGCTAAATGCAGCTGCGCACCACATGTGTATTATGCCCAGCAGTGAAGGGGTTAATTAGGGAGCTTGCAGGGTTAATTTTAGCTTTAATGTAGAGATCAGCCTCCCACCTGACATATCACACACCCTGATCCCTCCCAAATAGCTCTCTTCCCTCCCCCACCTCACAATTGTCCCCGCCATCTTAAGTACTGGCAGAAAGTCTGCCAGTACTAAAATTAAAGGTATTTCAAAAAAAATTTTTTATTTTTTTTGCATATTTACATATTCTGATGTTTAGGATCCCGCCCCCAACCTCCCTGATCCCCCCTCAAACAGCTCTCTAACCCTCCCCCTCTAACGTATTAGTAGCCATCTTGGGTACTGGCAGCTGTCTATCAGTACCCAGTTTACAATAAAATATAGTTTTTATTATTTTTTTTAGAATGTTTCTGTAGTGCAGCTTGCCCCCCACCTCCCTCCCTCCGAGATCCCTTAGATCATTTTTATTATTTTATTTTTTTCCCCACTTTCTGTTAAAAAAAAATTCTGCAGTGTAGCGGTTCCCACCCGCTCCCTACCTGTCCCCGGCTCCCGTGCGCGTGCCCCGTGCACGTGTGCGCGCCCCGGCGATCCCACCCACACTGGCTCCCACCCACCAACGATACCGGCCATCGATGTCCGGTGCAGAGAGGGCCACAGAGTGGCTCTCTCTGCATCAGATGGCCAAGGAGAGTTATTGCAGGATGCCTCGATGTCGAGGCATCACTGCAATAAACGGAAAGCGGCTGGAAGCGATCAGGATCGCTTCCAGCCGCTTTAAACCCCTAATGTCTTACAGGGTACGTCGCTGGTCTTTAAAGACCAGGTTGTGTGCGACGTACCCTGTACAACATGCGTCGTTATGGGGTTAAACAACTTTCCACTTTACTTCTATTATTTAATTTGCTTCCTTCTCTTGTTTAGCTTTGCTGAGAGGTTTATCTAGGTAAGCTCAGGAGCAGCAGAGATTGTGATTGGCTCACCCATATGTTCAGTTAGAAACCAGTAGTGCATGGCTGCTCCTTCAACAAATGATACCAAGAGAATAAAACAGATTAGATAATAGAAGTAAATTAGAAAGCTGCTTAAAATTGTATTCTCTATCTGAATCATGAAAGAAAATTTTTGGGTTTCATGTCTCTTTAATGCTTTAACCTGCTTTAAAGACTATAACAATGTTAAAAAAAAAAAAAAAAAAAAAGGATTTCACTGTTGCACTTTTGCTTGGTGTTAAAACGTTAAATTTTTCACAATTTTAGGTTTCTCACTGAAATCATTTACAAACAGCTTGTGCAATTATGGCACAAATGGTTGTAAATGCTTCTCTGGGATCCCCTTTGTTCAGAAATAGCAGACATATATGACTTTGGCAATGCTTTTTGGTAATTAGAATGCTGCTAAATGGCGCTGCGCATCACACGTGTATTATGGCTAGCAGTGAAGGGGTTAATTAGGTAGCTTGTAGGGAGCTTGCAGGGTTAATTTTAGCTTTAGTGTAAAGATCAGCCTCCCACCTGAAACATCAGACCCCCTGATTCCTCCCAAACATCTCTCTTCCCTCCCCTACCCCACAAATGTCCCCGCCATCTTAAGTACTGGCAGAAACTCTGCCAGTACTAAAATAAAAGGAAAATTTGGGCTTTTTTGTGCATATTTACATATGCTTCTGTGTAGGATCCCCCTTAGCCCCCAACCTCACTGATCCCCCACCAAACAGCTCTCTAACCCTCCCCCTCTGACTTAATGTGCGCCATCTTGGGTACTGGCAGCTGTCTGCCAGTACCCATTTTAGTGAATAATATGCTTTTTTTTTTTTATTAAAAAATGTCCCTTTTCTGTAGTGTAGCTTCCCCCCACCCCTTCCAGATCCCTTAGATGCTTTGGAAAAAAAGTATTTAATTTTATTTGACAATTTACTTTTAAAAAATTTTCTGTAGTGTAGCGGTTCCCACCCGCTCCCGCCCCGTGCACGCGCCCGCCTGCCACCCCCCGTGCACGCGCGCGCCCCGAAGGCTCCGCCCCGATCCCGCCCCCTCCACCTTCCAGATCTCACCGATGGCTGCCCACCCGCCTCCCAAGTCGGCTCCCACCCACCAACGATACCGGCCATCGATTTCCGGTGCAGAGAGGGCCACAGAGTGGCTCTCTCTGCATCGGATGGCCAAGGGGGGTTATTGCAGGATGCCTCCATATCGAGGCATCACTGCAATAACCGTAAAGCAGCTGGAAGCGAGCAGGATCGCTTCCAGCTGCTTTCCAGACCAAGGACGTACGCCACACGTCCTCGGTCATTAACTGCATTTTTTTTGAGGACGTGTGGCGTACGTCCTTGGTCGTTAAGGGGTTAAATTCATTGCTGTCTCACACTTGAACCTTAAAAGTGCCCTGACAATTTAGTACCATTTTTATATGTCCAGTGCACTGCCCTCAGTAGAGAGAAAGACAAAGGATATATAATTGTATTGTGTTTGGACCCTCCATTGTGCTTTTGACACAGTTGACCATCCTCTCCTTCTTAAAAGCCTACATTTATTTGGCATCCGAGACACAGCCCCTCTCCTGGTTTGCCTCATATCTCTCAAACTGTATGTTTTCAGTTTCCTTTAACAACATATCTTGTGATCCTATGCCTCTGGCAGTTGGAGTACCGCAAGGCTCTGTCTTGGACCCCTTGCTTTTCTCTCTCTATACATCCTCCCTTTGAAAACTTATAGCCTCCTTTGGATTCCAGTACCACTTATGTGCTGATGATACCCAAATCTATCTTTCCTCTCCTGATATCTCTCCCTCTTTACTCAACCAGATTTCCAACTGCCTCTCAGCAATTTCCTCTTGGATGTCTTCACACTACCTCCAACTCAATCTGTCCAAAACTGAGCTGCTTTTTATTCCCCCCCCTCTTCAAGACATCCAACACCTGAAATTTCTCTGACAGTTAGAGACTCTATTCTCAACACCTCACCCCAGGCCCCCTGTCTTGGCGTCACACTTGACTCTAAACTCACATTCAACCCACATAAACAAGCGCTTACCAAATCCTGCCGTTGACACCTATGCAACATTTCCAGAATTCGCCCCTTCCTTGCTTAACCCCTTCACGACCAAGGACGTGCCAGGCACATCCTACAAAAAAAACACCCTTCGTGACCAAGGACGTGCCTGGCACGTCCTCTGGGGTTTAAAGCTCTTGAAGCGATCGTGATCGCTTCCAGGGTATTGCAGTGATGCCTCGATATTGAGGCATCACTACTATACCCTTTTTAAGCACACTCTGTGGCCCTCTCTGCATCGGCCAGCAATGGTGCCAACCGTTGGTGGGTGGGAGTCAGAGCAGGGAGGCGGGTGGGCGGCCTATCGTTGGAGTGACTTCCTGTTTCTGCAAGGACAGTGCACGCAAGTCATCGAGAGCGGGCGGGGGGGCCGGCCGGCCGGCCGGGTGCGCGCACACACTATGCTAAATTGATAGAGGGAAATTATTGTTTGTAAAGGGATTGGGGGGCAGCTACACTACAGAAAATTTGATGTTTTTTTTAAATAAAGAAGCCATTGTTTTTGAGGAAACTGGGTACTGGCAGACAGCTGCCAGTACCTAAGATGGCGGCAAATAGGAAGCAGGGGGGAAGGGTTAGAGAGCTGTTTGGGGGAGATCAGGGAGGTTGGGGGCTAAGGGGGGGTCCATAACAGCTGAATAAATATTTTTTTAATAATAAAAATAAATAAATAACCTTTTATTTTAGTACTGGCAGACTTTCTGCCATTACTTAAGATGGCAGGGACAATTGTGGGGTGGGGAGGGAAGATAGCTGTTTGAGAGGGATCAGGGGGTGGGAGGTTAATCTCTACACTAAAGCTAAAATTAACCCTACAAGCTACCTAATTAACCCTTTCACTGCTGGGCATATTACAAGTGTGGTGCGCAGCGGCATTTTGCAGCCTTCTAATTGCCAATAAACAATGCCAAAGCCATATATGTCTACTATTTCTGAACAAAGGGGATCCCAGAGAAGCATTTACAACCATTTGTACCATAATTGCACAAGCTGTTTGTAAATAATTTTAGTGAGAAAAATAGTTTGTGAAAAAGTGAACTTTTTTTTTATTTGATCGCATTTGGCGGTGAAATGGTGGCATGAAATATACCAAAATGGGCCTAGTTCAATACTTGGGATTGTCTACTACACTAAAGCTAAAATAAACCCTACACGCTCCCTAATTAACCCCTTCACTGCTGGGCATTATACACGTGTGGTGTGCAGCGGCATTTATCGGCCTTCTAATTGCCATAAAGCATTTGTGCCACAATTGCACAAGCTGTTTGTAAATAATTTCAGTGAGAAACCTAAAGTTTGTGAAAAAGTGTTTTTTTTTTTTTTTTTGTTTTGTTTTTTATTTGATCGCATTTAGCAGTGAAATGGTGGCATGAAATGTACCAAAATGGGCCTAGATCAATTCTTTGGGTTGTCTACTAAATAAAAATTATACATGTCAAGGGATATTCAGGGATTCCTGACAGATATCAGTGTTCCAATGTAACTATCGCTAAATTTTGGGGGTGAAAATGGTTTGGAAATAGCAAAGTACTACTTGTATTTATTGCCCTATAACTTGCAAACATTGGGTATTTCTAAACTCAGGACAAAATTTGGAAACTATTTAGCATTTTTTGGTGGTTATAGATGTGTAACAGATTTTTGAGGTTAAAGTTAGAAATAGTGGGGGTTTTTTTCAATTTTTTTCATCATATTTTATATAAAAAAAATTACAGTAAATTATAAGATATGATGAAAATAATGGTATCTTTAGAAAGTTCATTTAATGGCGAGAAAAATGGTATATAATATGTGTGGGTACAGTAAATGAGTCAGAGGAAAATTACAGCTAAACACAAACACTGCAGAAATGCAAAAATAGCCCTGGTTCCAGGCGGTTAAATAATGGAAAAGTGCTCTGGTCACGAAGGGGTTAAAAAAATACAAAAATACTAATTCATTCCCTCATTTTGTCACGCATTTATTATTGCAATCTATTTCTAAATGTCCTTTCCTCTCCTCCCTCCAATCTATTATGAATGCTTCTGCTAGACTCATCCACTTAAGTCGCCGATTTACATCAGCTGCTCCACTCTGCCGGTCTCTACACTGGCTCCCCATACACTCCAGAATACAATCTAAAGTATAAACCCTAACTTACAAAGCACAGGGACCTGAATGCATTTTAAACATTAGAACAAGTTGATATTTTCCCTCAGATCTGAAGACGTGGGGCTCACAGGAACTGTAGTGACAGAACAGGAAGTATCATGATCCCAAAGCACTGCCTGTAATGAAAAAGCCGGTGTTGTGTCGGTGCTAAATTCCGATGGGCCACTCTCATGCTACAAACCTCCTTCCCAGTCTATGCCCCGCCCCTCCTCCCCAGGACCATCCCACAAAAGCTGACTGCTCAGAGGGAGAGACCCGTCACGTGTGCAAAATTAAGGTGTTCTAGTAATTTATAAGAAAATCAAGATAAAATCGCAATCGCAGTTTTTTTTTTTTTTTTATCACAATTCCCCCACTATCGCCCAGCCCTACTATTTAGAGAGGCTTACCATCTCTCCTCCATCTCTCATCCTCTCATAACTGCCTAATTCCCTGCTGCAACTATAATCCATGTGACAAGCTACCCCAAACATTATGCATCCTCAACCTGTAGACTGTGAGCTCTCCGGAGCAGGGCCCTCTTCCTCCTGTACTCGATTTGTTTTGTATTTTATCACAAATCCTTGTCATTGTATACCCCTATCTTTGTACCCAGCGCTGCAGAATTTTGTGGCGCTATACAAATAAATGATAATAATAATATAGTGACACAAAACAGATCATTGTACACATAGATCCATCTACATAAAACCCCAGCGGACAGTGTTTCCACTAGCGCAGGGAATTCTGGGCACAGATATACAAATGGACATTCACATGGACACCTCGATTGTAAAATGTATATGCTTGTCGCCTTGTTTTCTCTGCATATTCTTGCTAAGTTACAATATAGTTACTTCTATGCATGCAGGATCCACTGACCAAGTACATCCATAGACCTAGGCAGGAAGGTATTTTTTTTTTTTTCTTCCTCCTATCACCCTTTAAGATTGTTTATTACAAGAATATAAGAAAAAATATAACATAATATCTGATAAACAAAATTCTTGGTTTTCAAATTGATATCTTATAAAGGCTTGCACATTGTTTTGGTGATATCTTATGAAACTAGGTGCTAGGGAGAACCTGAACCTTTTATCTGATTGGTTGTGCATCCTGTCCCTCACAGAGACACGGGCCAATCAGATGGGTTTAGATGAGCTTTGTAATTCACCCATCTTCACAATTTGTTTTTGTCTCTGCCTGGGGGGTTAGGGGGGCACCCCGCCGATCCTCTGGCATCAACCCCAAGTGAACCCCCAGGCCGAGGCAAAATTAGATAGTGAAGTTGGAACGGACTAATCAGATCATACGTAGGAGATAAGTGCTAATACATGATCTGATTACCCTGTGACAACCAATCGGATATGGGTTCATGTTCTCGCTAGCGCCTTCTCTTATGAAGGCTTGCACTAACGGACATTTTGTTTGGGTGATATCTTATGAAGGCTTTCACTAACAGTCGTTTTGGGGATATCTTATAAAGGCTTGCACTAACGGACATTTCGTTTCGATGATATCTTATGAAGGCTTGTACTAACCGACATTTTGTTTGGGTGATATCTTATGAAGGCTTTCACTAACAGTCGTTTTGGTGATATCTTATAAAGGCTTGCACTAACGGACATTTTTGTTTCGGGGATATCTTATGAAGGCTTGTACTAACCGACATTTTGTGTGGGGGATATCTTATGAAGGCTTGTACTAATAGGAATCAGGTCAGGCATGATTAGTACCAAAGCAAAATGTCTGAGTAATTTTTAGGGACATTTTTGCATACTTGAAGCATACTTGAAGCAACTTAAAATATAAAGAAATTGTTTTAGCAGAAAGTATACAACTTATTTGTAAGCTGAACATTTTTCCCACTTATATAATATTTAGAAATGTCTATAGTCCAAAGTACCTTATAGATGTGATTAAAATTTGAGATGCAGCCAGAAGGTTTGTAGTGTCTTTCGTAAAAAAAAATAATAATAATATTCCAGTAACATTCTACATGTAAAATATTACAAATTGTTTGCACTCACACATTTCAGGAAAAAAAATGGTAACCATGTACTCTACTGTTTATTGCCACAATATTATTGCCTCAAAATATGATTTGATGCGTACACTTAAAAAAAGAAATGATAAGCTTTAAGGATAACAGTGATTATTAACAAATCTAGATAGAAAATCATTTGAATATATAACTTATTTAATAATGATTCCAGTGTCTCCTAAAAGGAAACATTTTTTTTCTAGAAGTAGCCAGAGATGTTAACAAAATGACATAAATTGTAAACGGCTTCAATTTCCTGTAAAGAAAAAATGCTGCTTTCTGTTGTCAGGGACTATACACATGCACATATACAGCTCAAGCTGCTTTCTGTTGTCAGGGACTATACACACGCACATATACAGCTCACGTTGCTTTCTGTTGTCAGGGACTATACACATGCACATATACAGCTCAAGCTGCTTTCTGTTGTCAGGGACTATACACACGCACATATACAGCTCAAGCTGCTTTCTGTTGTTAGGGACTATACACACGCACATATACAGCTCAAGCTGCTTTCTGTTGTCAGGGACTATACACACGCACATATACAGCTCAAGCTGCTTTCTGTTGTCAGGGACTATACACACGCACATATACAGCTCAAGCTGCTTTCTGTTGTCGGGGACTATACACACGCACATATACAGCTCAAGCTGCTTTCTGTTGTCAGGGACTGTACACATGCACATATACAGCTCAAGCTGCTTTCTGTTGTCGGGGACTATACACACGCACATATACAGCTCAAGCTGCTTTCTGTTGTCAGGGACTGTACACATGCACATATACAGCTCAAGCTGCTTTCTGTTGTCAGGGACTATACACACGCACATATACAGCTCAAGCTGCTTTCTGTTGTCAGGGACTGTACACACGCACATATACAGCTCTAGCTGCTTTCTGTTGTCAGGGACTGTACACATGCACATATACAGCTCAAGCTGCTTTCTGTTGTCGGGGACTATACACATGCACATATACAGCTCAAGCTGCTTTCTGTTGTCGGGGACTATACACACGCACATATACAGCTCAAGCTGCTTTCTGTTGTCGGGGACTATACACACGCACATATACAGCTCAAGCTGCTTTCTGTTGTCGGGGACTATACACACGCACATATACAGCTCAAGCTGCTTTCTGTTAGGGACTATACACATGCACATATACAGCTCAAGCTGCTTTCTGTTAGGGACTATACACATGCACATATACAGCTCAAGCTGCTTTCTGTTGTCAGGGACTGTGCACATATACAGCTCAAGCTGCTTTCTGTTGTTAGGGACTATACACATGCACATATACAGCTCAAGCTGCTTTCTGTTGTCAGGGACTATACACATGCACATATACAGCTCAAGCTGCTTTCTGTTATCACGGACTATACACATGCACATATACAGCTCAAGCTGCTTTCTGTTGTTAGGGACTGTACACATGCACATATACAGCTCAAGCTGCTTTCTGTTGTTAGGGACTGTACACATGCACATATACAGCTCAAGCTGCTTTCTGTTGTTAGGGACTATACACACGCACATATACAGCTCAAGCTGCTTTCTGTTAGGGACTGTACACACGCACATATACAGCTCAAGCTGCTTTCTGTTGTTAGGGACTGTACACATGCACATATACAGCTCAAGCTGCTTTCTGTTGTTAGGGACTGTACACATGCACATATACAGCTCTAGCTGCTTTCTGTTGTCAGGGACTATACACACGCACATATACAGCTCAAGCTGCTTTCTGTTAGGGACTATACACATGCACATATACAGCTCAAGCTGCTTTCTGTTGTTAGGGACTGTGCACATATACAGCTCAAGCTGCTTTCTGTTGTTAGGGACTATACACATGCACATATACAGCTCAAGCTGCTTTCTGTTGTCAGGGACTATACACACGCACATATACAGCTCAAGCTGCTTTCTGTTGTTAGGGACTATACACATGCACATATACAGCTCAAGCTGCTTTCTGTTGTCAGGGACTGTGCACATGCACATATACAGCTCAAGCTGCTTTCTGTTGTCAGGGACTATACACACGCACATATACAGCTCAAGCTGCTTTCTGTTGTTAGGGACTATACACATGCACATATACAGCTCAAGCTGCTTTCTGTTGTCAGGGACTATACACACGCACATATACAGCTCAAGCTGCTTTCTGTTGTTAGGGACTATACACATGCACTTATACAGCTCAAGCTGCTTTGCAGATACACTACTGGTCGAAAGTTTTTTTTAGAAGTTTTTTATTGAAATTGACTTTTTATGTATCAATGTACTTTAAAAATAAAGCATAGTAGAAATAAAGAATTGGATATAAAAATGAAATCATGGAATTATGTTTAACAACATTCGACTCATTAAAGTAGCCACCTTTTCTAACAGCTGAACACACTTGTGGCATTCTTTCTACAATGGGAAAACTACAGAACCCCACTGGTTTCATGCTGCTTAAAAAAATAATTAAATGTTCCCATGCTGTAATACACTGTGCTTATTATTATTATCGGTTATTTGTAGAGCGCCAACAGATTCCACAGCTCTAACAATTGTCTTTCGCACCAGACCTCTGATAGAATTGTCATGTGACCTGGTTACTGGCTGACTGCATAGTACAAGCTTCTCTTCTCACAGCCATTTTTTAAAGATATATCAGAGGTGAGTCCCTGCTATAACAAGAGGAAACAGCTGTGGGGTCACATGGTGCCTATGTAAGAGATTGTGAAAGAAAGTGCAGCCATAAAGCCCGGGATTGGATCATGGGGGGCAGTCTACGCTTCTAGGCACGCTCCCGAGTCCGATTCTTGCTTGCATCAAAGGGGGAGGCTGCAGGACGCCATATAAGGTAGGACGTTCCATGCCG
This sequence comes from Bombina bombina, assembly GCF_027579735.1. Lineage (NCBI taxonomy): Eukaryota > Metazoa > Chordata > Amphibia > Anura > Bombinatoridae > Bombina > Bombina bombina. The sequence goes on from NC_069499.1 coordinate 688,528,379, forward strand.
TCCTTCAGTGCTAAAGCCCAGTGCTGGTAGAATGGCATGGAACTTCCTAATGGCAATTTTACTCTAACAATTAAATGGTGGGTTAACCTCACATGATCTGTGAACAAAGCTCTTTTCTCATTATGCAAATGTTTTATGTACAACTAATTTAGCATTCCGCTGTTGGTAACCTTATCAAGCTTATTGCCCATTCCTTGGATCTCTCACCAAGGCCAGTTTAGTAGAAGGATTCCATCTAGACTGTGTTGAATGCTCAGTATATCATGGCTGCTCAACCTTTTCAGCACTATTGCACTTAAACAGATACAGGTTTTTGTTTAAATCCACATACCCCCCAACCACAGCATATACACATTAAACTTAAAGGGACAGTCTAGTCCAGAATGTATATTTTTTTATTGTTTAAAAAGATAGATAATTCCTTTATTACCCATTCTCCAGGTTTGTATAACCAAAACAGTTATATTAATATACTTTCTTTCATGTAATTAGCAAGAGTCCATGAGCTAGTGACGTATGGGATATACATTCCTACCAGGAGGGGCAAAGTTTCCCAAACCTCAAAATGCCTACAAATACACCCCTCACCACACCCACAAATCAGTTTTACAAACTTTGCCTCCCATGGAAGTGGTGAAGTAAGTTTGTGCTAGATTCTTCGTTGATATGCGCTTCGCAGTAGGCTGGAGCCCGGTTTTCCTCTCAGTGTGCAGTGAATGTCAGAGGGATGTGAAGAGAGTATTGCCTATTTGAATTCAATGATCTCCTTCTACAGGGTCTATTTCATAGGTTCTCTGTTATCGGTCGTAGAGATTCATCTCTTACCTCCCTTTTCAGATCGACGATATACTCTTATATATACCATTAGCTCTACTGATTCTCGTTTCAGTACTGGTTTGGCTTTCTACTACATGTAGATGAGTGTCCTGGGGTAAGTAAGTCTTATTTTTGTGACACTCTAAGCTATGGTTGGGCACTTTTATATAAAGTTCTAAATATATGTGTTTAAACATTTATTTGCCTTGATTCAGGATGTTCAACATTCCTTCTTTCAGACAGTCGGTTTCATTTTTTGGGATAATGCATTTGAATAATCAATTTTTCTTACCTTTAAAATTTGACTTTTTTTCCTGTGAGCTGTTAGGCTCGCGGGGGCTGAAAATGCTTCATTTTATTGCGTCATTCTTGGCGCAGACTTTTTTGGCGCAAAAAAATTTCTTTGTCATTTCCGGCGTCATACCTGTCGCCAGAAGTTGCGTCATTTTTTTGACGTTTTTGCGCCAAAAATGTCGGCGTCACCGGATGTGGCGTCATTTTTGGCGCTTAAAGCATTTAGGCGCCAAATAATGTGGGAGTCTTTTTTTGGCGCTAAAAAATCTGGGCTTCATTATTGTCTGCACATTATTTAAGTCTCATTGTTTATTTGCTTCTGCTTGCTAGAAGCTTGTTCATTGGCATTTTTTCCCATTCCTGAAACTGTCATTTAAGGAATTTGATCAATTTTGCTTTATATGTTGTTTTTTTCTATTACATATTGCAAGATGTCTCAGATTGACCCTGAATCAGAAGATACTTCTGGAAAATTGCTGCCTGATGCTGGATCTACCAAAGATAAGTGTATTTGTTGTAAACTTATGGTAACTGTTCCTCTGGCTGTTGTTTGTAATGAATGTCATGACAAACTTGTTAATGCAGATAAGATTTCCTTTAGTAATATTCCATTACCTGTTGCTGTTCCATCAACATCTAATATTCAGGGTGTTCCTGTTAACATAAGAGATTTTGTTTCTAAATCTATTAAGAAGGCTATGTCTGTTATTCCCCCTTCTAGTAAACGTAAAAAGTCTTTTAAAACTTCTCATTTTTCAGATGAATTTTTAAATGAACATCATCATTCTGATAATGATTTTTCTGTTTCAGAGGTTGATACTGATAAATCTTCATATTTATTTAAAATGGAATTTATTCGTTCTTTACTTAAAGAAGTCTTAATTGCATTAGAAATAGAGGAATCTGGTCCTCTTGATACTAAATCTAAACGTTTGAATACAGTTTTTAAACCTCCTGTAGTTATTCCAGAGGTTTTTCCCGTCCCTGATGCTATTTCTGAAGTAATTTCTAGGGAATGGAATAATTTGGGTAATTCATTTACTCCTTCTAAACGGTTTAAGCAATTATATCCTGTGCCATCTGACAGATTAGAGTTTTGGGACAAAATCCCAAAGGTTGATGGGGCTATCTCCACTACTATTCCTACGGCAGATAGTACTATCTTTAAGGATCCTTTAGATAGAAAATTGAATCCTTTCTAAGAAAAGCTTACTTATGTTCAGGTAATCTTCTTAGACCTGCTATATCTTTGGCGGATGTTGCTGCAGCTTCAACTTTCTGGTTGGAAGCTTTAGCACAACAAGTAACAGATCATAATTCTCATAGCATTGTTAATCTTCTTCAACATGCTAATAACTTTATTTGTGATGCCATCTTTGATATCATTAGGGTTGATGTCAGGTATATGTCTTTAGCTATTTTCGCTAGAAGAGCTTTATGGCTTAAAACTTGGAATGCTGATATGTCTTCTAAGTCAACTTTGCTTTCCCTTTCTTTCCAAGGTAATAAATTGTTTGGTTCACAGTTGGATTCTATTATTTCAACTGTTACTGGGGGGAAAGGTCTGCTAATCGTTTTCGTTCCTTTCGTCACAATAAGGAACAAAAACCTGATTCTTCCCCTACAGGAGCAGTATCAGTTTGGAAACCATCTCCAGTCTGGAATAAATCCAAGCCTTTTAGGAAGCCAAAGCCAGCTCCCAAGTCCACATGAAGGTGCGGCCCTCATTCCAGCTCAGCTGGTAGGGGGCAGATTACGTTTTTTCAAAGAAATTTGGATCAATTCGATTCACAATCTTTGGATTCAGAATATTGTTTCACAAGGGTACAGAATAGGCTTCAAGATAAGGCCTCCTGCAAGAAGATTTTTTCTTTCCATGTCCCAATAAATCCAGTGAAGGCTCAAGCATTTCTGAAATGTGTTTCAGATCTAGAGTTGGCTGGAGTAATTGTGCCAGTTCCAGTTTTGGAACAGGGGCTGGGGTTTTACTCAAATCTCTTCATTGTACCAAAGAAGGAGAATTCCTTCAGACCAGTTCTGGATTTAAAAATATTGAATCGTTATGTAAGGATACCAACATTCAAAATGGTAACTATAAGGACTATTCTGCCTTTTGTTCAGCAAGGGCATTATATGTCCACAATAGATTTACAATATGCATATCTGCATATTCAGATTCATCCAGATCACTATCAGTTTCTGAGATTCTCTTTTCTAGACAAGCATTACCAGTTTGTGGCTCTGCCGTTTGGCCTAGCAACAGCTCCAAGGATTTTTACAAAGGTTCTCGGTGCCCTTCTATCTGTAATCAGAGAACAGGGTATTGTGGCATTTCCTTATTTGGACGGTATCTTGGTACTTGCTCAGTCTTCACATTTAGCAGAATCTCATACGAATCGACTTCGTTTCTTCGAGAACATGGTTGGAGGATCAATTTACCAAAGAGTTCGTTGATTCCTCAGACAAGGGTAACCTTTTTAGGTTTCCAGATAGATTCAGTGTCCATGACTCTGTCTCTAACGGACAAGAGACGTCTAAAATTGGTTTCAGCTTGTCGAAACCTTCAGTCTCAATCATTCCCTTCGGTAGCCTTATGCATGGAAATTCTAGGTCTTATGACTGCTGCATCGGACGCGATCCCCTTTTCTCGTTTTCACATGCGACCTCTTCAGCTCTGTATGCTGAACCAGTGGTGCAAGGATTATACAAAGATATCACAATTAATATCTTTAAAACCGATTGTACGACACTCTCTAACGTGGTGGACCGAGCATCATCGTTTAGTTCAGGGGGCTTCTTTTGTTCTTCCGACCTGGACTGTGATCTCAACAGATGCAAGTCTGACAGGTTGGGGAGCTGTATGGGGGTCTCTGACAGCACAAGGGGTTTGGGAATCTCAGGAGGCGAGATTACCAATCAACATTTTGGAACTCCGTGCAATTTTCAGAGCTCTTCAGTCATGGCCTCTTCTAAAGAGAGAGTCGTTCATTTGTTTTCAGACAGACAATGTCACAACCGTGGCATATGTCAATCATCAAGGAGGGACTCACAGTCCTCTGGCTATGAAAGAATTATCTCGAATACTTGTATGGGCGGAATCCAGCTCCTGTCTAATTTCTGCGGTTCATATCCCAGGTATAGACAAATGGGAAGCGGATTATCTCAGTCGCCAAACATTACATCCGGGTGAATGGTTTCTTCACCCAGAGGTATTTCTTCAGATTGTTCAAATGTGGGGACTTCCAGAAATAGATCTGATGGCTTCTCATCTAAACAAGAAGCTTCCCAGGTATCTGTCCAGATCCAGGGATCCTCAGGCGGAAGCAGTGGATGCATTGTCACTTCCTTGGAAGTATCATCCTGCCTATATCTTTCCGCCTCTAGTTCTTCTTCCAATAGTGATTTCCAAGATTCTAAAGGAGCGTTCGTTTGTTCTTCTGGTGGCACCAGCATGGCCTCACTGGTTTTGGTATGCGGATCTTGTTCGGATGGCTACTTGCCAACCGTGGACTCTTCCGTTAAGACCAGACCTTCTATCTCAAGGTCCTTTTTTCCATCAGGATCTCAAATCCTTAAATTTGAAGGTATGGAGATTGAACGCTTGAATCTCAGTCATAGAGGTTTCTCGGACTCCGTCATTAATACTATGTTACAGGCTCGTAAATCTGTGTCTAGGAAGATATATTATCGAGTCTGGAAGACTTACATTTCTTGGTGTTCTTCTCATCATTTTTCTTGGCATTCTTTTAGAATTCCTAGAATTTTACAGTTTCTTCAGGATGGTTTGTATAAAGGTTTGTCTGCAAGTTCCTTGAAAGGACAAATCTCTGCTCTTTCTGTTCTTTTTCACAGAAAGATTGCTAATCTTCCTGATATTCATTGTTTTGTACAAGTTTTGGTTCGTATAAAACCTGTCATTAAGTCAATTTCTCCTCCTTGGAGTTTGAATTTGGTTCTGGGGGCTCTTCAAGCTCCTCCATTTGAATTTATGCATTCGCTGGATATTAAATTACTTTCTTGGAAAGTTTTGTTTCTTTTGGCCATCTCTTCTGCTAGAAGAGTTTCTGAATTATCTGCTCTTTCTTGTGAGTCTCCTTTTCTGATTTTTCATCAGGATAAGGCGGTTTTGCGAACTTCATTTAAATTTTTACCTAAGGTTGTGAATTCTAACAACATTAGTAGAGAAATTGTGGTTCCTTCGTTGTGTCCTAATCCTAAGAACTCTAAGGAAAGATCGTTGCATTCTTTGGATGTAGTTAGAGCTTTGAAATATTATGTTGAAGCTACTAAAGATTTCCGAAAGACTTCTAGTCTATTTGTTATCTTTTCTGGTTCTAGGAAAGGTCAAAAGGCTTCTGCCATTTCTTTGGCATCTTGGTTAAAATCCTTGATTCATCATGCTTATGTCGAGTCGGGTAGAACTCCGCCTCAAAGGATTACAGCTCATTCGACTAGGTCAGTCTCTACTTCCTGGGCATTTAGGAATGAAGCTTCGGTTGATCAGATTTGCAAAGCAGCAACTTGGTCTTCTTTGCATACTTTTACTAAATTCTACCATTTTGATGTGTTTTCTTCTTCTGAAGCAGTTTTTGGTAGAAAAGTACTTCAGGCAGCTGTTTCAGTTTGATTCTTCTGCTTATAATTTCAGTTTTTTTCATTATAAGATTTAAACTTTATTTTGGGGTGTGGATTATTTTTCAGCGGAATTGGCTGTCTTTATTTTATCCCTCCCTCTCTAGTGACTCTTGCGTGGAAGATCCACATCTTGGGTATTCATTATCCCATACGTCACTAGCTCATGGACTCTTGCTAATTACATGAAAGAAAACATAATTTATGTAAGAACTTACCTGATAAATTCATTTCTTTCATATTAGCAAGAGTCCATGAGGCCCACCCTTTTTTGAGGTGGTTATGATTTTTTTGTATAAAGCACAATTATTCCAATTCCTTTTTTTTATATGCTTTCACACTTTTTTCTTATCACCCCACTTCTTGGCTATTCGTTAAACTAATTTGTGGGTGTGGTGAGAGGTGTATTTGTAGGCATTTTGAGGTTTGGGAAACTTTGCCCCTCCTGGTAGGAATGTATATCCCATACGTCACTAGCTCATGGACTCTTGCTAATTTGAATTAAATGAATTTATCAGGTAAGTTCTTACATAAATTATGTTTTTTAGCTCTGTGATTACCTTGTATCTAAGCCTCTGCAGACTGCCCCTTATCTCAGTTCTTTTGACAGACTTGCATTTTAGCAAATCAGTGCTGACTCATAAATAACTCCACAAGAGTGAGCACAGTGTTATCTATATGGTACACATGAACTAGCACTGTCTAGCTGTGAAAAACTGTCAAAATGCACTGAGATAACGGCTTAGAAATTAGCATATGAGTCTACCTAGGTTTTGCTTTCAACAAAGAATACCAAGAGAAGAAAGCAAATTTGATAAAAGTAAATGCAGTGGCATCCTGAAAGTTTAATTTTGACTAAACTGTCCTATTAATACACCTATTTGATAAAAATGAGAAACTCCAGCACACCTCCGATTTTGAAAAATTTGCTTTGGGCCATTGAACCCTAGGACAAACTTGTTAGATATGTTTTTATTTTTTCTCCAAATGTAGCAATTTATTTTAACATCTGATGTTACTGATTGCAAATACAGCAGAAAAGCTGAGATTTAATAAAACACAACTATACAAATTATTATTCTTCTGCCTCTTTTAAACAATGAGGGAAATATTAATACCACCACTTATGTGAATCTGATAATATTTCATACAATGTTTATCTGGTTTCTTTCACTACAATATATTTGACACACTTCCATTTGGCGCTGTTAAACTGGATACTTTCTTGGCATGCTTTGTCTTTAACATCTTGGTAAGATATATTTTGTTAGCACATTTTATCATAAAATACTTTGTATGTCTTATTTAATTGTTACACTTCATCTGAAACGTTGGCACAATTCTTTTTACGGCGGTTCTGCTTCATTACCTCCCTTTGTTTAAAGGGACATGAAACTCAAAAATGTTATTTCATGATTCAGATAGATAATACAATTTTAAACAGCTTTCTAATTTACTTCTATTATCTAATTTGTTTCATTCTCTTGATATCATTTGTTGAAGGAGCAGCAATGCACTAATGGTTTCTAACTAAACACATAGTTGAGCCAATCACAATCGAGAAAGTTGTTTAAAATTGTATTCTCTATCTGAATCATGAAAGAAAATTTTTGGGTTTCATGTCCCTTTTTAATATACAATATTTGTAAAGGAAAACAATAGCAGTTCTATTACCTTGGCATGTTCACGGCATTGCTGTTCTAATCCCTCTGTAAGTATCACTCAAACATTCATTTGATCTCCTCCTACAACATTTCATGGGCACCATCCACTTTATTGATTTATTTTAATTGTGTTTGTTTTTTTTATTGACTAGGTGCAATTCCATTCTCAGCTGGTTTATTCTTCATGGACGTCAGCTTGGACAGAATTTGGCAGGAATCTCACATCCATTTAACGCCTCTCCAGAACTTTGTTCATGGTTGTTTAGCAGCAGGAGTAGCACAGACTTTGTCTTTCCCCTTCGAGACTGTAAAACGGAAAATGCAGGTACATAATGTTCATTAATATTTAATCTGCATAAGCGGTTGGTGCTTCGTAAATAATAATTATTATTATTATTAGTAGTAATAAAAATCATCATCATCATCATCATAATAACTTTAATTTTACATTAGTGTGAGTACAAATTCATCCGAAAATAATAGTATACACCAGAATTGTTCAACATTTAAAGGGCCAGTCAAGTCAAAATGAAACCTTCAAGATTCAGATAGGGCATGTGATTTTAAATAACTTTCCAATTTACTTTCATCATCAAATTTCCTTTGTTCTTTTAATATACTTTGTTGAAGGCACCTGGGTAACGCTTGCTGATTGTTGTAGCCAGCAATCAGCCACCAATCGGCATGCACTACCCAGGTGCTGAACCAAAAAATGGGTCGGCTCCAAATCTTACATTTCTACTTTTCAAATAAAGATAGCAAGAGAATGAAGAAAAATTGATAGGAGTAAATTAGAAAGTTGCTTAAAATTGCATGTTATATCTGAATTATGAAAGAAACAAATGTGGGTTTTTTGTCTATTTAACCCCTTAATGACCAAGGACGTGCTATGTACATCCTCAAAAAAACGGCAGTTAACGACCAAGGACGTACATAGCATGTCTTCAGTCAAATTGAACGCTGGAAGTGATCGTGATCACTTGCAGCCGCTCTCAGGTTATTGCAGCGTGCAATACCCTTTGCTAAGCAACAGAAGCACTCTGTGGCCCTCTCTGCATCGGCCAGCAATGGTGCCGATCGTTGGTTGCGTGGGAGGGATAGGAGGGAGGCGGGTTGGCGGCCTATCGCTGGAGGGGGCGGGAGGGTATGTGAGGGGGGCGTGAGAGGGGCGTTGGGGAGGGTGCGAGTGGGTGGGACTGCTTACACTGCGGAAAAAGTGGGAAGGAGCGAGAGGGGGATAATAGTTTAGTAAAATGATCTGGTAGGGGAATGAGGGGGGGCAGCTACACTACGGAAAAAAACGTTTATGTAAAAAACCAAAAGCAAAAAAAATTAGCAAAATGGGTATTGGCAGACAGCTGCCATTACCTAACTTGGCGGCTTTGGTGGAAGGAGGAGGGTTAGAGAGCTGTTTTTTTGGGGGGGAGGGGGTCAGGGAGGTTGGGAGGTAAGGGGGATACTACCCTGCAGAAAATATTTAAAAACAAAAAAACTTTTATTTTTATACTAGCAGACTGGGGGTGACCTTTGAGGGAGCGAAGAGAGCTCTTTGAGAGGGGTCAGGAAGGGATCAGGGGGTGGTATGTGTCGGTTGGGAGGCTGATCTCTACACTAAAGCTAAAATTAACCCTACAAACTACCTAATTAACCCCTTCACTGCTGGGCATAATACAAGTGTGTTGCGCAGCGGCATTTCATGGCCTTCTAATTATCAAAAAAGTAATGCCAAAGCCATATATGTCTGCTATTTCTAAACAAAGGGGATCCCAGAGAAGCATTTACAACCATTTGTGCCATAATTGCACAAGCTGTTTGTAAATAATTTCAGTGAGAAACCTAAAGTTTGTGAAAAAGTGAACAATTTTTTTATTTGATCTCATTTGGCGGTGAAATGGTGGCATGAAATATACCAAAATGGGCCTAGATCAATACTTTGGGTTGTCTACTAAAAAATATATATATATATACATGTGAAGGGTTATTCAGGGATTCCTGACAGATATCAGTGTTACTATGTAACTATCGCTAATTTTGGAAAAAAAAAATGGTTTGGAAATAGCAAAGTGCTACTTGTACTTATTGCCCTATAACTTGCAAAGAACATGTAAACATTGAGTATTTTTAAACTCAGGACAAAATTTTGGGGGTCAAAGTTACAAAAAGTGTGGTTTTGTTTTTCAATTTTTTTTCCATCATATTTTATCTTTTTTTTTTTTATAGTAAATGATATGATGAAAATAATGTTATCTTTAGAAAGTCCATTTAATGACGATAAAAACGGTATATAATATGTGTCGGTACACTAAATGTGGAAAATTACAGCTACACACAAACACTACAGAAATGTAAAAACAGCCCTGGTCCTTAACGGTAAGAAAATTTAAAAATGGTCTGGTCACTAAGGGGTTAATAGTATCCATGCTGCTCTTAAAACAAAATAAAGCAGCAAATGTGTGCTGGGGAAAAGAGTTAGAGCACAGGTAAAGATGTACAAGATGGAAACTTGGGAACATCCATTATTTATGTCTTGTCTGTATAATAACGCCAGAAGATATTGGCATTTACTAATGTGTGTATTTCTAAAAATTGTTTTCCTTACATTTTGGTTGAATAAACACTTGTGACAAAGCAATAAATAAAAAAGAACTGTGATTGCATATGGAACAATGTTGCTGATTCTCAACTAAGTATGAAACAATACTTGATCTCCCTAAGACAACAAATATTTGAAATAGTAGAGTCACAAAACTAAAGTTAAAGGATTCCAAAACTTTACTATTTTCAGCACAACCTGACTATCGTTTTCAAACAACAAACGTTTATATAACATAACTTACCTATTTTTACAGTAAAACGCTCTTTCTGAAGACTTTAAAATGATAATTTATATTTAGAGCATGACGTCAGTACAGCCAACCCTCTAATATAGGCCGTGCACTACCAAACACAATCGCCAATCCGATTCCCATTTTATGCACATCATTATGTGACAGTCGTCACCAGACGCATGGGCTTTGCGTTCCTTGACTCTTGCATGCGCATATCCTAAATCCATTACATAAGTTGTCCTGTTCTCACTCAATATGGGTTGTTGACGATATAGGAGTATAATGTTTCAATACTTCTCATCTCTAACCCATTGTATAATGCTCATTATTGTTAGGGAGATTCTCGCAGCGCAGCGCTCAGTTCTTACCTGCTCTATGCAGCGTTGTCATCTGCTCTCTCTAAAATCGATACAGAGGGTCTGCTGGTTTGATAGTGAGTGACGTATACTATGTACTGGATATCGTGCATACACATAGCGGCATTTGTCCACCATTTTCATAACCTGGGTTACTGGTCAGTATTGGAGGAGGAAAAAGACTAGCTGGCGGTGGATTTGGAAATCGATCGATTTTCAATGTTGTATTTATAATAAACGGTATTAATTGGAAACGCAATGCCTATTACAAATATATGTAAAATATATTAATCTTGCAATTGAAGATTACTTTTTTTCATGGTTTAGTGTCCCTTTAAGGAAATTATTTCATGCCAACAGCAGAGAATACACCATGCGCACAAAGGAGAAGGATTTGGGCCTCCTTATAAACTCATGTGATTTAGAGTAAATACAATACCATCATAAAAATAAGTAAAACCACAACATAATTTAAATTAGCTTCACTCCTTCTCTAGAGAACGGGCAAGAAATGTTATGTGAAAAAAGTTAATAACTAATAATCTCATAGTTTAGATACATAGATGAAAACAATTTATTTAGCAGTACTTCCAGTTCTGTACACAGCCTCCTTAAGATAAGAAAAATGTGACCGTCTATTAAAGACTTCTGAAGAAGGCTGCTCATGGGCCAAAACGTGTTTAGCATTACTGAAAGTTTATACTGCTAAATAAAAAAAATCTAGTATTTACTTTTAATTTTCCAATTGAACAAATTAGCTGTCATGATTTAGATAGAGCATAGAATTTGAAACAACTTTCCAATTTACTTCTGCTATCTAATTTTACCAACTTCTCTTGGTATCCTTTGTTAAAAAGCATACATAGGTAGGCTCAGGAGCAGCAATGCACTACTGTAAACTAGCTGCTGATTGGTGACTGCACTTACATGCCTCTGGCCATTTGTTAACTGTATGTATTCAGCTAGCTTCCAGTAGTGCATTGCTGATCTTTCAACAAAGGATACCAAGAGAATGAAGTAAATATGATAATATAAGTAAATTGGAAAGTTGTATGTTGTATCTATTGCTTCTAATACAACTAATACAAATGACATTTTAATCATTCTAGATGTATTTTGTACATTCTATATTAAACAAATATTTATTTATCTGTACTAAAAAAGTACTTTAAAGTCTCATACTTTATTGTGCCCCTGTGATTTCATTCTGAAAATGCTTTTTTTTCTCTAATTTCCACAAGATTTGAAATGTGCGTTCTCCATAGTATGCGATATTGATTCTCAAACTGTCTGAGACTATGGTAAACTTGGCACTTGGATCCCAAGCAGTACTCTGTGGGTCTTGAGTGGAACTTGTACTGTGTGTTTAAACCCTTTGCAGGAGTTGAACACAAAGTAGTGCAAGGTCGCTAGTCTTAAAATGACACGCTCTAACAAATGATATACTGTAATGGCCCTTTAATTCTAGTGAATTGTATGTTCTCAGTTTTATTAAAGGGCTGTTATAGTTGACTAATTACCTGCTCTTATGGTGTTTAACACACAATAGAAATACTGCTTTGGACTCGCGGTGCACTGCTGGTCCCAAGCAAAAAACACAGCTGTTTTAATCAGCAGTGCTTCAAACAGCAATTCTACTGTGTGCTTAACCCATTTGCAGGGGTTAAACACTTAGTACTGTAGGGTCGATAGTCCTAAAATGACATGGTGTAACAGATTATAGCTTGTCGTTTTTCAATTATAATGACCCTTTAAAGGGACATAGCAGTCTAACTTAAACTGTCATGGTTCAGATAGAGCAATGCAATCTTAAGAGACAGTTTAGTTCTAATATCAAATTCCCTTTATTCTCTTGGAACCCTTTTGTTGATATGTGTACCTAAGTAGGCTCAGGCGCAGCAATGCACTACTAGCTGCTAGTTGGTGGCTATGCACATATGCTTTGTGTCATTGACTTGCCAGATCTGTTCAGTTTCTAGTACTTCATTGCTGCTCTGGGGCTGATTTTCACTTTGCAGGTGTTAAACACATAGAACATTTTATTTCTGTACTATTGCTTGCATTTAACACATTGAAGCATTTTCTTTTTGTACTTGTATGTCCCTTTAACTGCTTCGAAGAGCATGATGAGGCGTCGTTACCATGTATATTGTGATCTTAGATCGACGATCAAATGCTGTTTCCTCCACACTACAGGCTGGGGGGGGGGGAGATTTCATGGGAGTGCTGGTGACACCACCATGCGCACAAGCAGTAACATCACAAAGGGGGCAAAACCAGCAAGCTTAGGTAGCTGCAAGGGAGATGGATGTGGGGAGGTTCTTCAAACCCCCTCTGCTCCCTTAGCAGCTACAAACCCCCAAGACCCCTCATTTGAAGAAGATGTTAAAGAATAACGTACAGACACAAGACATGGGGGGGATTTGCTGGGGAATGGGACATTTATATGATCAATAAAAAAATCAGGCATGTCTAGAGACCTAATAAAGTTTATTTTCATGTAGACAAATCCCTCACTTAAAACAATATGGAGTTTGTCTGTATAATCAGGTGAACACCTTGCAATAAAAAACTGCTTTTATTTCTGTATTGTAACCCCCCAAAGCCCTGTATGGGCCTCTATTTCACATGTGGCTACCCCTGATGACAATTTAGTCAGGAGATCACAGTAACAGCAGTGGTCACTGGGCTATTTTCAAAATTTACTAAAATCTCCATTTGTTTTTTTGACAGTTTTTGCGCAGCTATCTCACATGCCATGAATTATAAATATAATAATGGTATATTGTAAATCTGCTGGGCCTGCTGAAAAAAACAATATATCACTTGTGTGGGCCATTCACTGAAATTTGACTTACAATAGGGTTTAAATGTAGGTAGCAAAAAAGCTTAAAATTGGTTCAGCACTGGGGTCTATAAAGGCTTAGCAGTGAAGCTATAAGGTTTTTCAGATCCATTGTGATTTACTGTGATAATATTTTATAGAATTCTGTTATGTCCTTGTAAAACTGCCAATTTTTTTTTTTTTACTTGAAAGTTTAATTTATACTAGACTGTCCCTTTATTATTCAGATAGGACTTTTAATTTCTCCAACATAGGTGTGTCCGGTCCACGGCGTCATCCTTACTTGTGGGATATTCTCTTCCCCAACAGGAAATGGCAAAGAGCCCAGCAAAGCTGGTCACATGATCCCTCCTAGGCTCCGCCTACCCCAGTCATTCTCTTTGCCGTTGTACAGGCAACATCTCCACGGAGATGGCTTAGAGTTTTTTAGTGTTTAACTGTAGTTTTTATTATTCAATCAAGAGTTTGTTATTTTAAAATAGTGCTGGTATGTACTATTTACTCAGAAACAGAAAAGAGATGAAGATTTCTGTTTGTATGAGGAAAATGATTTTAGCACCGTAACTAAAATCCATGGCTGTTCCACACAGGACTGTTGAGAGCAATTAACTTCAGTTGGGGGAACAGTGTGCAGTCTCTTACTGCTTGAGGTATGACACATTCTAACAAGACGATGTAATGCTGGAAGCTGTCATTTTCCCTATGGGATCCGGTAAGCCATGTTTATTAAGATAGTAAATAAGGGCTTCACAAGGGCTTATTAAGACTGTAGACTTTTTCTGGGCTAAATCGATTCATTATTAACACATATTTAGCCTTGAGGAATCATTTATTCTGGGTATTTTGATATGATTATATCGGCAGGCGCTGTTTTAGACACCTTATTCTTTAGGGGCTTTCCCTAATCATAGTCAGAGCCTCATTTTCGCGCCGGTATGGCGCACTTGTTTTTGAGGACAGCATGGCATGCAGCTGCATGTGTGTGGAGCTCTGATACATAGAAAAGTCTTTCTGAAGGCATCATTTGGTATCGTATTCCCCTTTGGGCTTGGTTGGGTCTCAGCAAAGCAGATTCCAGGGACTGTAAAGGGGTTAAATATAAAAACGGCTCCGGTTCCGTTATTTTAAGGGTTAAAGCTTCCAAATTTGGTGTGCAATACTTTTAAGGCTTTAAGACACTGTGGTGAAATTTTGGTGAATTTTGAACAATTCCTTCATACTTTTTCGCAATTGCAGTAATAAAGTGTGTTTAGTTTAAAATTTAAAGTGACAGTAACGGTTTTATTTTAAAACGTTTTTTGTGCTTTGTTATCAAGTTTAGGCCTGTTTAACATGTCTGAACTACCAGATAGATTGTGTTCTGACTGTGGGGAAACCAAGGTTCCTTCTCATTTAACTATATGTATTTTATGTCATAAAAAAATTTAGTAAAAATGATGCCCAAGATGATTCCTCAAGTGAGGGGAGTAAGCATGGTACTGCATCATCCCCTCCTTCGTCTACACCAGTCTTGCCCATACAGGAGGCCCCTAGTACATCTAGTGCGCCAATACTCCTTACTATGCAACATTTAACGGCTGTAATGGATAATTCTATCAAAAACATTTTAGCCAATATGCCCACTTATCAGCGAAAGCGCGACTGCTCTGTTTTAGTAAATTCTGTAGAGCATGAGAACGCTGATGATATGGTTTCTGAAGGGCCCCTACACCAGTCTGAGGGGGCCAGGGAGGTTTTGTCTGAGGGAGAAATTTCAGATTCAGGAAACATTTCTCAACAAGCTGAACCTGATGTGATTACTTTTAAATTTAAGTTGGAACATCTCCGCGCTCTGCTTAAGGAGGTGTTATCCAATTTGGATGATTGTGATTATCTGGTCATTCCAGAACCACTATGTAAAATGGAAAAGTTCTTAGAGGCCCCGGGGCCCCCCGAAGCTTTTCCTATATCCAAGCGGGTGGCGTACATTGTTAGTAAAGAATGGGACAGGCCCGGTATACCTTTAGTACCTCCCCCCATATTTAAAAAATTGTTTTCCTATAGTCGACCCCAGAAAGGACTGATGGCAGACAGTCCCCAAGGTCGAGGGGGCGGTTTCTACTCTACACAAGCGCGCCACTATACCCATAGAAGATAGTTGTGCTTTCCAAGATCCTATGGATAAAAAATGAGAAGGTCTGCTAAAAAAAGATGTTTGTTCAGCAAGGTTCCCTTCTACAACCAATTGCATGCATTGTCCCTGTCACTGCAGCCGCGTGTTTCTAGTTTGATGAGCTAGGAAAGGCGATTATTAGTAATTCTTCTTCTTATGAGGAGATTATGGACAGAATTCGTGCTCTTAAATTGGCTAATTCTTTCACCCTAGACGCCACCTTGCAATTGGCTAGGTTAGCGGCGAAAAAATTCTGGGTTTGCTATTGTGGCGCAGAGCGCTTTGGTTAAAATCTTGGGCAGCGGATGCATCTTCCAAGAACAAATTGCTTGACATTCCTTTCAAGGGGAAAACACTCTTTGGCCCTGACTTGAAAGAGATTATCTCTGATATCACTGGGGGCAAGGGCCACGCCCTTCCTCAGGATAGGTCTTTTCAAGACCAAAAATAAACCTAAGTTTCGTCCCTTTCGCAGAAACGGATCAGCCCCAAGGGCTACGTCCTCTAAGCAGGAAGGTAATACTTCTCAAGCCAATCCAGCCTGGAGACCTATGCAAGGCTGGAACAAAGGAAAGCAGGCCAGGAAACCTGCCACTGCTACCAAGACAGCATGAAATGCGGGCCCCCGATCCGGGACCGGATCTGGTGGGGGGCAGACTCTCTCTCTTCGCTCAGGCTTGGGCAAGAGATGTTCTGGATCCTTGGGCGCTAGAAATAGTCTCCCAAGGTTATTCTCTGGAGTTCAAGGGGCTTCCTCCAAGGGGGAGGTTCCACAGGTCTCAGTTGTCTTCAGACCACATAAGAAGACAGGCATTCTTACATTGGGTAGAAGACCTGCTAAAAATGGGAGTGATTCATCCTGTTCCATTAGGAGAACTAGGGATGGGGTTCTACTCCAATCTGTTCATAGTTCCCAAAAAAGAGGGAACGTTCAGACCAATCTTAGATCTCAAGATCTTGAACAAGTTTCTCAAGGTTCCATCGTTCAAGATGGAAACCATTCGAACACTTCTTCCTTCCATCCAGGAAGGTCAATTCATGACCAAGGTGGATTTCAAGGATGCGTATCTACATATTCCTATCCACAAGGAACATCATCGGTTCCTAAGGTTTGCATTCCTGGACAAGCATTTCCAGTTCGTGGCGTTTTCTTTCGGATTAGCCACTGCTCCTAGGATTTTCTCATAGGTACTAGGGTCCCTTCTGGCGGTGCTAAGACCAAGGGGCATTGCTGTAGTACCTTACTTGGACGACATTCTGATTCGAGCGTCGTCCCTTCCTCAAGTAAAGGCTCACACGGACATTGTCCTGGCCTTTCTCCGATCTCACGGATGGAAAGTGAACGTGGAAAAGAGTTCTCTATCTCCGTCAACGAGGGTTCCCTTCTTGGGAACTATAATAGACTCCTTAGAAATGAGGATTTTTCTGACAGAAGCCAGAAAAACAAAACTTCTAGACTCTTGTCGGATACTTCATTCCGTTCCTCTTCCTTCCATAGCGCAGTGCATGGAAGTGATAGGTTTGATGGTAGCGGCAATGGACACAGTTCCTTTTGTGCGCATTCATCTAAGACCATTACAACTGTTCATGCTCAGTCAGTGGAATGGGGACTATTCAGAAGATACAAGTAAATCAGAGGACCAGAGACTCATTCCGTTGGTGGCTGTCCCTGGACAACCTGTCACAAGGGATGACCTTCCGCAGACCAGAGTGGGTCATTGTCACGACCGACGCCAGTCTGATGGGCTGGGGCGCGGTCTGGGGATCCCTGAGAGCTCAGGGTCTTTGGTCTCGGGTAGAATCTCTTCTACCGATAAATATTCTGGAACTGAGAGCGATATTCAATGCTCTCAAAGCTTGGCCTCAGCTAGCGAGGGCCAAGTTCATACATCAACCATCAGGGGGGAACAAGGAGTTCCCTAGCGATGGAAGAAGTGACCAAAATCATTCTATGGGCGGAGTCTCACTCCTGCCACCTGTCTGCTATCCACATCCCAGGAGTGGAAAATTGGGAAGCGGATTTTCTGAGTCGTCAGACATTGCATCCGGGGGAGTGGGAA
This sequence comes from Bombina bombina, assembly GCF_027579735.1. Lineage (NCBI taxonomy): Eukaryota > Metazoa > Chordata > Amphibia > Anura > Bombinatoridae > Bombina > Bombina bombina. Next base: position 688,546,026 of record NC_069499.1, read on the forward strand.
CTCCATCCGGAAATCTTTGCCCAAGTCACTCAACCGTGGGGCATTCCAGACATGGATCTGATGGCCTCTCGTCAGAACTTCAGAGTTCCTTACTACGGGTACAGATCCAGGGATCCCAAGGCGGCTCTAGTGGATGCACTAGTAGCACCTTGGACCTTCAAACTAGCTTATGTGTTCCCGCCGTTTCCTCTCATCCCCAGGCTGGTAGCCAGGATCAATCAGGAGAGGGCGTCGGTGATTTTGATAGCTCCTGCGTGGCCACGCAGGACTTGGTATGCAGATCTGGTGAATATGTCATCGGCTCCACCATGGAAGCTACCTTTGAGACGAGACCTTCTTGTTCTAGGTCCGTTCGACCCACTCCAGCTGACTGCTTGGAGATTGAACGCTTGATCTTATCAAAGCGAGGGTTCTCAGATTCTGTTATTAATACTCTTGTTCAGGCCTGAAAGCCTGTAACCAGAAAAATTACCACATAATTTGGTATATCTGTTGGTGTGAATCTGCAGGATTCCCTTGGGACAAGGTTAAGATTCCTAAGAGTCTATCCTTCCTTCGAGAAGGATTGGAAAAAGGATTATCTGCAAGTTCCTTGATGGGACAGATTTCTGCCTTGTCTGTGTTACTTCACAAAAAGCTGGCAGCTGTGCCAGATGTTCTAGCCTTTGTTCAGGCTCTGGTTAGAATCAAGCCTGTATACAAAATTTTGACTCCTCCTTGGAGTCTCAACCTAGTTCTTTCAGTTCTTCAGGGGGTTCCGTTTGAACCCTTACATTCCGTTGATATTAAGTTATTATCTTGGAAAGTTTTGTTTTTGGTTGCAATTTCTTCTGCTAGAAGAGTTTCAGAATTATCTGCTCTGCAGTGTTCTTCTCCTTATCTGGTGTTCCATGCAGATAAGGTGGTTTTGCGTACTAAACCTGGTTTTCTTCCAAAAGTTGTTTCTAACAAAAACATTAACCAGGAGATAGTTGTGCCTTCTTTGTGTCCTAATCCAGTTTCAAAGAAGGAACGTTTGTTGCACAACTTGGATGTAGTTCGTGCTCTCAAATTTTACTTAGCAGCTACTAAGGATTTCAGACAAACTTCGTCTTTGTTTGTTGTTTATTCTGGTAAACGGAGAGGTCAAAAAAGCAACTTCTACCTCTCTCTCCTTCTGGATTAAAAGCATTATCCGATTGGCTTATGAGACTGCCGGACGGCAGCCTCCTGAAAGAATCACAGCTCACTCCACTAGGGCTGTGGCTTTCACATGGGCCTTCAAGAACGAGGCTTCTGTTGATCAGATATGTAAGGCAGCGACTTGGTCTTCACTGCACACTTTTTCTAAATTTTACAAATTTGATACTTTTGCTTCTTCTGAGGCTATTTTTTGGGAGAAAGGTTTTGCAAGCCGTGGTGCCTTCCATTTAGGTGACCTGATTTGCTCCCTCCCTTCATCCGTGTCCTAAAGCTTTGGTATTGGTTCCCACAAGTAAGGATGACGCCGTGGACCGGACACACCTATGTTGGAGAAAACAGAATTTATGTTTACCTGATAAATTACTTTCTCCAACGGTGTGTCCGGTCCACGGCCCGCCCTGGTTTTTTTAATCAGGTCTGATAATTTATTTTCTTTAACTACAGTCACCACGGTAACATATGGTTTCTCCTATGCAAATATTCCTCCTTAACGTCGGTCGAATGACTGGGGTAGGCGGAGCCTAGGAGGGATCATGTGACCAGCTTTGCTGGGCTCTTTGCCATTTCCTGTTGGGGAAGAGAATATCCCACAAGTAAGGATGACGCCGTGGACCGGACACACCGTTGGAGAAAGTAATTTATCAGGTAAACATAAATTCTGTTTTTAATCAACTTTCCACTTTACTTTTATCATCAAATTTGCTTTTTTCTCTTGATATTCTTAGTTTAAACTAAACATAGGTTGGCTCCTATGCTAATTTCTAAGCCTTTGAGGGCTGCCTCTTATCACATGCGTTTTAAATCTCTTTTCAACACAAAGAGACAGAAAGTACACGTGGGCCATCTAGATAACACTGTGTTCAGGCACAGGGGGTTATTTAAAGTGAAGGTAAAGTTATTGGACTCATCAATCATAATTATAACCCTTTTACTAACTTACATACAGTTGCTAGTTTTTTTTTTCAAAAAACATTATTGATTTATGTTATTTTCTCGATACATTTTTCTTACGGTTCCCTTCCGTTTCTCCTCCCATTCTCCATTTCCTGGTTTGGAATACTGTGGCGTATAGAGCGGTCCCACCTGCTCTATACGTCTCTACTCTGCTCGTGCACATCGAGCATTGAATAACCGCGCATGCGCCTCATTTTCAGACTGTCATATTTGCGCATGCGTTAATAGCGGCTGCTGCTCTCTACTACGCATGCGTCAATACTTATTATGCTGCAGATAATGCGATCGTTTTTTACTTACCAATATAAAAGAAAAGAGCAATACAAATGTTTCTAATAGCTTGCCGTCTGAGTTCCTAGGCTATTCCAAATATGCCCACTAAATAAAGTTTAAACTGCGCATGCGCGAAACGTGGACGCGCGCTTGGAAAATGCTGAGTAGAAGATCTTACGCATGCGCATCTACATCCAACTGGTGATGATGAAATTTGACGGCCGCCTAACGGCCAAAGAAACCATTGGATGGCTGAACAACGTGATTGTTGTCTAAAAAAAAAAAAAAAAAATTCACGGGTTGATTTTCGGATAGCCGAATACATAACAAGAATATAAAATATCGCAGGTAATATAAAGATTAGAAAAGATTGATGAATGAAAGTTATATTTATTTTGCTGGATATATGTAATTCTTTATAATACAGCGTTTCACTTTACCTTCACTTTAACCCCTTAATGACCGGAACATTTTTCAATTTTCTTACCCTTAATGACAATGGCTATTTTTACATTTCTGTGGTGTTTGTGTTCAGCTGTAATTTTCCTCTTACTCATTTACTGTACCCACACATATTATATACCGTTTTTCTCGCCATTAAATGGACTTTCTAAATATACCATTATTTTCATTATATCTTATAATTTACTATAACATTTTTTATAAAATATGAGGAAAAAATGGAAAAAACACACTTTTTCTAACTTTGACCCCCAAAATCTGTTACACATCTACTACCACCAAAAAACACCCATGCTAAATAGTTTCTAAATGTTGTCCTGAGTTTAGAAATACCCAATGTTTACATGTTCTTAGCTTTTTTTGTAAGTTATAGGGCCATAAATACAAATAGCACTTTGCTATTTCTAAACCACTTTTTTTTTCAAAATTAGCGCTAGTTACATTGGAACCCTGATATCTGTCAGGAATACCTGAATATCCATTGACATGTATATATATTTTCTCCAACATAGGTGTGTCCGGTCCACGGCGTCATCCTTACTTGTGGGATATTCTCTTCCCCAACAGGAAATGGCAAAGAGCCCAGCAAAGCTGGTCACATGATCCCTCCTAGGCTCCGCCTACCCCAGTCATTCTCTTTGCCGTTGTACAGGCAACATCTCCACGGAGATGGCTTAGAGTTTTTTAGTGTTTAACTGTAGTTTTTATTATTCAATCAAGAGTTTGTTATTTTAAAATAGTGCTGGTATGTACTATTTACTCTGAAACAGAAAAGAGATGAAGATTTCTGTTTGTAAGAGGAAAATGATTTTAGCAACCGTTACTAAAATCGATGGCTGTTCCACACAGGACTGTTGAGAGGAATTAACTTCAGTTGAGGGAACAGTGAGCAGAATTTTACTGCTTGAGGTATGACACATTCTAACAAGACGATGTAATGCTGGAAGCTGTCATTTTCCCTATGGGATCCGGTAAGCCATTTTTATTACAGACAATAAATAAGGGCTTCACAAGGGCTTTTTAAGACTGTAGACATTTTCTGGGCTAAATCGATTCATACAATAAACATATTTAGCCTTGAGGAATCATTTTAATCTGGGTATTTTGTAAAATAATATCGGCAGGCACTGTTTGGGACACCTTATTCTCTAGGGGCTTTCCCTAATCATAGGCAGAGTCTCATTTTCGCGCCGGTATTGCGCACTTGTTTTTGAGAAGCATGACATGCAGTCACATGTGTGAGGAGCTCTGATACATAGAAAAGACTTTCTGAAGGCGTCATTTGGTATCGTATTCCCCTTTGGGCTTGGTTGGGTCTCAGCAAAGCAGATACCAGGGACTGTAAAGGGGTTAAAGATAAAAACGGCTCCGGTTCCGTTATTTTAAGGGTTAAAGCTTCCAAATTTGGTGTGCAATACTTTTAAGGCTTTAAGACACTGTGGTGAAATTTTGGTGAATTTTGAACAATTCCTTCATACTTTTTCGCAATTGCAGTAATAAAGTGTGTTCAGTTTAAAATTTAAAGTGACAGTAACGGTTTTATTTTAAAACGTTTTTTGTACTTTGTTATCAAGTTTATGCCTGTTTAACATGTCTGAACTACCAGATAGACTGTGTTCTGAATGTGGGGAAGCCAAGGTTCCTTCTCATTTAAATAGATGTGATTTATGTGACACAAAATTTAGAGAAAATGATGCCCAAGATGATTCCTCAAGTGAGGGGAGTAAGCATGGTACTGCATCATCCCCTCCTTCGTCTACACCAGTCTTGCCCACTCAGGAGGCCCCTAGTACATCTAGCGCGCCAATACTCCTTACTATGCAACAATTAACGGCTGTAATGGATAATTCTATCAAAAACATTTTAGCCAAAATGCCCACTTATCAGCGTAAGCGCGACTGCTCTGTTTTAGATAATACTGAAGAGCATGAGGACGCTGATGATATTGTTTCTGAAGGGCCCCTACACCAGTCTGAGGGGGCCAGGGAGGTTTTGTCTGAGGGAGAAATTTCAGATTCAGGGAAAATTTCTCAACAAGCTGAACCTGATGTGATTACATTTAAATTTAAGTTGGAACATCTCCGCGCTCTGCTTAAGGAGGTGTTATCCACTCTGGATGATTGTGAGAATTTGATCATCCCAGAGAAACTATGTAAAATGGACAAGTTCCTAGAGGTCCCGGGGCCCCCAGAAGCTTTTCCTATACCCAAGCGGGTGGCGGACATTGTAAATAAAGAATGGGAAAGGCCCGGTATACCTTTCGTCCCTCCCCCCATATTTAAAAAAATTGTTTCCTATGGTCGACCCCAGAAAGGACTTATGGCAGACAGTCCCCAAGGTCGAGGGGGCGGTTTCTACTTTAAACAAACGCACCACTATACCCATAGAAGATAGTTGTGCTTTCAAAGATCCTATGGATAAAAAATTAGAAGGTTTGCTTAAAAAGATGTTTGTTCAGCAAGGTTACCTTCTACAACCAATTTCATGCATTGTCCCTGTCACTACAGCCGCGTGTTTCTGGTTCGATGAGCTAGAAAAGGCGATCACTAGTGATTCTCCTCCTTATGAGTAGATTATGGACAGAATCCGTGCTCTCAAATTGGCTAATTCTTTCACCCTAGACGCCACTTTGCAATTGGCTAGGTTAGCGGCGAAAAATTCTGGGTTTGCTATTGTGGCGCGCAGAGCGCTTTGGTTGAAATCTTGGTCAGCGGATGCGTCTTCCAAGAACAAATTGCTTAACATTCCTTTCAAGGGGAAAACGCTGTTTGGCCCTGACTTGAAAGAGATTATCTCTGATATCACTGGGGATAAGGGCCACGCCCTTCCTCAGGATAGGTCTTTCAAGGCCAAAAATAAACCTAATTTTCGTCCCTTTCGTAGAAACGGACCAGCCGCAAGTGCTACGTCCTCTAAGCAAGAGGGTAATACTTCTCAAGCCAAGCCAGCCTGGAAACCAATGCAAGGCTGGAACAAGGGAAAGCAGGCCAAGAAACCTGCCACTGCTACCAAGACAGCATGATCTGTTGGCCCCCGATCCGGGACCGGATCTGGTGGGGGGCAGACTCTCTCTCTTCGCTCAGGCTTGGGCAAGAGATGTTCTGGATCCTTGGGCACTAGAAATAGTCTCCCAAGGTTATCTTCTGGAATTCAAAGGGCTTCCCCCAAGGGGGAGGTTCCACAGGTCTCAATTGTCTTCAGACCACATAAAAAAACAGGCATTCTTACATTGTGTAGAAGACCTGTTAAAAATGGGAGTGATTCATCCTGTTCCATTAGGGGAACAAGGGATGGGGTTCTACTCCAATCTGTTCGTAGTTCCCAAAAAAGAGGGAACGTTCAGACCAATCTTAGATCTCAAGATCCTAAACAAGTTTCTCAAGGTTCCATCGTTCAAAATGGAAACCATTCGAACAATTCTTCCTTCCATCCAGGAAGGTCAATTCATGACCACGGTGGATTTAAAGGATGCGTATCTACATATTCCTATCCACAAGGAACATCATCGGTTCCTAAGGTTCACATTCCTGGACAAGCATTACCAGTTCGTGGCACTTCCTTTCGGATTAGCCACTGCTCCAAGGATTTTCACAAAGGTACTAGGGTCCCTTCTAGCGGTGCTAAGACCAAGGGGCATTGCAGTAGTACCTTACTTGGACGACATTCTGATTCAAGCGTCGTCCCTTCCTCAAGCAAAGGCTCACACGGACATAGTCCTGGCCTTTCTCAGATCTCACGGATGGAAAGTGAACGTAGAAAAGAGTTCTCTATCTCCGTCAACAAGGGTTCCCTTCTTGGGAACAATAATAGACTCCTTAGAAATGAGGATTTTTCTGACAGAGGCCAGAAAAACAAAACTTCTAAACTCTTGTCAAATACTTCATTCCGTTCCTCTTCCTTCCATAGCGCAGTGCATGGAAGTAATAGGTTTGATGGTAGCGGCAATGGACATAGTTCCTTTTGCGCGCATTCATCTAAGACCATTACAACTGTGCATGCTCAGTCAGTGGAATGGGGACTATACAGACTTGTCTCCGACGATACAAGTAAATCAGAGGACCAGAGATTCACTCAGTTGGTGGCTGTCCCTGGACAACCTGTCACAAGGGATGAACTTCCGCAGGCCAGAGTGGGTCATTGTCACGACCGACGCCAGTCTGATGGGCTGGGGCGCGGTCTGGGGACCCCTGAAAGCTCAGGGTCTTTGGTCTCGGGAAGAATCTCTTCTACCGATAAACATTCTGGAACTGAGAGCGATACTCAATGCTCTCAAGGCTTGGCCTCAGCTAGCAAAGGCCAAGTTCATACGGTTTCAATCAGACAACATGACGACTGTTGCGTACATCAACCATCAGGGGGGAACAAGGAGTTCCCTGGCGATGGAAGAAGTGACCAAAATCATTCAATGGGCGGAGACTCACTCCTGCCACCTGTCTGCAATCCACATCCCAGGAGTGGAAAATTGGGAAGCGGATTTTCTGAGTCGTCAGACATTACATCCGGGGGAGTGGGAACTCCATCCGGAAATCTTTGCCCAAATTACTCAACTGTGGGGCATTCCAGACATGGATCTGATGGCCTCTCGTCAGAACTTCAAGGTTCCTTGCTACGGGTCCAGATCCAGGGATCCCAAGGCGACTCTAGTAGATGCACTAGTAGCACCTTGGACCTTCAAACTAGCTTATGTATTCCCGCCGTTTCCTCTCATCCCCAGGCTGGTAGCCAGGATCAATGAGGAGAGGGCATCGGTGATCTTGATAGCTCCTGCGTGGCCACGCAGGACTTGGTATGCAGATCTGGTGAATATGTCATCGGCTCCACCATGGAAGCTACCTTTGAGACGAGACCTTCTTGTTCAAGGTCCGTTCGAACATCCGAATCTGGTCTCACTCCAACTGACTGCTTGGAGATTGAACGCTTGATCTTATCAAAGCGAGGGTTCTCAGATTCTGTTATTGATACTCTTGTTCAGGCCAGAAAGCCTGTAACTAGAAAATTTTACCACAAAATATGGAAAAAATATATCTGTTGGTGTGAATCTAAAGGATTCCCTTGGGACAAGGTAAAAATTCCTAAGATTCTATCCTTTCTTCAAGAAGGATTGGAGAAAGGATTATCTGCAAGTTCCTTGAAGGGACAGATTTCTGCCTTGTCTGTGTTACTTCACAAAAAGTTGGCAGCTGTGCCAGATGTTCAAGCCTTTGTTCAGGCTCTGGTTAGAATCAAGCCTGTTTACAAACCTTTGACTCCCCCTTGGAGTCTCAACTTAGTTCTTTCAGTTCTTCAGGGGGTTCCGTTTGAACCCTTACATTCCGTTGATATTAAGTTATTATCTTGGAAAGTTTTGTTTTTGGTTGCAATTTCTTCTGCTAGAAGAGTTTCAGAATTATCTGCTCTGCAGTGTTCTCCTCCTTATCTGGTGTTCCATGCAGATAAGGTGGTTTTACGTACTAAACCTGGTTTTCTTCCGAAAGTTGTTTCTAACAAAAACATTAACCAGGAGATAGTCGTGCCTTCTTTGTGTCCGAATCCAGTTTCAAAGAAGGAACGTTTGTTGCACAATTTGGATGTTGTTCGCGCTCTAAAATTCTATTTAGATGCTACAAAGGATTTTAGACAAACATCTTCCTTGTTTGTTGTTTACTCTGGTAAAAGGAGAGGTCAAAAAGCAACTTCTACCTCTCTCTCTTTTTGGATTAAAAGCATCATCAGATTGGCTTATGAGACTGCCGGACGGCAGCCTCCTGAAAGAATCACAGCTCATTCCACTAGGGCTGTGGCTTCCACATGGGCCTTCAAGAACGAGGCTTCTGTTGATCAGATATGTCGGGCAGCGACTTGGTCTTCACTGCACACTTTTACCAAATTTTACAAGTTTGATACTTTTGCTTCTTCTGAGGCTATTTTTGGGAGAAAGGTTTTGCAAACCGTTGTGCCTTCCATTTAGGTGACCTGATTTGCTCCCTCCCTTCATCCGTGTCCTAAAGCTTTGGTATTGGTTCCCACAAGTAAGGATGACGCCGTGGACCGGACACACCTATGTTGGAGAAAACAGAATTTATGTTTACCTGATAAATTACTTTCTCCAACGGTGTGTCCGGTCCACGGCCCGCCCTGGTTTTTTAATCAGGTCTGATAATTTATTTTCTTTAACTACAGTCACCACGGTATCATATGGTTTCTCCTATGCAAATATTCCTCCTTTACGTCGGTCGAATGACTGGGGTAGGCGGAGCCTAGGAGGGATCATGTGACCAGCTTTGCTGGGCTCTTTGCCATTTCCTGTTGGGGAAGAGAATATCCCACAAGTAAGGATGACGCCGTGGACCGGACACACCGTTGGAGAAAGTAATTTATCAGGTAAACATAAATTCTGTTTTTTTTAGAAGACATCCCAAAGTATTGATCTAGGCCCATTTTGGTATATTTCATGCCACCGTTTCACCGCCAAATGCGATCAAATTAAAATAAATGTTCACTTTTTCACACATTTTGTCACAAACTTTAGGTTTCCCACTGAAATTATTTACAAACAGCTTCTGCAATTATGGCACAAATGGTTGTAAATGCTTCTCTGGGATCGCCTTTGTTCAGAAATAGCAGACTTATATGGCTGTGGGGTTGCTTTTTGGTAATTAGAAGGCCGCTAAATGCAGCTGTGCACCACACGTGTTTTATGCCCAGCAGTGAAGCGGTTAATTAGGGAGCATGTAGGGAGCTTGTAGGGTTAATTTTAGCTTTAGTTTAGTGTAGTAGACAACTCCAAGTATTGATCTAGGCCAATTTTGGTATATTTCATGCCACCATTTCACCGCCAAATGCGAGCAAATAAAAAAAACCTTTAAATTTTTCACAATTTTAGGTTTCTCACTGAAATTATTTACAAACAGTTTGTGCAATTATGGCACAAATGGTTGTAAAAGCTTCTCTGGGATCCCCTTTGTTCAGAAATAGCAGACATATATGGCTTTGGCGTTGCTTTTTGTTAATTAGAAGGCCGCTAAATGCTGCTGCGCACAACACGTGAATTATGCCCAGCAGTGAAGGAGTTAATTAGGTAGCTTGTAGGGCGCTGGCAGGGTTAATTTTAGCTTTAGTGTAGAGATCAGCCTCCCACCTGACACATCCCACCCCCTGATCCCTCCCAAACAGCTCTCTTCCCTCCCCCACCCCACAATTGTCCCCGCCATCTTAAGTACTGGCAGAAAGTCTGCCAGTACTAAATAAAAGGAGTTTTTTTTTTATTTTTATTTTTTTTTAAATGTATTCTGCTGTAATTGAGCCCTGCCTTAGCCCCCAACCTCCCTGATCCCCCACCAAACAGCTCTATAACCCTCCCTGCTACTTAATTGCCGCCATCTTGGGTACTGGCAGCTGTCTGCCAGTAACCAATTTGCCCCCAAAAATATTTATAAACTTTTCTGTAGTGTAGCAGCCCCCCCCCCCAGATCCTTTTATATATATATTTTTAAATGTTAATGTTTTGAACTTTTTTTTTTCTTCATTGGTGTCAGTGGCTAATATGCGCGCACCCCCACGTGCACGCGCGCGCCCGCACGCTGCCGCCTCCTTGCTTCCCTTCCCCCCGGAACACAGCACCATTGTTACCGGTGCAGAGAGGGCCACAGAGTGGCTCTCTCTGCATCGGAGGCTTGTTAAAAGGTATTGCAGGATGCCTCCATATCGAGGCATCACTGCAATACCCTGAGAGCTGCTGGAAGCGATTGCGATCGCTTCCAGCACTCTCTTAAACAACTGACGTACCAGGTACGTCCATTGTCACTAACTGCTAGTTTTTGCAGGACGTACCTGGTACATCAGTTGTCATTAAGGGGGTTAAGATTTAGCACAAAACAATGCTAAATTTAAGACAATAGATAATAAACAGTCACAGTCATGTGATCAGGGGGCTGGAAGAAGGTTCTTAGATACAAGGTAATCACAGAGGTAAAAAGTACATTAATATAACTGTGTTGGTTATGCAAAACCGGGGAATGGGTAATAAAGGGATTATCTATCTTTTAAAACAATAACAATTCTATGGTAGACTGTACCTTTAATTTGAGGGAAGAGCATGCAAATTATTTCAGCTTGCTGTCTAATCTTGTATTTCCAGTTACTTACAAAATTGCAAGCTCAAGATTTTTATTTTTTGTAACCATGTATAGTAATTCTGAATTTGTTGCCAGGCTACAAATACAAATAATAAGAGCACATATTTTAGAAATCTGGTGTTGCCAGGGTTAATGCATGAGGGACATGTAGATCAAATTTGGTTTGTGTTGAGCAATAGCATAATTTCTTTTTATTGTTGCAAGTCTGATGCTCCCAGTGTGTTTATGCTATTGTAGGCTTGTCCTGTTCTGCCCCCTACTGGACAAACTTGATATTGCCAGAATGTGATATAATTACACTTGGTGCAAGATTTATCAATCTGCAAGTGGAAATTATTCACATGCTGTGAACCTGTCCACATTTGATCGCAGATTGTGGGGCGCATTTGTTCCCCATATTTAACATTGTATGGGTTTTTGTAATGCTGCCCCCCCTACCCTCATGCAACCATTAGTGTGAGAATAGGGCTTATCAGTCACCCCGGTCTAATGAATTTGGGACTATTTTCATCCGCAAACTCCCAATTGGCGAGAGAGTTTATAAAGTAGCAGTTTAAACGGCTGCTTCATAAATACGTATCAGTTGCAGGCTCTAAGGAGCGAGCCTGCAACTGATCGGGGGAATTCCCCTCATGACAAATCTTGCCCTTTTTAAGCCAGTATCTCTTCAGTAACAAGCTTTGAAATTTATTTTGTCCCTTCACAACTGAAACTGTTGTTTGTATGTGGTAAGAATAAAGCATTGCATATTCTGTTGCATTTATCCTTATGTGACTTCAAACCTGTATCTTTGTTTAGATCCATGCATATTCACACTTGCATCAGAAATAGAGCTGCACAGGCAAACCTATGTAGCTGCAAACATTATAGAAAACCTAGTATCTCCTGCTTGTTCAAAACGGCTCAATTCCAGATGCAAGTTGATATTTTTATCAGCAGTGTGAGTACTTTTCATATATATTCCACATCTAAACACATACAAAATGTTCTTATTACAAAATCTGAGCACAAGGGAGAGAATGTGAGGAAACTTTGAAATAAACCTCTTTGAACGATTTAAAGCCATGAAAGAAAGCTAATGTATTAAAAAGCATCTTTACACCATGAAAGAATACCAGGAAATGCTTATTAGTTATCTTGTCACAATGTTCTTACAGCTGACGAGCTATACAATTATTGCTATCCTTTCACTGTGTTCTATAAAGCTGGAACTTAAGTTGCTTATTTAGACTACTTAAAGGGAGAGTCTTGTTATTGTTTAAAAGATAGATAATCCCTTTATTACCCATTCCCCAGTTTTGCACAAGCAACACAGTTATATTAATATACTTTTTACATCTGTGATTACCTTGTATCTAAACATCTGCAGACTGCCCCCTTTATTTCAGTTCTTTTGTCAGACTTGCATTTTAGTAAATCAATGCCCTCTCATAAGTAACTCCATGGGCGTGAGCACAATGTTATCTATATGGCACACATGAACTAACACCCTCTAGCTGTGAAACATAGCTGTCAAACGCATAAAGATAAGAGGCGGCCTTCAAGGCATATGAGCCTACCTAGGGTTAGCTTTCAACTAAGAATACCAAGAGAACAAAGCAAAATGTATGATAATAGTAAGTTGTTTAAAATGACATGCCCTATCTGAATCACGAAAGTTTAATTTTGACTATACTGTCCCTTTTAAAGAGACAAGTAACACATATTTTTATATGTTTCAAATAGAGCATACGATTTCAAATACATTTCCAATTTACTCTATTATCAAAATTGCTTTATTCTCTTGCTATCTGTTGAATGAGCACCAATGCACTACTGGGGGCTAGCTGAAAATATCAGCTGAGCCAATGAAAAGAGGCATATACAGTATGTGCAGCCACCAATCAGCAGCTAGCTTCCAGTAGTGCATTGGTGCTGCTGAGCTCACCTAGGTATGTTTTTCAACAAAGGTAACCAAGGGAACAAAGCAAATTAGATAATAGAAGTAAACTAAAAAGTTGTTTAAAATGACATGCTCTCAATCATGAACGTTTGACTTTACTGTCCCTTTAACGTTGTTATATTTTCTATTCTGTCTTCTAATGAAAACTAAAATGTATGACTATAGTTGCCCCTGTCTCTCACATACTAACAGACCAATACCAACCCGTGCCCTTTTCATGTAGCAGCTACATTTGTTATTTTCCTGCTGTGTCTAGAAATATAAACACTAATGCTGTATAAATGTAGCACAATTTGTATCTGGAAATAAATGTGTATATTTGTAACAAGTGTATATAGTGCGTGCTGATCATTATGAACAGCTGGGTTGCTTATGTTTTTTATAACAAATAATACCATTCATATACGTGGAGTTCAGAAGTAGTCATAAGAAAGGGCTGTTATGTTTAAACAGACAGGGAAGTTAAAATTAAAACTTTCATGAATTAGAGCAAACATTTAAAAATACTTTTAAATTTACTTCAGTTTTAAAACTTCTCTTGGTATTCTTTGTTAAAACTTTCCATTAGAGCATACTGAGGTAGACTTGGGAGCGTGCACTTGACTTGTGCACTTTCTGTATGACATTGTTGCAAATTCCGCTGACATATGCTATATCAGGTGAGGACTGGCAAATTTTGGCCTAGGCAGGGGGGGGTTGGCAAGTACTACCCAATAGCTCAGGAATTTGATAAAACAAAAAAAATGGTAGTGGATCCTTGGTTATAATGTGGACCCTTCTACAACATTCATGTAGGGCAGAAACAATGAAAATCCCGGCATTCAAAGAAAACCAGAATAATAAAAGCAAATATAGAAAACAGGCAAAAGTGAGAAAGCCTTGACCCTCCACATCACACGTGTTTCATGCCGCTAGGACACTTGATCACTGATTGGAAGTGAGGGTCAAGGCGAGCATTTATATGCACGTAATTAGTTAATTGGTAAATTGATTTCCTACGATTATCCATTAACCCTCAAATTGCCATATTACAATGAATATCACCTAATATAGTATCATCTTTTTGGTATGTCCTCAACATATTTCAAAACATGGTACAATTATAATACAAGAGCATAATATGATATAATATACCATGTATACTTCGGTATTAGAATGAAAACAATTTATGTAAGGTTAATTTACACTAAAATACCAACATTCTCTCCAAACGTATCATTGAATAGGTGAAAAACTCAATATTACAATTTCAGAAAATGCAATAAAAGACTAAGATATTCCATAATAGACAGGGTGATGTTAATACAATCAATAATTATTTTATAAAAAGATTAACATCCTTTTGTGAGTTTAGACCTAGGAGGATTCTGTTTTTTAAATGGAAGATCCAGAATACTTTCCTTTCATTTAGTTTGGAAATTCTGTCTCCTCCCCTAGGGCTATGAGGAATAAAATCAATGCCCTGCACTTGTAATAAAGAACTGTCTGAATTGTGTAGGGAATGGAAATGTCTTACAAAGAGCATTGTAGACTCAGGGTCTTTTATAGCCCTAGCATGTTCAAGGAACCTATCCTTCAAGGGTCTTTTGGTTCTTCCTGTATACTGCTTATTAAAACCTACACAAGTTCATAGATATACCACATGTGTAGTGTTGCAATTAATGAAATGTCTAATATCATGTTCCCTTTGTGACACTTGTGATTTGAAGTTAGGTCTTGACATGATATGTGAACATGTTTTACATCTTGAGGCTCCACACTTGAAGCACCCTTTTCTTTTCACTTACCAATTTGTGTTGGTCCGATTTGGTAGCTTGCAAGGTGAAAGTATGTTTCTTAAGGTTTTGGTCTTCCTTGCCAAAAAATAGCAACCACCCTTTATGATTGTGGATATTATTGGATCATTATCCAAAATAGGTAAGTGTTGCTTAATGATGTTACACACTTTATTGTATTCACAACTATATGTAGTGATGAATAATGGTTTTGGGAGAAGCCAAACTTGTCTCTTTTATCATTCTTTTTATGTTTTTGATACTGCAAAAGCTCTGATCTGGGAATTGTATCAACTTCTAGTTTAATTTGCTTAAGTAATTCTGTGTTATAACCTTGTTTCCAGTCAGAACAATTCCATTTGATTCTTATTAGCTGGCTCTTAGGTATGGATTTTAAGAGGTGAGTAGGATGACAGGACTTATAATGAAGTACTGTATAGTATTACTTGCAAAGGGTTTTCGATACAACTCCACTGTAATGCTATTGTCTGTGTGATCAGGTTTTAGAGTGATAACTAAAAAATTAAGTCTCTCACTGCTAAATTCAGAAGTAAATCTTAGATCCAAATCATTATAATTGGCATTATCACAAAAAGACAAAATTAAATTGTCATCACCATCCCAGACAAGAATCAGGTTGTCGATGTAATGTCCATAATACACTATGTTGTTCCGGAAGGGATTACTAGCTCCAAAAATGTGCAAGAACTCCCACCACTCCATATATAGTGGTTGGCGTATGTTGGTGCAAATTTTGTGCCTCTTGCCGGGTCACATTTTTGGATATAGTACCTCTCTTCAAAAAGAAAAAACATGAGTAAGTAAATACTCTATGGCTTGAACCAAAAATGCAACCGTCTCCTCACTATAGTTTGAATGGTGTGCCAAAAAACAATTAATCGCTTTTAGCCCTTTAACCCCTTAATGACCGAGGACGTACGCCAATACGTCCTCAGAAAAAATACAGTTAACGCCTGAGGACGTATGGCGTACGTCCTCGGTTTGGATAGTAGCTAGAAGCGATCCTGATCGCTTACAGCTGCTTTCCGGTTATTGCAGGATGCCTCGATATTGAGGCATCCTGCAATAACAATTTGTACCCCTCCGGTGCAGAGAGAGCCACTCTGTAGCCCTCTCTACACCGGACATCGATGGCCGCATTCGTTGGTGGGTGGGAGCTGCAGTGGGAGGCGGTTGGGCGGCCATTGATGGGTTCTAAGACACAGAGGGAGGCGGGATCGGGGGCGGGACAGTCGGGCGCGCACGCGTGCATGGGGGGCAGGTGGGAGGACGGGGAGGGAGCGGGTGGGAACCGCTACACAACAGAAAATTATCAAGTATAAGTGGGAGGAAGGGGGGAAGAAATGCCCCAAAAAAGTAATCTAAGGGATCTGGGAGGGGGTGGGGGTTGGTCTTGGGCTACACTACAGAAAAAAATAAAATAACAAATAAAAAAGAGAATATATAGTGTAAACTGGGTACTGGCAGACAGCTGCCAGTACCCAAGATGGCTGCCAAGAGGGTAGAGGGAGAGGTTAGAGAGCTGTTTGGGGGGGGGGGGGCAGGGAGATTTTGGGGCTAAGGTGGGATCCTACACAGCAGCATATGTAAATATGCAAAGGGAGAAAAAAAGGATGCCTTTTATTTTAGTACTGGCAGACTTTCTGCCAGTACTTAAGATGGTGGGAACAATTGTGGGGTGGGGGAGGTAAGAGAGCTGTTTGGGAGGGATCTGGAGGGGGTGATGTGTCAGGTGGGAGGCTGATCTCTACACTAAAGCTAAAATTAACCCTGCAAGCTACCTAATTAACCCCTTCACTGCTAGCCATAATACACGTGTGATGCGCAGCGGCATTTAGCGGCCTTCTAAATACCAAAAAGCAACGCCAAAGCCATATATGTCTATTTCTGAACAAAGGTGATCCCAGAGAAGCATTTACAACCATTTATGCCATAATTACACAAGCTGTTTGTAAATGATTTCAGTGAGAACCTAAAATTTGGAAAAATTTAACGTTTTTTTTTTTTTTATCGCATATGGCGGTGAAATGGTGGTATGAAATATACCAAAATGGGCCTAGATCAATACTTTGGGTTGTCTACTACATTACACTAAAGCTAAAATTACCCCAAAAAGCTCCCTAATTAACCCCTTCACTGCTGGGCATAATACACGTGTGGTGCGCAATGGCATTTTGCGGCCTTCTAATTACTAAAAAGCAACTCCAAAGCCATATATGTCTGCTATATACATGTCATGGGATATTTAGGTATTCCTAACAGATATCAGGGTTCCAATGTAACTAGCGCTAATTCAAAAGAAAAAAGTGGTTTGGAAATAGCAAAGTGCTACTTGTATTTATGGCCCTATAACTTGCAAAAAAAGCAAAGAACATGTAAACATTGGGTATTTCTAAACTCTGGACAAAATTTAGAAACTATTTAGCATGGGTGTTTTTTGGTGGTTGTAGATGTGTAACAGATTTTGGGGGTCAAAGTTAGAAAAAGTGTGTTTTTTTTTTCCATTTTTTCCTCATATTTTATTATTTTTTTTTATAGTAAATTATAAGATATGATGAAAATAATGGTATCTTTAGAAAGTCCATTTAATGGCGAGAAAAACGGTATATAATATGTGTGGGTACAGTAAAAGAGTAAGAGGAAAATTACAGCTAAACACAAACACCGCAAAAATGTAAAAATAGCCTTGGTCCCAAACGAACAGAAAATGGAAAAGTGCTGTGGAGTTTTCATAAGGGAGGTGGTATCTTGAATGTAACTAGGTAAGTTAACTACTAGTGGTTGAAGGAAGGTATCAACCAACTCGCTAAGGGATTAATTTAGGGAGCCTATGCCCGCCACAATATGGCGTCAAGGTGGAGCAATATTTTGCAATCCCACCCCCTGCCCACGCACAGCTAATCACGCAGGAGCTGTCAATCTCCTCGGTCGGACGACACCAGGGAGATTGAAATTCACGCCTAAGATGTGATGACTGCTGCTTGTTAAATACAGACTGCAGGTTCTCTTGTGAGAACCTGCAGTTGAAGGGGGTGAAGCCCTCCGAAGGCTTTGATAAATCGACCCCTTAGCATTGCCTGCAGTTGGCTTCTTATGTACATGAAGCATATGAATCCCTGGTCTTTTCTGCCTGCAGATCTATGCCATTTTATGGTGAAAAGTCAAAAAAATTCCATGTAATGCTAAAAAGATATACTGTAAATCTCCAGGAGAAAGTATTTTTTAGGTCTCAAGATCAGTTGAAAAGTAAATGAAAAACAAATGCTTTTGAAGTAGATGTGACTTGTAGAAATCTGTTCCAGCTCTGGCAGTCTTTTGAAATCCTACCCAGTGAGGCATATTAAAGGCAAACATTGCATGTGACCACGTAAAGCAGACACTGCACGTAGAAGGCTGTAGTAATGGTGCCTTATGGGAGAGCTGGGTTCTCAGTCAGTTAAAACACTGAAGGCTTATAGCTGTGTGAGGCATAGCCTGAGAAGGCCTGCTATTAAAGGGACATAAAACCAACATGATTCAGGCAGAGCATACAATTTGAAAAAGTTTCCAAGTTTCTTTTTTGAATTGTTCTAAAGGTATTTTTTGTTGAAGAGATACCAAGGTAGGTACCATGAATATAACTGGTGCATCACAGGGCAGAAAGCAGTGCTGTCACCTAGTGCTCTTGCAAATGTATAACATTGTTAAAACTATTCTTGCAAACCTGCTGTCTTATAGTGCTCCAGACGTGCACATTCCTGAGTCTACTTGTTTGCTTTTTAACAAAGGATATCAAGAGAATAAAGTACATTTGAAAGACACAATAGATTGCGCTCAAACAATACTGTTAATTAAAAAGAATATATTTATTAAAGGGACAGTAAAAAAAACTTTCATGATTTAAATAGGGCATGTCATTTTTTTTTTTTACTTTTATTTTAAATCCATTTTCATTTAACAAAGAAAGATAAAGAAAAGGGAAACAAAACAAAATCATGTATATCATGTCATTGATACCAAACTTTGCTAGTACATTACTCATAGTACCTTCTTACAAAGTTTTTTCAATTCATGCAAAACAAAAGAAAAATTGTACCACTCAACAGTATGTCTTAAATTTAATCTATCGTATTATACCATGTCCCATAGATGAACAACCTGAAAATGGATATATTTTTTTTTCCTTTTTCTTTTCCTTTCCTACACATAAAATAAAAAACAATCATTCCAAGGACCAATGGATCTACGTCTCCTCTTATATGTCCTTAGTCTATCTTAAACTTAAATACTGAAAATGATCTTGTCAGTATGGAAATGTTATCCTATGAACCATTATCCCTAGCCCTGTATATTGTGACCTGTGGTCCCCGCCACAAGAAAAAACATAGTAGGGCATGGGAGAAGAAAAGAACAAAAAAAGGAAAGAGAAAGAAAATACAAAAAAGAAGAGGGGAGAGAGAGAGAAAAAAAAAAAAATTCCAATTGAGTTTAAACTTGAGCAAGGAAGATTACCAAACCCCTAATAGTACTAACTCTGAGTTCCTGAATGGGTAAATCAGGTGTTCTATCTCATTCGTTGACAATATTTTAATCAACACTGACCATTTTTAAAAAAAAAAACCTTGGGCTCCATGTACTAAGAGGCGGGCGGACAGCTTCTTAACTCGCGAAGCTGTCCGCCCTCCTCCGCTACACACGGGCAGCGGATCTATTGATCCGCTTGCCCGTATGTATCATTACACACTCAGCGGAGTGTGTAATGCCCGCCCCTTCAGTCGCGCGACTGAAGGGGCTGTCAATCACCGAGAGCGAGCGAGCTCTCGGTGATTTTGCTTCGCCACCTAAGAGGTGGCGTAGGGTGTAGGAAGCAGCGGTCTAATGACCGCTGCTTCTTACATTGCGGGAAGCAGGCTCGCATATGCGAACCTGCCCCGCAAAGGCTCCGGAGCAGCTTTCGCTGCTTCGTGCATGGAGCCCAATATCTGTTTCCTCTTTCATGTTAGTATCTTTTTGTTCTAGTATACACTGCTTCTTTAAGCAATTTTTAAGCTAATTTATACTGGGGCTTGCACTTCCTTTCCATTTCTTAAAAATTAGATATCTTGCCGCTAAGATAATCGTATTAACTATTTTATAGTGTATCCGAAGATCTTTTGTTGCTTCCCATAGAAAAATTATATAAGCCACAATTAATCTCAAAAGGGATATTTTTAATACTTGGTTAATCCAATATTCTATTTTAAGCCAAAAGTGTTTGATCCTGGGGCATTCCCAAATCATGTGAATAAGATCTGCCGAAGGTAATGAACATTTTGGACATTTGCAAAAATTGGTATTCCCATATCTGAGCCCCTTCTTCGGGGTATAGTAGGTCCTATATAGTAACTTAATATGAGACTCTCTCCAAGTGGCGGATAAGGTAATTTGTGAGACTTTTGAAATGGAGACATGAATATTATTTGCATTTGTGTAGTATTGTGGTATCATTAGATTCCATGCGGATGATACGTTTTCTAAGTTCTTATCTCGCTTGTTAGAAATCAGCAATTGATAACATGGCGAGATTGACATAAACCCATTTCTTGCTAACACAAGCCAATTCTCAAATTTCCCAAAAGACCAATTCCAACCAAATTCGTTTACCAACTTAGAGATGAAATGTCTTATTTGTAGATATGTGAAGAATTCTTTATTAAGAAGATTAAATTCTCTTTTCAAGATCTCAAATGTTTTAATACATTGTCTATTCATATCTATCATCTGAGAAATATTATTAAGACCTAGGGTATGCCATCTCTGAAAGGGTGCCGATTGTAATCTCGCTTGAAATTTAGGATTTCCTTTGAATGGCATATGATCGGAAACATTGCATTCAATAGATAATATCCTACATATCTTCCACTATGCCTGCAAAGGACACATTAATGTTTTAAATCTTTTAATTTCTTGAGGGGCTGATTTAGGATTACAGTGTATTAAAGCTGTATGAAGGAAGGGCAAACTTACATTTTTTTCAAGTTCATTATTCGTTACATAATCTTTATTTAGAATCCAATCGACCACTATTCGGGCAAGAAAGACCAGATTGTATAGTTGTATGTCTGGTAATGCAAGTCCCCCATATTTTCTAGGTAATGAAAGTTTCGTTGGAGAAATTCTGGGTTTTTTATTCTGCCATATAAAGCTTCTTATCATACTGTTAACTTTTTCAATATCCTTCCGCTTAAGAAATATTGAAGTATTCTGCAAAATGTATAATAGCTTCGGGAGAAGGATCATTTTAAATGCAGCAATACGACCCGAAATTGAGAGTGGGAGGTTTTTCCATAATTTCATGCTGTCCCCAATCTCTCTCAGTACTGGTACTATACTGAAGTTGTAGCAATTGTCTGGGTCAGACGTGATCATAATCCCCAGGTATCTAAAAGATTCTGAAACTCTCTAAAAGGTATGTCTGATAGAGAATCAGGGTTCCTTCTGACCCATAGTTCCGATTTTGACGCATTAATCCTATAACCCGAGAAGGAGCCAAATTGTTCTATGATTGAAATTATTATAGGTATGTTAATTCGTGTATTGGAAATATATAGGAGAATATCATCAGCGTATAGCGCGATTTTAAGCTCTTTTCTACCTATTTTTCTACCTTCCATTTGGTCTCTTATCATAATTGCCAAAGGTTCAATAGAAATATCAAAGAGGAGAGGAGAGAGGGGGCAGCCCCGCCGCATTCCTCTTTCAAGTAATTTCTCCGAGGATAGTATATTATTAACAATTATCTTTGTGTGCGATTTATTATATAAAAGGTAATGTAATTTTAAACAACTTTCCATTTTACTTTTATCGCAAATTTTGCTTTGTTCTCTTGGTATTCTTAGTTGAAAGCTAATTCTAGGAGGTTCATATGCTAATTTCTTAGACCTTGAAGACTGCCTCTAATCTGAATGCATTTTGACCACTAGAGGGCATTAGTTCATGTGTTCTATAAAGATAACATTGAGCTCATGCATGTGAAGTTACCCTGGAGTGAGCACTGATTGGCTAAAAAGCAAGTCTATCAAAAGAACTGAAAAAAGGGGGCAGTCTGCAGAGGCTTAGATACAAGGTAAACACAGAGGTAAAAAGTATATTTATATAACTGTGTTGGTTATGCAAAACTGGGGAATGGGTAATAAAAGGGTTATCTATCTTTCCCTTTAAAACATATAGTATGTAAAAACAATGTTACAATGTAATACAATATATAAAAACAAGGATACTTGCATTAAACTGAGAACACAATTTTAAAAAAAAGTTTTCAATTTACTTCTATTCTATTTAATATGCTTAACTAAACATTTTATATAAAACATCTTAAGGTGTTTGTTGCCTCTTTACTGAGAATGCATAAATATTAAACAAATCTATTATTACAAAGGAAATAAAGTGAAATAAACTGCTGACTTCTAAATGAACACATGGGTGTCCCCAGCTCATGTTGCCTCTATTAAACATTGAGGTAGAACAGTGACCCCTGGTGAAGCTTTTGCTTCCTATTACAGTTCTCTGTACAAGTTGAAGCAGTAGCCTAGTAATTCTACTCTATCCACAGATAAAACAATTTCTGTATAGAAACATACGGCTAGATTACGAGTTTTTGTCGGTAAGGCTTGCGGCTCTAACGCTCCTTTTTTTTTTTTCCACCGCTCCCTTAAGCCAATGCTGGTATTACAGGTTGTTTTAAACCTGGCGTTATCCGCAAAAAGGTGAGCGTTGAGCAAAATTTAGCTCCACATCTCACCTGCAAAAAAGCAGCATTCAGCTCCTAACGCAGCCCCATTGTTTCCTATGGGGAAAGAAAAAATATGTCTGCACCTAACACCCTAACATGAACCCCGAGTCTAAACACCCCTAATCTTACACGTATTAACCCCTAATCTGCTGCCCCCAACATCGTCGCCACCTGCAATATACTATTAACCCCTAATCTGCCGCTCCGGACACCGCTGCCACCTACATTATACTTATAAACCCCTAATCTGCTGCCCCCAAAATCGCCGACACCTACATTATAGTTATTAACCCCTAATCTGCCCCCCCAACATCGCCGCAACTATATTAAATTAACCCCTAATCTGCCGCCGCCAATGTCGCTGCCACTATAATAAATTTATTAACCCCTAAACCTAAGTCTAACCCCAACACCCCCCTAATTTAAATATAATTTAAATAAATCTAAATAAAATAACTACAATTAAATAAATTATTCCTATTTAAGACTAAATACTTACCTGTAAAATAAACCATAAGGGGCCCGATCCGATATTGCGCTGGTTTGGTATCCTATATACGGCGTAACCTAGAAGTTACGCTTGTATATTTCTGCCTTCGCCCGTATTTTGGGCCATAGGCAGGTATACCAAACCCACGTAGTTTGGTATCCAATATACAGCGTAAGGACTTAGGTGGCGAAAATGGAGAAATCTTACTCCATTTTCACCTCGACACAAAATGCAGCCGTAGTAAGCCTTACGCTGAGTATTGGAGCCCCGTAACTCCCTAAACTACCTGCTAAATAAACCTAACACCTAACGCATGCGCAATGTCTATCTACCTGTCAACCGCGATCCCCCGCCGCAATCCCTAATAAAGTATTTAACCCCTAAACCGCCGCCACCTACATTAAAAGTAGAACCCCCTAATGTGATCCCCCTACACCGTCGCAAGCTACATTACATACCCCCTAATGTGAGTCCCTTACACCGCCGCCATCTATCTTACCTACCCCCTAAAGTGAGCCCCCTACCCCGCCGCCATCTATGTTAAAAAATATTAACCCCTAATTTAATCCCCCTACACCGCCGCCAGCTATATTAACTATATTAACCCTAATTATATTAGGGTTAATATAGTTAATATAGTTATTATATTATATATATTAACTATATTAACCCTAATTATATTAGGGTTAATATAGTTAATATCGTTATTATATTATATATATATCAAGTATAATAACCCTATCTAATGCTAACACCCCTAACTAAATTCTTATTAAAATAGATCTAATTAATATTAATATTATTAATTAAAATATTCCTATTTAAATCTAAATACTTACCTATAAAATAAACCCTAAGATAGCTACAATGTAATTAATAATTACATTGTAGCTATTTTAGGGTTTATATTTATTTTACAGGTAACTTGGTATTTATTTTAACTAGGTACAATAGCTATTAAATAGTTAATAACTATTTAATAGCTACCTAGTTAAAATAATTACCAATTTACCTGTAAAATAAATCCTAACCTAAGTTACAAATACACCTACAGCCAATCGGATTGAACTTGAATCTGATTGGCTGATTCAATCAGCCAATCAGATTTTTCTACCTTAATTCCGATTGGCTGATAGAATCCTATCAGCCAATCGGACGCCATCTTGGATGACGTCATTTAAAGGTACCTCATTCGTCGGGAAGTCGTTGTGCCAGATGGATGCTCCGCGGCGGAGGAGCGAAGAAAGAAGATTGAAGATGCCGCTTTGCTTGAAGACATCGCCGGATGGAAGAAGACTTCACTGCTGCTTGATTGAAGACATCGCCGGATGGAAGAAGACTTCACTGCCGCTTGATTGAAGACATCGCCCGGATGGAAGAAGACTTCACTGCCGCTTGATTGAAGACATCGCCCGGATCGGATGAAGAGTTCGGCCGGCTGGGTGAAGACAAGGTAGGGAGATCTTCAGGGGGGTAGTGTTAGGTTTTTTTAAGGGGGGTTTGGGTGGGTTTAGAATAGGGGTATGTGGGTGGTGGGTTGTAATGTTGGGGGGTGGTATTGTGTTTTTTCTTTGCAGGCAAAAGAACTGTTTTCTTTGGGGCATGCCCCGCAAAAGGCCCTTTTAAGGGCTGTTAAGGTAAAAGAGCTTTGAACTTTTTTAATTTAGAATAGGGCAGGGATATTTTTTTATTTTCGGGGGCTTTATTATTTTATTAGGGGGCTTAGAATAGGTGTAATTAGCTTAAAAATCTTGTAATTTATTTTTATTTTTTGTAATTTAGTTTAGATTATTTTATTGTATTTTAGTTTAGATATTTGTAGTTTATTTAATTTATTGATAGTGTAGGTGTATTTGTAACTTAGGTTAGGATTTATTTTACAGGTAAATTGGTAATTATTTTAACTAGGTAGCTATTAAATAGTTATTAACTATTTTAATAGCTATTGTACCTAGTTAAAATAAATACCAAGTTACCTGTAAAATAAATATAAACCCTAAAATAGCTACAATGTAATTATTAATTACATTGTAGCTATCTTAGGGTTTATTTTATAGGTAAGTATTTAGATTTAAATAGGAATATTTTAATTAATAATATTAATATTAATTAGATCTATTTTAATAAGAATTTAGTTAGGGGTGTTAGCATTAGATAGGGTTATTATACTTGATATATATATATATATAATATAATAACGATATTAACTATATTAACCCTAATATAATTAGGGTTAATATAGTTAATATATATAATATAATAACTATATTAACTATATTAACCCTAATATAATTAGGGTTAATATAGTTAATATAGCTGGCGGCGGTGTAGGGGGATTAAATTAGGGGTTAATATTTTTAAAATAGATGGTGGCGGTGTAAAGGGCTCACTTTAGGGGGTAGGTAAGATAGATAGCGGCGGGGTAGGGGTTTACTTTAGGGGGTAGGTAAGATAGATGGCAGCAGGGGGCTCACTTTAGGGGGTAGGTAAGATAGATGGTGGCGGGTAGGGGCTCACTTTAGGGGGTAGGTAAGGTAGATGGCGGCGGGGTAGGGGCTCACATTAGGGGGTTATAGATTTAATATAGCTGGCAGCGGGGTCCGGGAGCGGCGGTTTAGGGGTTAATAACTTTATTAGCTGGCGGCGGTGTCCGGGAGAGGCGGTTTAGAGGTTAATACATTTTTATTGTTAGGATAGTGAGGGGGGGTAGAGGGTTAGACGTGTCGGGCTAGGTTTGGGAGGCGTGTTAGACAGTACAGGTGATTTTATAACTTTAGTCAGGTTTTGTAGGCGCCGGCAGTTTCTAAAGTGCCGTAAGTCACTGGCGACTCCAGAAATTTGTGCTTACGCAGATTTCTGGACATCGCTGGTTTGTCAGACTTACGGCACTTTAGCCTCTGACGACGCCGTATATAGGATAGCTCGAGTTGCGAGCTGAAACTGCGGGTGGCGGGGGTTCCCTCGCTTGCGCCGCAAACTACGCTCTTTATCGGATCGCGCCCCATATAGCTACAATATAACTAATAGTTACATTGTAGCTAGCTTAGGATTTATATTTATTTCACAGGCAACTTTGTATTTATTTTAACTAGGTACAATAGTTATTAAATAGTTATTAACTATTTAATAACTACCTAGCAAAAATAAGTACAAAATTACCTGTAAAATAAATCCTCACTTAAGTTACAATTACATCTAACACTACACTATCATTAAATAAATTACCTAAACTAACTACAATTAAATGCAATTAAATTCAATAAACTAAATTAGAAAAAAAACAAACACTAAATTACAGAAAAAAAAATTACAAGAAGTTTAAACTAATTACACCTAATCTAAGCCCCCTAATAAAATAAAAAAGGCCCCCAAAATAATAAAATGCTCTACCCTATACTAAATTACAAATAGCCCTTAAAAGGGCCTTTTGCGGGGCATTGCCCCAAAGTAATCAGCTCTTTTACCTGTAAAAAAATACAATACCCCCCCAACATTACAACCCACCACTCACACACCCCTACTCTAAAACCCACCCAATACCCCCTTAAAAAAACCTAACACTACCCCATTGAAGATCACCCTACCTTGAGCCGTCTTCACCCAACGGGGCACAAGTGGTCATCCGATCCGGCCAGAAGTCTTCATCCGATGGGGCAGAAGAGGACATCCAGACCGGCAGAAGTCTTCATCCTATCCGGGCAGAAGAGGACATCCAGACCGGGAGAAGGCTTCATCCAAGCGGCATCTTCTATTTTCTTCCATCCGACGAGGAGCGACTCCATCTTGAAGACATCCGGCGCGTAGCATCCTTCCAGCACGACGGACTAATGACGGTTTCTTTAAATGACGTCATCCAAGATGGCGTCCCTCGAATTCAGATTGGCTGATAGGATTCTATCAGCCAATCGGAATTAAGTTAGGAAAAATCCGATTGGGTGATTTAATCAGCCAATCGGATTGAAGTTCATTCCGATTGACTGATTGGATCAGCCAATAGAATGCGAGGGCATTCGTTTAATTTAAATTATATTTGTTAGGGGGGTTAGGTTTAGACTTAGGTTTAGGGGTTAATACCTTTTAATATAGTAGCGGCGACGTTGGGGGTGGCAGATTAGGGGTTAATAAATGTAAGTAGGTGTCGGCGATGTTAGGGCAGGCAGATTTGTGGTTAATACATTTATTAAACTGGCGGCGATGTCCGGTCGGCAGATTAGGGGTTAATAATTGTAGGTAGGTGGCGGCGATGTTGGGGGCGGCAGATTAGGGGTTAATAAATATAATGTAGGTGTCGGCGATGTTAGGGGCAGCAGATTAGGGGTTCATAGGTATAATGTAGGTGGCGGCGATGTCCGGTAGGCAGATTAGGGGTTAAAAAATGTATTTAAGTGTTTGCGATGTGGGGGGGGGCCTCGGTTTAGGGGTTAGTAGGTAGTTTATGGGAGTTAGTGTACTTTTTAGCACTTTAGTTAAGAGCTTTATGTTCCAGCGTTAGCCCATAAAACTCTTAACTACTGACTTTTAAATGCAGTAGAAGTCTTGACAGGAGAGGGTCTACCGCTCACTTCTTCCAAGACTCGTAATACCAGCGTTAGGCAAGTCCCATTAAAAAGATAGGATACGCAATTGACGTAAGGGGATTTGCATTAGCCTTGAGTCGCGGAAGAAAAGTGAGCGGTACACTTGTACCTGCCTGACTCGTAATACCAGCGGGCATTAAAAAGCAGCGTTGGGACCTCTCAACGCTGCTTTTTAAGGCTAACTCCAAACTCGTAATCTAGGCGATAGATTTTGACGGCAGATAAGAGCCATAGGCCCAGCACATGAAAAAGGGAATTGCCCATAATCAAATGTGTGATCTAATGCCCTATTTAAATAGCAGATAATTGCCATAGAAATAGCTATCACCAGTATAGTTGGTGTCTTTTACATTCCTCTGGGCTATAAAAGGGACACTTGCACCCCAAAATATGCTCTACAACAGGGCAAGAGCCCACTCTTTTTAAAAAGGCAAAGCCATTCGTTCAAAGGAGGATTCACATGTCTTGGTTGTGATTGGCTGCCCACATTGTTAACAGTGATCACCTGTCCGAGCCTTAAACCTATGAAACAATATCAGGGGGGTTGGGGCATCCCCATGTTGCTCACCACAATACATACATAAACTTGTGACCCCTTATTTAAAATCAGCAATCTTGCTCTTTCAAATGAGTGGTCCTGTGTATGCCCCCACTGCCAGCTGACTGCCATAACAGTGACAAATGCCTGAGGCCTTTATTACAATGTATCATAATGCCCTGCATTTTATACAGTGAGGTTTCACAGTTCAGATAAGGAGTATCTTGTCCTTTATAGTTATGAAGTGATCGCCATAGTAAGACTAATATCCTGGCAGCAAACGCTAGCCTCATTTTTTTTTATTGTGCTGTTGATGGCAGGGTTCATAGATTGTTTGTCTAAACTAATAAAAAATAAATAAATGGGAGAGCAAGGAGAATGTAAAATTGGGTTATTTTGTGAAACTCTATATAGGATGACTTTTGATACAACTATATTATGTTTTTGTTTTCTTTTTTTAACCCCTTAAAGGGACATTAAACACTAAACAAATGCTAAATAGAATGATGCATTCAAAGAAAAGATTAGTCTGAGAATAACATGTAGATATATTTTTAAAAGTTTAATTAGCTGTTTAAATAGTAACAAAAAATGTGTAAAGTTTTAGTGTCTATAAAACAATGGGAGCTGCCATGTTGTAACTTAGGTTACCTTCTCTGCTGTGGCCAATTAGAGACAGTTATAAATTGGTCACTAGAGTGTGCAGCCAATGGCTGTGTAGAATATTACAGTGTTCTGCACTTCCATTTCTAACAGCAACTGAAAAGCTCACAATTTCAGAATTGAATAACAGGAAAAGGAGACAAAATTAATAATTAAAGTATATTGCAGTCTTTTTTATATATACACAATTTTTCATTTTAAATTACCATCTCAAAGTGTTTAATGTCCCTTTAAGGACTACAGCACTTTTCCATTTTCTGACCGTGTTTATGTTTAGCTGTAATTTTCCTCTTACTCATTTACTGTACCCACACATATTATATACCGTTTTTCTCGCCATTAAATGGACTTTCGAAAAAGATACCATTAATTTCATCATGATATCATTTCCTATAAATTGTTTTTATAAAATATGATTTAAAAAATGGAAAAAAACACAATTTTTCTAACTTTGACCCCCAAAATCTGTTACACATCTACAACCACCAAAAAACAACCATGCTAAATAGTTTCTAAATTTTGTCCTGAGTTTAGAAATACCCAATGTTTACATGTTTTTTTTTTTTTTGCAAGTTATAGGGCAATAAAATACAAGTAGCACTTTGCCATTTCCAAACCATTTTTTTCTTCTTCAAAATTAGCGATAGTTACATTGGAACACTGATATCTGTCAGGAATCCCTGAATATCCCTTGACATGTATATATCTTTTTTTAGAAGACAACCCAAAGTATTGATCTAGGCCCATTTTGGTATATTTCATGCCACCATTTCACCGCAAATAAAAAAAAATGTTCACTTTTTCACAAACTTTAGGTTTCTCACTGAAATTATTTACACACAGCTTGTGCAATTATGGCACAAATGGTTGTAAATGCTTCTCTGGGATCCCCTTTGTTCAGAAATAGTAGACATATATGACTTTGGTATTGCTTTATGGTAATTAGAAGGCCACTAAATGCCGCTGCACACCACAAGTGTATAATGCCCAGCAGTTAATGGGATTAATTAGGGAGCGTGTAGGGTTAATTTTAGCTTTTTTTTTTTAACCCTAAGTATTGATCTAGGCCGATTTTGGTATATTTCATGCCACCATTTCACAGCCAAATGCGATCAAATAAAAAAAAAATTGTTCACTTTTTCACAAACTTTGTCACAAACTTTAG
Source organism: Bombina bombina (assembly GCF_027579735.1). NCBI lineage: Eukaryota > Metazoa > Chordata > Amphibia > Anura > Bombinatoridae > Bombina > Bombina bombina. The sequence continues at coordinate 688,575,932 of NC_069499.1, forward strand.
GTTTCTCTCTGAAATTATTTACAAACAGCTTGTGTTTGTGCAATTATGGCACAAATGGTTGTAAATGCTTCTCTGTGATTCCCTTTGTTCATAAATAGCAAACTTGTATAGATTTGGCGTTGCTTTTTGGTAATTAAAAGGCCGCTAAATGCAGCTGCCCAGCAGTGAAGGGGTTAATTTGGGAGCGTGTAGGGTTAATTTTAGCTTTAGTGTAGTAGAAAACCCCAAGTATTGATCTAGGCCCATTTTGGTATATTTCATGCCACCATTTTACCACCAATTGTGATCAAATAAAAAAAAAAGTTACATTTTTCACAATTTTAGGTTTCTCACTGAAATTATTTACAAACATCTTGTGCAATTATGGCACAAATGGTTGTAAAAGCTTTTCTTTGATCCTCTTTGTTCAGAAATGGCTTTGGCGTTGCTTTTTGGTAATTAGAAGGTCGCTAAATGCCATTGCGCACCACACGTGTATAATGCCCAGCAGTGAAGGGGTTAATTAGGTAGCTCGTAGGGAGCTTGCAGGGTTAATTTTAGCTTTAGTGTAGAGATCAGCCTCCCACCTGACACATCCCATCAACCCCCCACCCCCTCCCAGATCCCTTAGATAAACCCCCCTCCTCTCTCCCACCTTATTCTAAACAAATTTTGCCACAATGTAGTGTTCCCACCCACCCCAGTGCTCGAGCCTGCTCCCGTGCACGCTCCCCCGCACTTGATTCCGTCACACTCTGACGCACATCCCCCATCGATGACCGCCCACCCGCCTCCCTGCAACAGCTCCCACTCACCAACGATCGTGACCATCGATGGCCGATGCAGAGAGGGCCACATCGGATGGCTAAAAATTTTTATTGCAGGAGGCATCACTGCAATAGCATGAAAGTAGCTAGAAGCGATCAGGATCGCTTCCACGGCTTGAAAACCGTTTTTTGTAGGACGTACCCTGTACATTGTTGGTCGTTAAGGGGTTAATATTTGTTGTTGCACTGAGTAATTTTGGACAAGATAGGAACATGCATGCATGCATTGCTCAATGGGTTAAACCACCACTCTGGGAAATCCGAATTTTGTGTAATTTTAAATTGAAGTAATGTTTGTTTAGTGTATATGTATCATCAGTATACCTACTGATTTCTACATGAATTGCAAGATAGTGAATAGTAACAGAAATAGTAATTTTTCTATTTTCTGATTTTTAATTATTAATTTTAATTAAAAAAAAATAAGTATAAAATCATACATTTTGTTTATTAGGGAAGTTGAAAATGGCAGAAAATTATTATTATTCGCTCACTAATTCATTAATTTCGCATTTTATATGCTGTTGTTTTCTCTTATATTTCTGCAAGCTAAAGTTATTTTCTAAAAATGCTTGGTCTGCAGAAAAAATGAGGTATAATTTGTGTGGGTATCTCAGAGAAAAAACGTTCATGTGTTAATTAATTGATGCCCAAACAAATAAAAACAGCTCTAGCACAGGTAGGGTTGCCATCTCAGCCAGGTTTTGCTGGACACTTATGAGTTGGTGTAGGGTGTGCAGAGAGGAATATGAATACGTTCCTTCCTGCCCACCTTGCTGCATGTGTAACTTATTAGTGCCCAGGAAAACATGGCTGAGGTGGCAACCCTAAGCACAGGGGCCTCGAAATGGCTCAGCGGCAAAAGGGTTATGCACCTGTTAGCATTGGGTGTGACTGAAACAGCTGAACTGAATAATACGTAGTTGTTTACGCATACTTTTGGCCATTACATTCATGACATTACCTGATTACACACAAAAAATGACCCTTTTTGAAGGTAATCATTTTGTAAAAAAAAATTATATATATATTTTTTTTCTTCATAACAGCTTACAAAGAAATTGTAACATTTTAAAATGTTTAATGTCCAAACCACCATTGTATTGATATTATAATATTTAGTTATGTGTCAAATGTCATACGTATGCAGCTTGTCAAAAAAATAGAGGAAGCTGGCCGCAAGGTTTAGTTTATCACTATTTTAGCAGTCTCTGGCAGCCATGGGAATAAATCCTGGTATGTTTGTCACTTGAGGACTCATATAGTCTAAAGTGTCAGGCTGTTTATAAACACTTCATTAAAGGTCTAAAATGTCTTGTTATTGCAATGGTGCCATCTGGGTATGTTAGTGGTTTGGCCTTTGGCCAGGACAGAAGTCTGAAACCTGTCCTCTACATTTACTTCCAGAATTGTCAGGGACAACTGGTGCAAAATCTACTAACAGAAAGTAAAGTCACACCAATGTTGTCATGTATGAGAATACGTTTCTGATATCTGTTTTTTATTTTTTTACATGACCACGTTTTTTTTATTTAAAATATGTAGTTATTTTTTGTCATAAAAAAATCTTGAAACAAATCATGACACGTGGGGCCCGATCACATATGCGGCGTTGGGCGCAAAAGCCGGCATCGCCATCGGTAGTCAGTATCACATTTTCAGCTCAAGGATTTACGCGTGCAGAATGGAGAAATTGTATTCCATTTTCACCTCACTTTACTCCATTAAGTAGCTTTTATCCTATTGGCTGATTTTCATCCAATAGGAATGCAAGGTACAACAATATAAAATGGGTACCTCGCATTTAATCTTCTTGTTGGTTAACTGGAGAATAAAGCAATTTTAAAAGTTTTATAATATATTACAGCAGTTGAATATTGGATTGCAAATTAGCTGCAGACAAACAAATCAATTGTGAAATGTTTCTTGAAAACATTTTTGTGTTTCCTTTTCTCTTAGTCTAACATAGAAATACAGTAATAAAAAAGATGCATTGCTCATAAGAATGTCTTACATTCAGAAAAAATCAGCTCTGCAGACTGGGAAAGGCTAGGGGCAGGTTTGAAAAAAATCTGAGAACCAGTCAACAATCTACTGCTATGCAGCTCTACTGCATATTTGACTGTTCTCTTTAAACAGCACTTTGTTGTGGATGCTCTGTGTTAAGGAAAACTTACACAGTGCAGCCAGAACAAAGGTCTGTTTGAAGAGAACTGCCTCATGTGGAGCAGTGCTGCAAATTTAAAGCAGTAACAGTTCCTGCATGTGTCCTGTTCTTTCTACAGACATGCTGCATTTAATGCGATTACATCTCCGATCACTGCATGTTCTGCCTTGGGGATGTGCAGTAAAAGAGCTGATTGCCTTTTTAAGGGCAATGCCCATACAAATGTCCCTTTAGGGGCAATGGGTAGATTAGTTTTTTTTTATACTTGGTCTTTTTTTATTTTGGGGGGTGTGGGGTTTTACTGTTAGGGGGTAATTTGTGTTTCCTTCTTAATATGAGGCACGTCCACGGCTTCATTCCTTACTTGTGGGAAATACTGAACCAGGCCACCAGGAGGAGTCAAAGACACCCCAGCCAAAGGCTTAAATACCTCCCCCCACTTCCCTCATCCCCCAGTCATTCTTTGCCTTTCGTCACAGGAGGTTGGCAGAGAAGTGTCAGAAGATACTGAGTAGTTCCGTATGGAGGGTATCTACCCTTCACAACTGGACTGGAGTTTTAAGTAGTCTTGTCAGCCTCTCAGTGAGCGCATTGGCGAATGTTGGAGTCTGGAGATGCAGGGAGAGTCTTCCTGCGAACCCATCCAGACTCGTATTAACAGCTCCTTAAGCTATCAGTGTTGACGAGTTTCACTGCCTGCTTTTTTTTCACTCAAGTCCATGTCAGGAGTGATGCTATAAGACTGTAAAACTTGAGAGGCTGTGTTTCTGTTCCACGGCATAGATTCCGGTAAGATTGTTTCATTTTATACACTTATGATAACGCAAGAAGACAGGGTCACAGTGTGGCTCTTTTTATCTGTATGGAATCAAGGGTTAATATCTCCGGAAGGGGATTATTGAACAGTGGGGATTAATCACATAATGTAAATATTATGTTTATGCTGTTAGGCTTGGAGCTCTTTTAGCTGCAGCAGGGGTGGTCCTGCGTGGTGCACCACTAGACCGGGTGTGGTCACACTGATCTTCTCTTCTTCCTGACCGTGCAGTTTACTGGAGAATAAGCGGTTTCTCTGTTGGGCCTGGGTCATAGGAGGTGGTGAGTGCCCCAGCCATTGGGGGTATAAAGCTGCCATTTCTGTTTTTCTATTGTCCATTTTATAAGAGCAAGCTATGGAGGACTCTGATACGTTAGAGGGTACTCCCTCTTTACCGAAATCCAATGCCTGTCTATATTGTGAGGAGGCTACGGTATACCCGCCTGCTCAATTATGTTCCACATACCTTGATAAAGTTAATTATATCAAAGAAAGCTAATATGTTTAGTACTACTGAGCCATCTACCTCTGAGGAGTCTCCGTCCCGTGAGGTGCACACCCTGCAGTCATCTTCTAATACACATGCAGCTTCCCGTAGCACTCCTATTGCTCCATCTGGAGGGGCCCTTTTACCACCAGACGTTGCTGAGCAATTACAAACGGCAGTGTTTGCGGCCTTTAGTGCTTTATCTCGCCTTGCTAAGCGCAAGCGAAAGGTCAAATATTGCTATCCTTCCCAGGGGTCATCTACTAGCTTATTGGATTTATCTGATGCTAGAGTATCCGCTGATGAAGACACCTCTGATACTTCAGAGGATACTCTTTCTGGGTTGGAATCTGCTGCCTCTAAGCCTCCAGCTGCGGAGGAACCAGATTTTAGATTTGGGATTGAACACTTATGCTTTCTGCTAAAGGAAGTTTTGGCTACTTTGTATGTATGTATGTATGTATTGGGTGCTTGTAAAGGGTAGGGTCTCAAGGCGCTGCTCATTTTATCGACCTCGGAATGATGAAAGGCTGAGTGGACCTCGGGGATCGAACTTGCAACCCTTGGGTTGCTACAGAGCTCGGCCACAGTGCCTTAGCATGCTGAGCTATCTGTCCAGCTTTGGAGGTTCCAGTACCTAAATTACCTGAGGAACCTTGTATTCCTAAATTAGATAAGGTCTACTAGGACAGGGTTGTACCACAGACTTTCCCGTTTCCCGTTAAGATGTTATTAAGAACGAATTGCAAAGACTTGGCTCTTCTTTTTCCCCTTCTTCTTTTAAGAAATTGTTCCCGGTTCTGGACTATTAATTAGAGCTGTGGGGTTCCGTCCCTAAGGTGGATGGCGCTATCTCCATTTTGGCTAAGCGCACTACTATCTCGCTTGAGGATAGTTCGTTGTTTAAGGAGCCCATGGACAAGAAGCTGGAAACTCTATTAAGAAAATTGTTTTAGCATACAGGATATTTGTTTCAACCGGCAGCGTCTGTCGCTGCGGTTGCTGGAGCAGCTACCTACTGATGCGACTCCTTATGTGAGTTAATCGAGGTGGAGGGTCCCCTGGACGAGATCCAGGAAAGAATTAAGGCCTTAAGGGTAGCTAATTTTTTTATTTGTGATACAAATATGCAGATTATTTGCCTGATTGCCAAGGCTTCAGGTTTTTCTGTCCTAGCCCGTAGGGCACTCTGGCTGAAGTCTTGGTCTGTGGACATGACTTAGAACTCTAGACTTCTTTCCCTCCCATTTAAAGGAAAGCGTCTTTTTGGTCCAGGCCTGGACTCAATCATCTCCACGGTTACTGGAGGCAAAGGTGCCTTTTTACCACAAGATAAGAAGAAGAAGCCTAAGAGACAAGGTCCTAATTTTCGTTCCTTTCGTTCAGATAAATCCCAATGTCGGCAACCCTCTGCAAAGCCTGAGCAGTCCAAGGGAACTTGGAAGCCGACTCATTCCTGGAATAAATCCAAGCAGAACAAGAAGCCCTCCAAGTCAAAGTCGGCATGAAAGGGCGTTCCCCCCCGATCTGTATCTGGTAGGGGGCAGAGTGTCACTCTCTTTTCAGAAGCTTGGTTTGGGGACGTGCAAGACCCGTGGGTCCTGGAGGTCATCGCTCAGGGATACAGGATAGGTTTCAAGTCTCATTCTCCCAGGGGCAGATTCCTCTTATCAAACCTGTCTTTAAGGCCAGAAAAGAGAGGGGCTTTTCTAGGATGTGTGAGGGATCTCTCCTCCCTGGGGGTCATTGTACCGGTACCGCCAGCAGAGAGAGGTCTGGGTTACTACTCAAACCTTTTTGTGTTCCCAAAGAAGAAGGGTACTTTTCGCCCGATTCTGGACCTAAAGTGTTTAAACAAGTTCCTATCTGTCCCCTCGTTCAAGATTGAGACAATAAGGTCCAGTTCATGACCACGATAGACCTGCTGAAGGATGCCTACCTTCACGTACCTATTCACAAGGAACATGTCAAGTTCCTAAGATTTACGTTCCTGGACCAGCACTGCCAGTTTATTGCACTTCCATTTGGTCTAGCTACTGCTCCAAGAGTTTTTACAAAGGTTCTAAGTGCTCTGTTCGCAGTGGCAAGAACCAGAGGTACAGCAGTGGCGCCTTACTTAGACGATATTCTGGTTCAAGCACCATCCTGTTGTCTGGCAGAGGACCATTCGAAAGCCCTTCTTTCTCTACTTCGATCTCATGGATGAAAGATAAACTTAGAAAAGAGTTCTCTTATTCCCATTACCAGGGTGGAATTTCTGGGTATGATAATAGACTCCCATATCCATGAGGATATTTCTTACAGACCAGAGACGTTACAAACTAACTTCCAATTGTCTTGCCCTCCAGACCTCCTTAAAGCCCTCTGTGGCTCGGTGTATGGAGGTAATTGGTCTCATGGTGTCCTGCATGGACATCATTCCTTTTGCCAAATTCCATCACAGACCTCTTCAGCTGTGCATGCTGAGACAGTGGAACGGCGATCATTCGGATCTGTCTCAACAGATTTCTCTGGACAACCGGTCGAGAGAATCGCTCTCCTGGTGGCTCTGTCCAGATCACCTGTCCCAAGGGACATCCTTCTTGAGACCATCCTGGGAGATTGCGACTACGGACGCAAGCCTCACAGGATGGGGAGCTGTTTGAGGTGCCAGGAAGGCACAGGGCCTGTGGACTCAAAAGGAATCCCTCCTCCCGATCAACATTTTGGAACTTCGAGCGATCTTCAATGCTTTGAAGGCTTGGCCTCTTCTGGGTTTGGCACAGTTTATCAAATTCCAATCGGACAACATAACCTCGGTGGCTTACATCAACCATCAGGGGGGGAACGAGGAGCTCCCTAGCAATGAGGGAAGTATCTCAAATTCTGGAATGGGCACAGGCCCACAATTGCTCACTGTCATCGATCCACATTTCCGGTGTGGACCACTGGGAAGCGCATTTTCTCAGCAGACAATCCTTTCATCTGGGTGAATGGTCTCTCCATCCCGAGGTGTTTGCAGAGATTTGCAACAGATGGGGGACGCCGGAGATAGATCTCATGGCGTCCCGGCTCAATTTCAAGCTACCCAGATATGGGTCGCGATCCAGGGATCCTCAGGCGGAGATAATAGATGCATTGGAAGTGCCTTGGAGGTTCAGTCTGTAATATATTTTTCCACCGTTACCACTTCTCCCTCGTGTAGTGGCCCGCATCAAACAGGCGCAAGCATCAGTGATTCTAATTGCTCCATCATGGCAGAGGAGGATGTGTTTCGCGGATCTGGTGGGGATGTCCTCTTCTCCTCCATGGAGGTTACCTTGTCGCAGGAATCTGCTGGAGCAAGGTCCTTTTGTTCATCAAAATCTAGATTCGCTGAGGCTGACTGCGTGGAGATTTAACGCTTAGTCCTAGCCAACAGAGGTTTCTCGGAGAGAGTTATTGATACTCTCATTCAAGCTCGTAAGCCGGTTACTCCTTGCATCTATCATAAGGTGTGGAGGACCTACTTATTCTGGTGTGAAGAGCGTGTATTCCCCTGACATAAAGTCAGGGTTTCCAGAATTCTTTCCTTTCTCCAGGATGGTCTGGAGAAGGGCCTTTCTGCTAGCTCCCTTAAGGGACAGATTTCGGCCCTATCTGTTTTATTGCACAAGAGGCTCGCTGAGCTTCCAGATGTCCGGTCTTTTGTTCAGGCTCTGACTAGAATCCTAATGTCCTAATCCTTCCTCTATGAAGGAGTGTTTTATTCATAATTTGGATGTGGTTCAGGCTTGAAGTTCTATCTCCAGGCTACAAAGGAGTTTAGACAGACTTCTTTTTTGTTTGTTGTCTATTCTGGGAAGCGTAAGGGGCAGAAAGCCTCATTCACTTCCTTGTCCTTTTGGTTGAAGAGCATTATTCGCTTAGTTTATGAGACAGCAGGGCATAAGCCTCCTCAGAGGATTAAGGTTCATTCAATTAGAGCTGTGGCTTCCTCTTGGGCCTCTATGGATCATATTTGTATGGCGGCTACCTGGTCCTCCTTACATACCTTTTCAAAATTTTACATGTTTGACGTTTTTGCTTCGGCTGAAGCAGCTTTTGGAATAAAGGTTTTGCAGGCTGTGGTGCCTTCAGAATAGGGTCTGCATCTCTTTTTACCCTCCCTTTTCATTCAGTGTCTAGAGCTTGGGTATATGTTTCCCACAAGTAAGGCATGAAGCCGTGGACCCTCCTCATATTAAGATGGAAAATATAAATTATGCTTACCAGATAATTTCCTTTCCTTCTGTAGAGTCCAAAGCCCCCGACCGTAGTCTCCGTTGGGCGGACCTACATTTTTTTATTTTTTTATTCTGGCACCATTTATACCCTGATATTTCTCCTACTGTTCCTTGTTCCCTCGGCAGAATGCCTGGGGGATGAGGGAAGTGGGGGAGGTATTTAAGCCTTTGGCTGGGTTGTCTTTGCCTCCTCCTGGTGGCCAGGTTCAGTATTTCCCACAAGTAAGGAATGAAGCCGTGGACTCTCCTCATACAGAAGGAAAGGAAATCATCTGGTAAGCATAATTTATGTTTTTTTTAAAATGCGCGGCGAATGATCGCATGAAGAGAAGCCTTCACCTGTATGAAGATTAAAGATGGTGCCGCCTCCGCTCCTCAACACGGGATGAAGATTGAAGATGGGATCCACCTGGAAGAAGGCCTTCACCGCTGGACTTCAGAAATGGTGAGTACCTATTTGGTGGTTAGTGTAAGGTTTGTTTGTTTTTTGGGGTGTTTTTTTTTTTGTTTTTTTTTTAAGATTAGGTTTTTTTTAATGGGCAGTAAAAGAGCTGATTTCCTTTTTAAGGGCAATGCCCATACAAATGTCCCTTTAGGGGCAATGGGTAGATTAGTTTTTTTATAGTAAGGTCTTTTTTTATTTTGGGGGGTTGGGGGTTTTACTGTTAGGGGGTAATTTGTATTTTTTTAAGTAAAAGAGCTGATACTTTTAGGGCAATGCCATACAAAAGGCCTTTTTAAGGGCTATTGGTAGTTTAGTGTTAATTTAGGGTTTTGTTTTATTTTGGGGTGGCTTTTTTGTTTTTATAGGGGTATTAGATTAGGTTTAATTTTTTTTTATTTTGGATAATTTCGTTGTTTTCTTTTTTTCTGTAATCTTTGTTTTTTTTATTTTTGTAATCTTAGGTTTTTTATTTTGATATAATCTTAGTTTTTTTATTTCATGTAAAGGATATTTTTATTGTGTTTAATTGTAGTTTAATTGGGGTTAACTTGGGGTGTTAGGTTAGAGGGCTTAGTTATTAGATTGATATTTTACATTGTGGGGGGTTGGCGGTTTATGGGGTTAATAGGTTAATTTGGTAGTTTGCGTTTTGAAGGGGTTGACGGTTTAGGGGTTAATAGGATAATTAGGTAGTTTGCATTGTTGGGGTTGGCGGTTTAGAGGTTAATAGGTTTATATAGTGGTTTACATTGTGGGGGGTTGGCAGATTAGGGGCTAATAACTTAATTAGGTAGATTGCGATGTGCGGGTTTGGAGGATTAGGCATTAATAACTTTATTAGGTGGATTGTGATGTGGGGGGTTGGCTGTTTAGGGGTTAATACATTTATTAGTAGTAATGTTTGGGAGGCGGGTTAGATTTTTAAGGGCGATTTTTTTTTTTTTAATTTTTTTACTTAGGCGCCGCAAGTCACTGGCGACTCCAGAAATGTGTATTTCTGCACATTTCTGAACCTCAACAGTTTATATAGCAGTATATGATCAGCCGGCGTCGTATATGTGATTCACCCAATGTGCAATGTTAACTTACGGACACCGTGGGTTTCAGCAGTTGTGCTTAAACCTAGGCCGCATATGTAATCTCGCCCATGGTGCCTAGACTTCATAAACATATGATTTCATATGTTTCTTTTTCTGTTTCATTTTTGTTCACAGCTTGCTGACAGCTAGAACCTTTGCATGCTGCAATTAATTAAAGGAATATTGTAGTGCAAAAATGCCATGCTGTAAGTTAGAGGGTGTCATTTTTGCTCTACTCAATGTGAAATACTATGTGTTTATCCCCGGGCTGGGGGAAGTTACATAATGGAATAAATCAGTTAGGGTTCATCGCTGTGGGGAACGCACCAGTTAGACTAGATTGCAGCAGGGGTTGGTGGGCAGTACACCTGGTACCTATATAGTATAAGTATTTATAGTTGCTGAGATCAGACGCACACTACTGCTTTTCAATCAGAGATAAATAAGAACTAATATATTTGTATGCACATTTAGAAGAGGTGATATCTAGCACTTCAGACCAATCAAGCTGGGGAATAGTTGAGTTCCCTAATGAAAAACGAATTGTAAATATGTTTAAATCAGATTGCAGCCCATTAAGCATCTGGTAACATAATGTGTAAAAGAAACCAAACTGATTATTATAAAGGCAATTAAGTAATTAATTTGTTGCACGTATTGTAAAAGTACAGTGTGATCGCTTGCGAGCTGTAGATTATGCAATATGATATTTATAATTAAGGTATTTTCTCTTGTAAGGTGTATCCAGTCCACAGATCATCCATTACTTGTGGGGATATTCTTCCCAACAGGAAGTTGCAAGAGGACACCCACAGCAGAGCTGCTATATATCTCCTCCCCTAACTGCCATATCCAGTCATTCTCTTGCAACTCTCAAAAAAGTTTATTATTTTTAAATGGTACTGGAGTTGTACTATTTTATCTCAGGCAGCATTTAGAAGAAGAATCTGCCTGCGTTTTCTATGATCTTAGCAGAAGTAACTAAGATCCACTGCTGTTCTCACTTATGTCTGAGGAGTGAGGTAACTTCAGAGGGAGAATGGCGTGCAGGTTATCCTGCAATGAGGTATGTGCAGTTTTACGTTTTTCTAGGGATGGAATTGCTAGAAAATGCTGCTGATACCGGATTAATGTAAGTTAAGCCTAAATACAGTGATTTAATAGCAACTAGTATCAGGCTTACTATTAAAGATATATACTCTTATAAATGTGCAATATAAAACGTTTGCTGGCATGTTTAATCGTTTTTATATATGCTTTGGTGATAAAACTTATTGGGGCCTAGTTTTTTCCACATGGCTGGCTTGATTTTTGCCTAGAAACAGTTTCCTGAGGCTTTCCACTGTTGTAGTATGAGTGGGAGAGGCCTATTTTAGCGCTTTGTTGCGCAGTTAAAATTACAGACAGAGACATTCAGCTTCCCTCAGCAGTCCCCTGCATGCTATAGGACATCTCTGAAGGGCTCTAAAGGCTTCAAAAGTCGTTTATTGAGGAAGGTAGGGCCACAGCTGAGCTGTGGCAGTTGTTGTGACTGTTTAAAAAACGTTTAATTCGTTTTTTTGATCCGTTTTTTGCATTAAGGGGTTAATCATCCATTTGCAAGTGGGTGCAATGCTCTGCTAACCAATTACATACACTGTAAAAATTTCGTTTGAATTACTGCCTTTTTTCACTGTTTTTCAAATTTTGACAAAATTTGTTTCTCTTAAAGGCACAGTACCGTTTTTTATATTTGCTTGTTAACTTGATTTAAAGTTTTTTCCAAGCTTGCTAGTCTCATTGCTAGTCTGTATAAACATGTCTGACATAGAGGAAACTCCTTGTTCATTATGTTTAAAAGCCATGGTGGAAACCCATATGAGAATGTGTACTAAATGTATTGATTTCACTTTAAACAATAAAGATCAGCTATTATCTTTAAAGAATTTATCACCAGAGGATTCTGACCAGGGGGAAGTTATGCCGACTAACTCTCCCCACGTGTCAGACCCTTTGACTCCCGCTCAAGGGACTCACGCTCAAATGGCGCCAAGTACATCAAGGACGCCCATAGCGATTACTTTACAAGACATGGCGGCAGTCATGCATAATACACTGTCAGCGGTATTAGCCAGACTACCTGAATTTAGAGGAAAGCGTGATAGCTCTGGTGTTAGGCGTAATACAGAGCATACATACGCTTTAAGAGCGATGTCTGATACTGCCTCATAATATGCAGAAACTGAGGAAGGAGAGCTTCAGTCTGTGGGTGATATCTCTGACTCAGGGAAACCTGATTCTGATATTTCTACTTTTAAATTTAAGCTTGAGAACCTCTGTGTTTTGCTTAGGGAGGTTTTAGCTGCTCTGAATGACTGTGACACAATTGCAGTGCCAGAGAAATTGTGTAGACTGGATAAATACTTTGCAGTGCCGGTGTGTACTGAGGTTTTTCCAATACCTAAAAGGTTTACAGAAATTATTAATAAAGAGTGGGATAGACCCGGTGTGCTGTTTTCCCCCCTCCTATTTTTAGAAAAATGTTTCCCATAGACGCCACCACACAGGACTTATGGCAAACGGTCCCTAAGGTGGAGGGAGCAGTTTCTACTTTAGCAAAGCGTACTACTATCCCCGTCGAGGACAGTTGTGCTTTTTCAGATCCTATGGATAAAAAATTAGAGGGTTACCTTAAGAAAATGTTTATTCAACAAGGTTTTATCCTGCAGCCCCTTGCATGCATTGCTCCTGTCACTGCTGCTGCGGCGTTCTGGTTTGAGTCTCTGGAAGAGGCTTTACAGACAACGACTCCTTTGGAGGACATACTTTACAAGCTTAGAGCACTTAAGCTATCTAATTCTTTTGTTTCTAATGCCATTGTTCATTTGACTAAACTAACGGCTAAGAATTCTGGATTTGCCATCCAGGCGCGTAGGGCGCTATGGCTCAAATCTTGGTCAACTGACGTGACTTCAAAGTCTAAGCTACTTAACATTCCCTTCAAGGGGCAGACCCTATTCGGGCATGGTTTGAAGGAAATTATTGCTGACATTACTGGAGGTAAAGGTCATGCCCTTCCTCAGGACAGGTCCAAATCAAGGGCCAAACAGTCTAATTTTTGTGCCTTTCGAAACTTCAAGACAAGTGCAGCATCAACTTCCTCTGCTACAAAACAAGAGGGAACTTTTGCTCAGTCCAAGACGGCCTGAAAACCTAACCAATCTTGGAACAAAGGCAAGCAGGCCAAAAAGCCTGCTGCTGCCTCTAAGACAGCATGAAGGACTGGCCCCCTATCCGGTAACGGATCTAGTAGGGGGCAGACTTTCTCTCTTCGCCCAGGCGTGGGCAAGAGATGTTCAGGATCCCTGGGCAATGGAGATTATATCTCGGCGGTATCTTCTGGACTTCAAGGCTTCTCGTCCACAAGGGAGATTTCACCTTTCACGATTATCTGTCAACCAGATAAAGAAAGAGGCATTCTTACACTGTGTGCAAGACCTCCTAGTTATGGGAGTGATCCATCCAGTTCCAAAGGAGGGACAGGGATTTTACTCAAATCTGTTTGTGGTTCCCAAAAAAGAGGGAACCTTCAGACCAATCTTGGATCTAAAGATCTTAAACAAATTCCTCAGAGTTCCATCATTCAAAATGGAAACTATTCGGACCATACTACCTATGATCCAGGAGGGTCAATATATGACTACGGTGGATCTAAAGGATGCTTACCTTCACATTCCGATACACAAAGATCATCATCGGTTCCTAAGGTTTGCCTTTCTGAACAGGCATTACCAGTTTGTGGCTCTTCCCTTCGGGTTAGCTGCAGCCCCAAGAATTTTTACAAAGGTTCTGGGGGCGCTTCTGGCGGTCCTAAGGCCGCGGGGCATAGCAGTGGCCCCTTATCTAGATGACATCCTGATACAGGCGTCAAATTTCCAAATTGCCAAGTCCCATACGGACATAGTTCTGGCATTTTCTGAGATCGCACGGGTGGAAAGTGAATGAGGAAAAGAGTTCTCTATCCCCACTCACAAGAGTCTCCTTCCTAGGGACTCTGATAGATTCTGTAGAAATGAAAATTTACCTGACGGAGTCCAGGTTATCAAAGCTTCTAAATTCTTGCCGTGTTCTCCATTCTATTCCGCGCCCTTCGGTGGCTCAGTGCATGGAGGTAATCGGCTTAATGGTAGCGGCAATGGACATAGTTCCGTTTGCGTGCCTACATCTCAGACCGCTGCAACTATGCATGCTCAGTCAGTGGAATGGGGATTACACAGATTTGTCCCCTCTACTAAATCTGGATCAAGAGACCAGAGATTCTCTTCTCTGGTGGCTATCTCGGGTCCACCTGTCCAAAGGTATGACCTTTCGCAGGCCAGATTGGACAATTGTAACGACAGATGCCAGCCTTCTAGGTTGGGGTGCAGTCTGGAACTCCCTGAAGGCTCAGGGATCGTGGACTCAGGAGGAGAAACTCCTTCCAATAAATATTCTGGAATTGAGAGCGATATTCAATGCTCTTCAAGCTTGGCCTCAGTTATCAACCCTGAGGTTCATCAGATTTCAGTCGGACAACATCACGACTGTGGCTTACATCAACCATCAAGGGGGAACAAGGAGTTCCCTAGTGATGTTAGAAGTCTCCAAGATAATTCTCTGGGCAGAGAGACACTCTTGCCACCTCTCAGCGATCCATATCCCAGGTGTAGAGAACTGAGAGGCGGATTTTCTAAGTCGTCAGACTTTTCATCCGGGGGAGTGGGAACTCCATCCGGAGGTGTTTGCTCAATTGATTCATCGTTGGGGCAAACCAGAACTGGATCTCATGGCGTCTCGCCAGAACGCCAAGCTTCCTTGTTACGGATCCAGGTCCAGGGACCCAGAAGCGACGCTGATAGATGCTCTGGCAGCGCCTTGGTCTTTCAACCTGGCTTATGTGTTTCCACCGTTTCCTCTGCTCCCTCGACCGATTGCCAAAATCAAACAGGAGAGAGCATCGGTGATCTTGATAGCACCTGCGTGGCCACGCAGGACCTGGCATGCAGACCTAGTGGACATGTCATCCTTTCCACCTTGGACTCTGCCTTTGAGACAAGACCTTCTACTACAAGGTCCTTTCAATCATCCAAATCTAATTTCTCTGAGACTGACTGCATGGAGATTGAACGCTTGATTTTATCAAAGTGTGGCTTCTCCGAGTCAGTCATTGATACCCTAATACAGGCAAGAAATCCTGTCACCAGGAAAATCTACCATAAGATATGGCATAAATATCTTTATTGGTGTGAATCCAAGAATTACTCATGGAGTAAGGTTAGGATTCCCAGGATATTGTCTTTTCTCCAAGAGGGTTTGGAAAAAGGATTATCAGCTAGTTCTTTAAAGGGACAGATTTCTGCCCTGTCTATTCTTTTGCACAAGCGTCTGGCAGATGTTCCAGACGTTCAGGCATTTTGTCAGGCTTTGGTTAGAATCAAGCCTGTGTTTAAACCTGTTGCTCCCCCATGGAGCTTAAACTTGGTTCTTAAAGTTCTTCAAGGGGTTCCGTTTGAACCTCTTCATTCCATAGATATTAAACTTTTATCTTGGAAAGTTCTTGTTTTGATGGCTATTTCCTCGGATCGTAGAGTCTCCGAGTTATCTGCTTTACAATGTGATTCTCCTTATCTGATCTTCCATGCAGATAAGGTAGTTCTGCGTACAAAACCTGGGTTTTTGCCTAAGGTGGTATCTACTAAGAATATCAATCAAGAGATTGTTGTTCCATCATTGTGCCCTAATCCTTCTTCAAAGAAGGAACGTCTTTTACATAATCTGGACGTAGTCTGTGCTTTAAAGTTTTACTTACAAGCTACTAAAGATTTTCGTTAAACATCTGTTTTGTTTGTTGTTTACTCTGGACAGAGGAGAGGTCAAAAGGCTTTCAGGAACCTCTCTTTCTTTTTGGCTAAGAAGCATAATACGCTTAGCCTATGAGACTGCTGGACAGCAGCCCCCTGAAAGGATTACAGCTCATTCTACTAGAGCTGTGGCTTCCACTTGGGCCTTTAAAAATGAGGCTTCTGTTGAACAGATTTGCAAGGCGCGACTTGGTCTTCGCTTCATACTTTTTCAAAATTCTACAAATTTGATACTTTTGCTTCTTCGGAGGCTATTTTTGGGAGAAAGGTTCTACAGGCAGTGGTCCCTTACGTTTAGGTACCTACCTTGTCCCTCCCTTCATCCGTGTACTTTAGCTTTGGTATTGGTATCCCACAAGTAATGGATGATCCGTGGACTGGATACACCTTACAAGAGAAAACACAATTTATGCTTACCTGATAAATTTATTTCTCTTGTGGTGTATCCAGTCCACGGCCCGCCCTGTCAGTTTAAGGCAGGTCAAGATTTAGATTTAAACTACAGTCACCACTGCACCCTATGGTTTCTCCTTTCTCGGCTTGTTTCGGTCGAATGACTGGATATGACAGTTAGGGGAGGAGCTATATAGCAGCTCTGCTGTGGGTGTCCTCTTGCAACTTCCTGTTGGGAAGGAGAATATCCCCACAAGTAATGGATGATCCGTGGACTGGATACACCACAAGAGAAATACATTTATCAGGTAAGCATAAATTGTGTTTTTCATTCTGGCTTTTATTATTGCTAAGAAAGGCAGTTATCTGTTATTAAGCTGAACTTCAAACTTTCATTGATTTTACTCAAGGGAAGTCATTGCTTAAAATAAACTGTAATTTGTACAATGTAAATTAAATGTTGGACCACAGTTCTCCCTACCTATTAGTCTTTCTGCTTAAAGGGACTTGAAATCCAAATTTTTTTGGATACAATTTTAATCAACTTTCTAATTTACTTATTTAATTTTGTTTGCTTTGTTCCTTTTGTATCCTTTGTTGAAAAGCATACCCTAGGTAGGCTCAGGAGCTGACTGCTGATTAGTGGCTGCACATACATACCTTTTTATCATTGGTTTACTAATGTGTTCAACTAGCTCCCAGTAGTGCACTGCTGAGCCTTCAGTGAAGAATACCATGAGAATGAAGCAAATTTGATAATAGAAGTAAATGTATGTTGTATCTGAATCATAAAATAAACATTTTGGATTTTTATGTCCCTTTAATATTATGGTACACACTCATGGTTGACCTGTGTACAGACTACTTGTGCAGGAGCCATACTGACAGCACAAACAACTCTCTGTGTGTATACTCAAAGCCTTTCAATGGCAAAGCCCCTGATATTTATATAGCCAGAAGTTTACAAACAAAAGGTAAAAATTACCCCCTACACCTAAGAATATATTATATTACATTACATTACAGTACAGTATTCTCCATAAAATAAGTTGCCAGTTGGGTGCCGTTAGGAAGTAGCCGGGGGGGACAGTGTAATACTTTGTAAAATTATAAGATTTTCTGCTATCCAAGGCACAAATCAATTGCATAATTTAAAATACATTTATTTAACGATAATTCATGCAGTAAGCATTGAAAAATAAAATATTAGCCAATCTTAGCTTAATATTGGCTTCAATGTCAGCTGGGTAGTCTGTAAAATCAGTTGTGTGGTGTGCCCATTAAAAAGACCCTAGGGAGAACATTGTATTATATTGCATAGTATCATTTTAGAAATTTCCTGCATTTTAACAATTAATTGGGAACTTAAAGGGACATGAAACCCAAAATTTTTCTTTCATCATTTAGACAGAGAATACAATTTTAAACAACTTTCCAATTTACTTCTATTATTTAATTTGCTTCATTCTCTTGTTAACATTTGCTGAAATGTTTATCGAGGAAAGCTCAGAAGCAGCAAAGAACCTAGGTTCTAGCTGCTGATTGGTGGCTGCATATATATACCAATTGTCATTGGCTCACCCATTTGTTAAGTTAGAAACCAGAAGTGCATTGCTGCTCCTTCAAAAAAAGATACCAAGAAAACGAAACAAATTATATAATAGAAGTAAATCAGAAAGTTGTTTAAAATCGTATATTCTATCTAAATCATGAAAGAAATTTCTCCAACATAGGTGTGTCCGGTCCACGGCGTCATCCTTACTTGTGGGATATTCTCTTCCCCAACAGGAAATGGCAAAGAGCCCAGCAAAGCTGGTCATATGATCCCTCCTAGGCTCCGCCTACCCCAGTCATTCTCTTTGCCGTTGCACAGGCAACATCTCCACGGAGATGGCTAAGAGTTTTTTGGTGTTTAAATGTAGTTTTTATTCTTCAATCAAGTGTTTGTTATTTTAAAATAGTGCTGGTATGTACAGAAAAGAGAAGAAGATTTCTGTTTGTGAGAGGAAGATGATTTTAGCAAACGTTACTAAAATCGATTGCTGTTTCCACACAGGACTGTTGAGATGAAGTAACTTCAGTTGGGGGAAGCAGTTGGCAGACTTTTCTGCCTGAGGTATGATGGCCACATTTCTAACACGACTTGGTAATGCTGGAAGGCTGTCATTTTCCCTATGGGGACCGGTAAGCCATTTTCTTAGATTAAGTATAAGAATAAAGGCTTTATAAGGGCTTAAAAAACTGGTAGACATTTTTCTGGGCTAAAACGATTACTTGCTAAGCATATTTGACAGATTATAGCGCTTTATAGTTATTATAATCTTGGGGATTGTTGTTAAAAAACGGCAGGCACTGTATGGACACCTTTTTCAGATGGGGGCCTTCTCTAGTCATAGACAGAGCCTCATTTTCGCGCCACTAATGCGCAGTTGTTTTTGGAAGGCAAGGCATGCAGAT
Source organism: Bombina bombina (assembly GCF_027579735.1). Lineage (NCBI taxonomy): Eukaryota > Metazoa > Chordata > Amphibia > Anura > Bombinatoridae > Bombina > Bombina bombina. Next base: position 688,594,706 of record NC_069499.1, read on the forward strand.
GCATGTGTGAGGAGCTAAGATCCACTGAAAAAGCTTATAGAAGGCGTCATTTGGTATCGTATTCCCCTCTGGGCTTGGTTGGGTCTCAGCAAAGCAGATTCCTGGGACTGTATAGGGGTTAAATGTAAAAACGGCTCCGGTTCCGTTATTTTAAGGGTTAAAGCTTTCAAATTTGGTGTGCAATACTTTTAAGGCTTTAAGACACTGTGGTGAAATTTTGGTGAATTTTGAACAATTGCTTCATACTTTTTCGCATATTCAGTAATAAAGTGTGTTCTGTTTAAAATTTAAAGTGACAGTAACGGTTTTATTTTAAAACGTTTTTTGTGCTTTGTTGACAAGTTTAAGCCTGTTTAACATGTCTGAACCATCAGATAAACGATGTTCTATATGTATGAAAGCCAATGTATCTCCCCATTTAAATATATGTGATAATTGTGACATGGTGTCCAAACAAAGTAGGGACAATGATGCCACAGATAATAATAGTGCCCAAGATGATTCTTCAGATGAGGGGAGTAAGCATGGTACTGCATCACCCCCTTCTGTGTCTACACCAGTTTTGCCCACACAAGAGGCCCCTAGTACATCTAGTGCGCCAATACTTATTACTATGCAACAATTAACGGCTGTTATGGATAATTCTATTGCAAATATTTTATCTAAAATGCCTACTTATCAAAGAAAGCGCGATTGCTCTGTTTTAAACAATGAAGAGCAAGAGGACGCTGATGATAACGCTTCTGACATACCCTCACACCAATCTGAAGGGGCAAGGAGGGAGGTTTTGTCTGAGGGAGAAATTTCAGATTCAGGGAAAATTTCTCAACAAGCTGAACCTGATGTTGTAACATTTAAATTTAAATTAGAACATCTCCGCGCACTGCTTAAGGAGGTATTATCTACTCTGGATGATTGTGACAATTTGGTCATTCCAGAGAAATTATGTAAGATGGATAAGTTCCTAGAGGTTCCGGTGCCCCCCGATGTTTTTCCTATACCCAAGCGGGTGGCGGATATAGTAAACAAGGAATGGGAAAGGCCCGGCATACCTTTTGTGCCTCCCCCTATATTTAAGAAATTATTTCCTATAGTCGACCCCAGAAAGGACTTATGGCAGACAGTCCCTAAGGTCGAGGGGGCGGTCTCTACTCTAAACAAACGCACTACCATTCCCATAGAAGATAGTTGTGCTTTTAAAGATCCTATGGATAAAAAATTAGAGGGTTTGCTTAAAAAAATGTTTGTTCAGCAAGGTTACCTTCTTCAACCAATTTCATGCATTGTTCCTGTCACTACGGCAGCGTGTTTCTGGTTCGAAGAACTAGAAAAGTCGCTCGATAAAGAATCTTCGTATGAGGAGATTATGGACAGAGTTCATGCACTTAAACTGGCTAATTCTTTTATTCTAGATGCCGCTTTGCAATTAGCGAGATTAGCGGCGAAAAATTCAGGGTTTGCTATCGTGGCGCGCAGAGCGCTCTGGCTGAAGTCTTGGTCAGCGGATGTGTCTTCCAAGACAAAATTACTTAACATCCCTTTCAAGGGCAAAACACTGTTTGGGCCTGATTTGAAAGAGATTATTTCAGACATCACCGGAGGAAAGGGCCACGCCCTTCCTCAGGATAGGTCTTTTAAGGCTAGAAATAAGCCTAATTTTCGTCCCTTTCGCAGAAACGGACCAGCCTCTACTTCTACATCCTCTAAGCAAGAGGGTAATACTTCTCAACCCAAACCAGCCTGGAGACCGATGCAAGGCTGGAACAAGGGTAAGCAGGCCAAGAAGCCTGCCACTGCTACCAAAACAGCATGAAGGGATGGCCCCCGATCCGGGACCGGATCTGGTGGGGGGCAGACTTTCTCTCTGCTCAGGCCTGGGCAAGAGATGTTCAGGATCCTTGGGCACTAGAAATAGTTTCTCAAGGTTATCTCCTGGAATTCAAGGAACTACCCCCAAGGGGAAGGTTCCACAGGTCTCAATTATCTTCAAACCAAATAAAAAGACAGGCATTCTTACATTGTGTAGAAGACCTGTTAAGGATGGGAGTAATTCATCCAGTTCCAATAAGAGAACAAGGGATGGGGTTTTACTCCAACCTGTTCATAGTTCCCAAAAAAGAGGGAACGTTCAGACCAATTCTAGATCTCAAGATCCTAAACAAATTTCTCAGGGTTCCATCGTTCAAAATGGAAACCATTCGAACGATCCTTCCTACCATCCAGGAAGGTCAATTCATGACCACGGTGGATTTAAAGGATGCGTACCTCCATATTCCTATCCACAAGGAACATCATCAGTTCCTAAGGTTCGCTTTTCTGGACAAGCATTTCCAGTTTGTGGCACTTCCATTCGGGTTAGCCACTGCTCCGAGAATTTTCACAAAGGTACTAGGGTCCCTTCTGGCGGTTCTAAGACCAAGGGGCATTGCAGTAGTACCGTACTTGGACGACATCCTGATTCAAGCGTCGTCTCTGTCAAAGGCAAAGGCTCATACGGACATCGTCCTAGCCTTTCTCAGATCTCACGGATGGAAAGTAAACATAGAAAAAAGTTCTCTTTCCCCGTCAACAAGAGTTCCCTTCTTGGGAACAATAATAGATTCCTTAGAAATGAGGATTTTTCTGACAGAGGTCAGAAAATCAAAACTTCTAAGCTCTTGTCAAGTTCTTCATTCTGTTCTTCGTCCTTCCATAGCGCAGTGCATGGAAGTAATAGGATTGATGGTTGCAGCAATGGACATAGTTCTTTTTGCACGAATTCATCTAAGACCATTACAACTGCATGCTCAGACAGTGGAATGGGGATTATACAGACTTGTCTCCGACGATTCAAGTAGATCAAAGGACCAGAGATTCACTCCGTTGGTGGCTAATCCTGGACAATCTGTCACAGGGAATGAGCTTCCGCAGACCAGAGTGGGTCATTGTCACGACCGACGCCAGTCTGGTGGGCTGGGGCGCGGTCTGGGAACCCCTGAAAGCTCAGGGTCTATGGTCTTGGGAAGAATCTCTTCTCCCGATAAACATTCTGGAACTGAGAGCGATATTCAATGCTCTCAAAGCTTGGCCTCATCTAGCAAAGGCCAAATTCATAAGGTTTCAATCAGACAACATGACGACAGTTGCTTATATCAACCATCAGGGGGGAACAAGGAGTTCCCTGGCGATGGAGGAAGTGACCAAGATAATTCAATGGGCGGAGGATCACTCCTGCCACTTGTCTGCAATCCACATCCCAGGAGTGGAAAATTGGGAAGCGGATTTTCTGAGTCGTCAGACATTCCATCCGGGGGAGTGGGAACTCCACCCGGAAATCTTTGCCCAAATAACTCAATTATGGGGCATTCCAGACATGGATCTGATGGCGTCTCGCCAGAATTTCAAGGTTCCTTGTTACGGGTCCAGATCCAGGGATCCCAAGGCGACTCTAGTAGATGCACTAGTAGCACCTTGGACCTTCAACCTAGCTTATGTTTTCCCACCGTTTCCTCTCATTCCCAGGCTGGTAGCCAGGATCAACCAGGAGAGGGCTTCGGTGATCTTGATAGCTCCTGCGTGGCCACGCAGGACTTGGTATGCAGACCTGGTGAATATGTCATCGGCTCCACCATGGAAGCTACCTTTGAGACAGGACCTTCTTGTTCAAGGTCCATTCGAACATCCGAATCTGGTTTCTCTCCAACTGACTGCTTGGAGATTGAACGCTTGATTTTATCAAAGCGTGGGTTTTCAGATTCTGTAATAGATACTCTTATTCAGGCTAGAAAGCCTGTAACTAGAAAGATTTACCATAAGATATGGAAAAAATATATCTATTGGTGTGAATCTAAAGGATTCCCATGGAACAAGATAAAAATTCCTAGGATTTTATCCTTTCTACAAGAGGGTTTGGAGAAGGGATTATCTGCAAGTTCTCTGAAGGGACAGATTTCTGTGTTATCTGTTTTACTTCACAAAAGGCTGGCAGCTGTGCCAGACGTTCAGGCGTTTGTTCAGGCTCTGGTTAGAATCAAGCCTGTTTACAGACCTTTGACTCCTCCCTGGAGTCTCAACCTAGTTCTTTCAGTTCTTCAAGGGGTTCCGTTTGAACCCTTACATTCCGTAGATATTAAGTTATTATCTTGGAAAGTTTTGTTTTTGGTTGCAATTTCTTCTGCTAGAAGAGTTTCAGAGTTATCTGCTCTGCAGTGTTCTCCGCCCTATCTGGTGTTCCATGCAGATAAGGTGGTTTTGCGTACTAAGCCTGGTTTTCTTCCGAAAGTTGTTTCCAACAAGAATATTAACCAGGAGATAGTTGTACCTTCTTTGTGCCCGAATCCAGTTTCAAAGAAGGAACGTTTGTTACACAATTTGGACGTAGTCCGTGCTCTAAAATTCTATTTAGAGGCCACTAAAGATTGCAGACAAACTTCTTCTTTGTTTGTTGTTTATTCTGGAAAAAGGAGAGGTCAAAAAGCGACTTCTACCTCTCTTTCCTTTTTGGCTTAAAAGCATTATCCGTTTGGCTTATGCGACTGCCGGACGGCAGCCTCCTGAAAGAATCACAGCTCACTCCACTAGGGCTGTGGCTTCCACATGGGCCTTCAAGAACGAGGCTTCTGTTGACCAGATATGTAAGGCAGCGACTTGGTCTTCACTGCACACTTTTGCCAAATTTTACAAATTTGATACTTTTGCTTCTTCAGAGGCTATTTTTGGGAGAAAGGTTTTGCAAGCCGTGGTGCCTTCCATTTAGGTGACCTGATTTGCTCCCTCCCTTCATCCGTGTCCTAAAGCTTTGGTATTGGTTCCCACAAGTAAGGATGACGCCGTGGACCGGACACACCTATGTTGGAGAAAACAGAATTTATGCTTACCTGATAAATTACTTTCTCCAACGGTGTGTCCGGTCCACGGCCCGCCCTGGTTTTTTTAATCAGGTCTGATGAATTATTTTCTCTAACTACAGTCACCACGGTATCATATGGTTTCTCTTATGCCTATTTCCTCCTGTACGTCGGTTGAATGACTGGGGTAGGCGGAGCCTAGGAGGGATCATATGACCAGCTTTGCTGGGCTCTTTGCCATTTCCTGTTGGGGAAGAGAATATCCCACAAGTAAGGATGACGCCGTGGACCGGACACACCGTTGGAGAAAGTAATTTATCAGGTAAGCATAAATTCTGTTTTTTTGGGTTTCATGTCCCTTTAAGCTGTTGCATTAACATACACTTTTGCCATTTTAATTTACATTTTTTTTAAAAAAAATAATATATATATATATATATATATATATATATCGGGGGCAGGGTGCAGTGAGGGTGCTTTGTGTTTTTTTTGTGTGCAGTTACAATGAGTGAGGTTTGTCTCAGAACACAGCCCCCTGGTCCTGGATACTCTCTAAGCTATAAGGTCTTGGGCTGCCTCTGGCCTGGTGAGTGTCATCTGCACTAATTCTCGGGCTGGTGTGAATACAGGGTTGCAGGAGATTTACATTGAAGGGAACACATTTGCTGTATATTAGAGGTCCAGGGGTGACAGACAGCTGTTTCTGTCATTTTACTCTACACAACAGTCCTGAGGCTGCAGCTGCACTCTGGGAACAGTAATAAAAGATGCATAGAAGTAAGAACAGATTTAATTTTTACATCCTTTGTTGTGGCCATCTTGGTGAAGAGAAACTAACTCTAAACTAAAAAATCCAGATTACATAGTTTTTCAAAATTATTAATGTACCCAGTCCAAAGTTACAAACACCTAAAAAGGGAGGTTGAACAGACAGGGTATATACTATGCTTAGCTAGAACATAGACTTCTTTTATGTGATAACTAATCAAAAACACAAAAAGAGAAGAATGTGTTTAATTTTATAGATTTAAATGCTGAAGTTAAATAAATATTTTTACAAAACATTATTAAAACTTGCTGTCTGATTGAGCCACTAAGTAGCCAGAGAAATCCATAAAATCACTCCTGTAATGGCTGCATAATGACCAACGATAAGAAACATAGTTTTATTTATCACATCTTCTATCCATAATCTTATGGTCACCTTTCATTTCCGCTCAGCAATGCATTAGAAAGTGGTCTGATCTTCAGTGTGGAACCTTCCTGGTCTGGTGGGCTACAGTGTTGGGTTAGGTTCTACTAACACTTCCCAAAATGAATAGAATACAATCTGAAGAAAAAGAATATTTAATTGTTAGTAGGTCAATGTTTCAAAGCAGATATCTTTGTACATAAATAAGGAGGAACATATTTATTTATTTTTTTGCTGTTGTTTCTGGGGGGGTTTTTTGTGGTTAACCTGAAACCAAGTAGAAAGTACTTGTAGTTTACCCCATATCCAGACCTAAATGTAAGTGGGTATAATTAAATTCGGGTATTTAATAGAGGGATTTTAAAACTTTTCTTTATGATAAAATTTAAAAATTGCTTCTGCTCTCAGGACTTTTCCAAGTGCTTGGACTCTGTTATGTGCTGATTCATTTAGGTAATTTAAAAATAATGACTTGAAGTAACCACCGGTGGTAATTTACAGATCAAAATGTTGCAAATGTATCTGGCACCTTAGTGTGGAATATCATGAGCTCTTGGCACATAAAGGAGTAAATATGCAGCTGGTCTTTAGGAACGTGTTTAGCTGTCCTCAAGACCAAATGGATCTCTTGTTGAGCACTGTTAAGATAGACAACCTAATGTATAGGTTACACATCAGACTAAACTCCTGGTGTTTTTGGATTTATTGAGCATTGTTGCCGTGAGACACCAAATATTCTGCATGTGGAGAAAGTGCTAAAACAATTTCCTGTACGTGTATCTGAAAATAGGAACCTTTCATGCCCTCTTGCATCTGGTTAGGATGTACATCCAACAAAGCTTGCTTTCTCATGGGGTCTGGATTTCAGTCATAAGCATGAAGTCAATAACTTTAAAGGGACGTTGTGCTCACAACTTTTTAAAAATTGTGCATATGGAAGAGCAGCAACTAAAGGGACAGTGTACTCAGGCAGCTGATAAGAGTTAATTGTTTTTAAAACTGCTACAGGAACCTTGCTTTCAGAAAGGATGGACTCTCCCACCCACCATTGGGAAGTTGATTTCTGCTGCTACTTTTTACATCACATTTTCTAATACAGCAATTTTCAGTAAAGGTGTTGGCTTCAAAATGCTAAGCAGCTATTTCATATGACAAAATAAAGTTAAAGGAAGTGCAAACACATTAAAGGAGATCAACTGTTACAGTAAATATACTTTTAAACAGGAAGATTGGGGAAGAGATAATACTCCACTTTTTGATCTATCTAATGAATTAAAAGAATCATCTTTTTGTATATTTGTTCATTGAATAAAAAATATATATATTTTTGATTAATAGTGTTAATATAAGGGTTTGCACCAATCTATGGATTTTTATCTATAGTTTTTCATCTGTATCCTATATATTTGTAACTCACATTTGTCCTTTTAAGCAGGATTCAATCATTGTTGGTAGAAAGTATCAAGTCTGAGAAGAAATTTTTTGTAATACATTTTGAAATATCTTGTTTTATATTAAAAAAAATGAATACATTGTCCATTAAAGTATCAATGTGGGTTTCAATTGTGGCTTTCAGATATCAGTGTGGTATACTGTCTTGTCCCTTTTTTAAATCAATAGAAATCTGCCACAAGTATTCAAGGAGTCTTCCCTCCCTCGTATTCCTCTCCTCTGCTCTCTAGTCCTGTCTAGTTTTTACCTGTTAGGAGTAAAAGTGCTGGTCACACCTTTGCAGCTGGTAAGGCTTTTGTTGTTTTGCACAGATAGTGAAACAATAAATCATGCCTGTTACTTCAGGGATCCAACTACCCAAGGATCTTAGTGAAGACTTCTTAATCCCTTAACGACCGTGACATACCATATACTTCTCTGGTTATTAAAGGATTGTCTGTGTATAATAACGCTGGTCTTGCAGCGCTATGAAGATTCTCCCTCCGTCCTGAAGGCTTGCGGCGAGACCACATCTATTGAAAAAGACACCCCCATAGAAAGGGCACGCCGCTGGTCATTAAGGCGTAAAAGTGATAGGTCAAAATTGAAATGTGCATGGGTGCATTTATGTTTTAAATAGAGGCATTTTGCAGTATACTTCCATTAGCAAAGATGTTTCTAGTAAAAGTAATTACTGTTTCTTTCATGTAATTAACAAGAGTCCATGAGCTAGTGACGTATGGGATATACATTCCTACCAGGAGGGGCAAAGTTTCCCAAACCTTAAAATGCCTATAAATACACCCCTCACCACACCCACAAATCAGTTTTACAAACTTTGCCTCCAAGGGAGGTGGTGAAGTAAGTTTGTGCTAGATTCTACGTTGATATGCGCTCCGCAGCAAGTTGGAGCCCGGTTTTCCTCTCAGCGTGCAGTGAATGTCAGAGGGATGTGAGGAGAGTATTGCCTATTGAATGCAGTGATCTCCTTCTACGGGGTCTATTTCATAAGGTTCTCTGTTATCGGTCGTAGAGATTCATCTCTTACCTCCCTTTTCAGATCGACGATATACTCTTATATTTACCATTTCCTCTACTGATTCTCGTTTCAGTACTGGTTTGGCTTTCTACAAACATGTAGATGAGTGTCCTGGGGTAAGTAAGTCTTATTTTCTGTGACACTCTAAGCTATGGTTGGGCACTTTATTTATAAAGTTCTAAATATATGTATTCAAACATTTATTTGCCTTGACTCAGAATGTTCAACTTTCCTTATTTCCAGACAGTCAGTTTCATATTTGGGATTATGCTTTAATTATCATATTTTTCTTACCTCAAAAATTTGACTTTTTCCCTGTGGGCTGTTAGGCTCGCGGGGGCTGAAAATGCTTCATTTTATTGCGTCATTCTTGGCGCGGACTTTTTTGGCGCAAAAATTCATTTCGTTTCCGGCGTCATACGTGTCGCCGGAAGTTGCGTCATTTTTTTGACGTTATTTTGCGCCAAAGATGTCGGCGTTCCGGATGTGGCGTCATTTTTGGCGCCAAAAGCATTTAGGCGCCAAATAATGTGGGCGTCTTATTTGGCGCCAAAAAATATGGGCGTCGTTTTTGTCTCCACATTATTTCAGTCTCATTTTTCATTTGCTTCTGGTTGCTAGAAGCTTGATGTTTGGCATTTTTTTCCCATTCCTGAAACTGTCTTATAAGGAATTTGATCTATTTTGCTTTATATGTTGTTTTTTCTCTTACATATTGCAAGATGTCTCACGTTGCATCTGAGCCAGAAGATACTACAGGAAAACCTCTGCCTGCTGGATCTACCAAAGCTAAGTGTATCTGCTGTAAACTTTTGGTAGCTATTCCTCCAGCTGTTGTTTGTATTAAATGTCATGACAAACTTGTTAATGCAGATAATATTTCCTTTAGTGATGTACCATTGCCTGTTGCAGTTCCCTCAACATCTAAGGTGCAGAATGTTCCTGATAACATAAGAGATTTTGTTTCTGAATCCATAAAGAAGGCTTTGTCTGTTATTTCTCCTTCTAGTAAACGTAAAAAGTCTTTTAAATCTTCTCTCTCTACAGATGAATTTTTAAATGAACACCATCATTCTGATTCTTTGGACTCTTCTGGTTCAGAGGATTCTGTCTCAGAGATTGATGCTGATAAATCTTCATATTTATTTAAGATGGAATTTATTCGCTCTTTACTTAAAGAAGTACTAATTGCTTTAGAAATAGAGGATTCTAGTCCTCTTGATACTAATTCTATACGTTTGGATAAGGTTTTTAAAGCTCCTGCGGTTATTCCAGAAGTCTTTCCTGTTCCTAATGCTATTTCTGCAGTAATTGCTAAGGAATGGGATAGATTGGGTAATTCATTTACTCCTTCTAAACGTTTTAAGCAATTATATCCTGTTCCGCCTGACAGATTAGAATTTTGGGACAAAATCCCTAAAGTTGATGGGGCTATTTCTACCCTTGCTAAACGTACTACCATTCCTACATCAGATGGTACCTCGTTTAAGGATCCTTTAGATAGAAAAATTGAATCTTTTCTAAGAAAAGCTTATCTATGTTCAGGTAATCTTCTTAGACCTGCTATATCATTGGCTGATGTTGCTGCAGCTTCAACTTTTTGGTTGGAAACTCTAGCGCAACAAGTAACAAATCGTGATTCTCATGATATTATTATTCTTCTCCAGCATGCTAATAATTTCATCTGTGATGCCATTTTTGATATTATTAGAGTTGATGTTAGATTTATGTCTCTGGCTATCTTAGCCAGAAGAGCTTTATGGCTTAAGACTTGGAATGCTGATATGGCTTCTAAATCAACTCTACTTTCCATTTCTTTCCAGGGAAACAAATTATTTGGTTCTCAGTTGGATTCTATTATTTCAACTGTTACTGGTGGGAAAGGAACTTTTTTACCACAGGATAAAAAGTCTAAAGGTAAAAACAGGGCTAACAATCGTTTTCGTTCCTTTCGTTTCAACAAAGAACAAAAGCCTGATCCTTCGTCCTCAGGAGCAGTTTCAGTTTGGAAACCATCTCCAGTCTGGAATAAATCCAAGCCTGCTAGAAAGGCAAAGCCTGCTTCTAAGTTCACATGAAGGTACGGCCCTCATTCCAGTTCAGCTGGTAGGGGGCAGGTTACGTTTTTTCAAAGAAATTTGGATCAGTTCTGTTCACAATCTTTGGATTCAGAACATTGTTTCAGAAGGGTACAGGATTGGTTTCAAGATGAGACCTCCTGTAAAGAGATTTTTTCTTTCCCATGTCCCAGTAAATCCAGTGAAAGCTCAAGCATTTCTGAATTGTGTTTCAGATCTAGAGTTGGCTGGAGTAATTATGCCAGTTCCAGTTCCGGAACAGGGGATGGGGTTTTATTCAAATCTCTTCATTGTACCAAAGAAGGAGAATTCCTTCAGACCAGTTCTGGATCTAAAATTATTGAATCGTTATGTAAGGATACCAAAGTTCAAGATGGTAACTGTAAGGACTATATTGCCTTTTGTTCAGCAAGGGAATTATATGTCCACAATAGATTTACAGGATGCATATCTGCATATTCCGATTCATCCAGATCATTATCAGTTCCTGAGATTCTCTTTTCTAGACAAGCATTACCAATTTGTGGCTCTACCGTTTGGCCTTGCTACAGCTCCAAGAATTTTCACAAAGATTCTCGGTGCCCTTCTGTCTGTAATCAGAGAACAGGGTATTGTGGTATTTCCTTATTTGGACGATATCTTGGTACTTGCTCCGTCTTTACATTTAGCAGAGTCTCATACGAATCGACTTGTGTTGTTTCTTCAAGATCATGGTTGGAGGATCAATTTACCAAAAAGTTCTTTGATTCCTCAAACAAGGGTAACCTTTCTGGGTTTCCAGATAGATTCAGTGTCCATGACTTTGTCTTTAACAGACAAGAGATGTCTAAAATTGATTACAGCCTGTCGAAACCTTCAGTCTCAATCATTCCCTTCGGTAGCCTTATGCATGGAAATTCTAGGTCTTATGACTGCTGCATCGGACGCGATCCCCTTTGCTCGTTTTCACATGCGACCTCTTCAGCTCTGTATGCTGAACCAATGGTGCAGGGATTACACGAAGATATATCAATTAATATCTTTAAAACCGATTGTTCGGCACTCTCTAACGTGGTGGACAGATCACCATCGTTTAATTCAGGGGGCTTCTTTTGTTCTTCCGACCTGGACTGTAATTTCAACAGATGCAAGTCTCACAGGTTGGGGAGCTGTGTGGGGATCTCTGACGGCACAAGGAGTTTGGGAATCTCAGGAGGTGAGATTACCGATCAATATCTTGGAACTCCGTGCAGTTTTCAGAGCTCTTCAGTTTTGGCCTCTTCTGAAGAGAGAATCGTTCATTTGTTTTCAGACAGACAATGTCACAACTGTGGCATACATCAATCATCAAGGAGGGACTCACAGTCCTCTGGCTATGAAAGAAGTATCTCGAATTTTGGTTTGGGCGGAATCCAGCTCCTGTCTAATCTCTGCGGTTCATATCCCAGGTGTAGACAATTGGGAAGCGGATTATCTCAGTCGCCAAACGTTGCATCCGGGCGAATGGTCTCTTCACCCAGAGGTATTTCTTCAGATTGTTCAAATGTGGGGGCTCCCAGAGATAGATCTGATGGCCTCTCATCTAAACAAGAAACTTCCCAGGTATCTGTCCAGATCCCGGGATCCTCAGGCGGAGGCAGTGGATGCATTATCACTTCCTTGGAAGTATCATCCTGCCTATATCTTTCCGCCTCTAGTTCTTCTTCCAAGAGTAATCTCCAAGATTCTGAGGGAATGCTCGTTTGTTCTGCTAATAGCTCCGGCATGGCCTCACAGGTTTTGGTATGCGGATCTTGTCCGGATGGCATCTTGCCAACCATGGACTCTTCCGTTAAGACCAGACCTTCTGTCTCAAGGTCCTTTGTTCCATCCGGATCTGAAATCCTTAAATTTAAAGGTATGGAGATTGAACGCTTGATTCTTGGTCATAGAGGTTTCTCTGACTCCGTGATTAATACTATGTTACAGGCTCGTAAATCTGTATCTCGAGAGATATATTATAGAGTCTGGAAGACTTATATTTCTTGGTGTCTTTCTCATCATTTTTCTTGGCATTCTTTTAGAATACCGAGAATTTTACAGTTTCTTCAGGATGGTTTAGATAAGGGTTTGTCCGCGAGTTCTTTGAAAGGACAAATCTCCGCTCTTTCTGTTCTTTTTCACAGAAAGATTGCTATTCTTCCTGATATTCATTGTTTTGTACAAGCTTTGGTTCGTATAAAACCTGTCATTAAGTCAATTTCTCCTCCATGGAGTTTGAATTTGGTTTTGGGAGCTCTTCAAGCTCCTCCGTTTGAACCTATGCATTCATTGGACATTAAATTACTTTCTTGGAAAGTTTTGTTCCTTTTGGCCATCTCTTCTGCTAGAAGAGTTTCTGAATTATCTGCTCTTTCGTGTGAGTCTCCTTTTCTGATTTTTCATCAGGATAAGGCGGTGTTGCGAACTTCTTTTGAATTTTTACCTAAAGTTGTGAATTCCAACAACATTAGTAGAGAAATTGTGGTTCCTTCATTATGTCCTAATCCTAAGAATTCTAAGGAGAAATCATTGCATTCTTTGGATGTTGTTAGAGCTTTGAAATATTATGTTGAAGCTACGAAATCTTTCCGTAAGACTTCTAGTCTATTTGTTATCTTTTCCGGTTCTAGGAAAGGCCAGAAAGCTTCTGCCATTTCTTTGGCATCTTGGTTGAAATCTTTAATTCATCTTGCCTATGTTGAGTCGGGTAAAATTCCGCCTCAAAGAATTACAGCTCATTCTACTAGGTCAGTATCTACTTCCTGGGCGTTTAGGAATGAAGCTTCGGTTGACCAGATCTGCAAAGCAGCAACTTGGTCCTCTTTGCATACTTTTACTAAATTCTACCATTTTGATGTATTTTCTTCTTCTGAAGCAGTTTTTGGTAGAAAAGTTCTTCAGGCAGCGGTTTCAGTTTGAATCTTCTGCTTATGTTTTTTGTTAAACTTTATTTTGGGTGTGGATTATTTTCAGCAGGAATTGGCTGTCTTTATTTTATCCCTCCCTCTCTAGTGACTCTTGTGTGGAAAGATCCACATCTTGGGTAGTCATTATCCCATACGTCACTAGCTCATGGACTCTTGTTAATTACATGAAAGAAAACATAATTTATGTAAGAACTTACCTGATAAATTCATTTCTTTCATATTAACAAGAGTCCATGAGGCCCACCCTTTTTTGTGGTGGTTATGATTTTTTTGTATAAAGCACAATTATTCCAATTCCTTATTTTATATGCTTCGCACTTTTTTTCTTATCACCCCACTTCTTGGCTATTCGTTAAACTGATTTGTGGGTGTGGTGAGGGGTGTATTTATAGGCATTTTAAGGTTTGGGAAACTTTGCCCCTCCTGGTAGGAATGTATATCCCATACGTCACTAGCTCATGGACTCTTGTTAATATGAAAGAAATGAATTTATCAGGTAAGTTCTTACATAAATTATGTTTTTTCAGCGGCATACGCATATATGCTGTGAGGGCCTGAGTATTAAAGCTCAGAGAGCTGGCTGTGGTGTATATTGTGCCCGTGAATACTTAATTTGTGCCATACAAGTCATTGCTGACTCTGAGAAGGTGTAGTGCTTGACTATGGGTGTGAAGGCCCTCGCAGCATTTGTGCGTATGCATCTGAAAAGTAGTAATAACTTTTTCTTACAGAAAGAGAAGTGCCCTTTCAGGAATAAACAGCAACTCAGTAGCTTGTTCTATGGTGGTTTACCACCTGGGAATATCCTCTTTTATCCCAATTGTGCTTTTTACAAACAAGAACTTTCCTGAAGTATTGCAGGCTAATTGCACTGAAAAAGGTCAGTCCAGACCCAAGTTAACAGGCAGTCCTTCTCTGAACAAGGAACATGGCAACCCCAGACAATCGTTTTAGCTTCTTTGGGCCTTGTCAATGAGGTGCAGCTATGTTCCTCGAAGCACAATTGAGGCTAAAACGATTGTCCGGGGTTGCCATTTCCCTTGTTCAGAGGAGGATTGTCTGGCATTTCGGGCTGGACTGACCTTGTTAGGTGGGATCAGACTGATAAACTTCAGGAACGTTTTCCTCTGTGAAAAGCACAATTAAGCTAAAGAAAGCTACTCCTGGGTAGTAACCAGGCCATAGAACAAGCCACTGAGCTGTTGTTCGTTCCTTGCAGTTTGCTTCTCTTTCTGTAAGTTAGGATTTTAGGGATAAATTTAAAGAGATAATGGCTATATATATATATATATATATATATATATATATATATATATATATATATATATATAATTTTTTGTATTTATTTAAAACTTTTTATGAATTTCCTGCCACTTGACTAGTTCTTCAGGGGTTAAGGGAGCAGAGCTTGTGATGTGTAATGCTGTATTTAGCTTTTCCACACAAGGGAAGTACTGCTCAGTGTTCTCTGCATTCCAAGCTACTGCTTCTAGCTTTTGGTGCATTCCTTGACCAGCTGTAATTGTTGTTGTTACCCCTGCAAATCAAATAAGTGTGTTTTGTACAATAAAGTTTTTTTTCTCCTTTTTTTTTCTGGTTGTGTTTTATTTTTAGGACTTTTCTAGGAGGATGTAGGTCTTGATGGTACTGCTTAAAAGGAAGAGGGCAAGGTTAGCAAGCCAACTAGTGCTTGGATTTATTCTAGTTATATAAATAAATTTACAGCAGAAGCAATCTGTTATTAATGTGCTGAATTGGTTAATTAAGTGCTTTCGCTGTGTACAAGGGCGGATAAGCCAAAGGTTTCTCTTGGGTCCTCAGATATTGGCTTGTGTTCAGATAATTCTTCAGTGATTCATTTCTCTGTTAGTGCTTCTTTTCAGAAGATTTCCGAAGTCTAGATTTCTCCAACATAGGTGTGTCCGGTCCACGGCGTCATCCTTACTTGTGGGATATTCTCTTCCCCAACAGGAAATGGCAAAGAGCCCAGCAAAGCTGGTCACATGATCCCTCCTAGGCTCCGCCTACCCCCGTCATTCTCTTTGCCGTTGTACAGGCAACATCTCCACGGAGATGGCTTAGAGTTTTTTAGTGTTTAACTGTAGTTTTTATTATTCAATCAAGAGTTTGTTATTTTGAAATAGTGCTGGTATGTACTATTTACTCAGAAACAGAAAAGAGATGAAGATTTCTGTTTGTATGAGGAAAATGATTTTAGCAACCGTCACTAAAATCCATGGCTGTTCCACACAGGACTGTTGAGAGCAATTAACTTCAGTTGGGGGAACAGTGAGCAGTCTCTTGCTGCTTGAGGTATGACACATTCTAACAAGACGATGTAATGCTGGAAGCTGTCATTTTCCCTATGGGATCCGGTAAGCCATGTTTATTAAGATCGTAAATAAGGGCTTCACAAGGGCTTATTAAGACTGTAGACATTTTCTGGGCTAAATCGATCATATTTACACACATTTAGCCTTGAGGAATCATTTAATCTGGGTATTTTTTGTTAAATAATATCGGCAGGCACTGTTTTAGACACTTTATTCTATAGGGGCTTTCCCTAATCATAGTCAGAGCCTCATTTTCGCGCCGGTATGGCGCACTTGTTTTTGAGAACAGCATGGCATGCAGCTGCATGTGTGTGGAGCTCTGATGCATAGAAAAGTCTTTCTGAAGGCATCATTTGGTATCGTATTCCCCTTTGGGCTTGGTTGGGTCTCAGCAAAGCAGATACCAGGGACTGTAAAGGGGTTAAAGTTAAAAACGGCTCCGGTTCCGTTATTTTAAGGGTTAAAGCTTCCAAATTTGGTGTGCAATACTTTTAAGGCTTTAAGACACTGTGGTGAAAATTTGGTGAATTTTGAACAATTCCTTCATGTTTTTTCGCATTTGCAGTAATAAAGTGTGTTCAGTTTAAAATTTAAAGTGACAGTAACGGTTTTATTTTAAAACGTTTTTTGTACTTTGTTATCAAGTTTATGCCTGTTTAACATGTCTGAACTACCAGATAGACTGTGTTCTGAATGTGGGGAAGCCAGAATTCCTATTCATTTAAATAAATGTGATTTATGTGACAATGACAATGATGCCCAAGATGATTCCTCAAGTGAGGGGAGTAAGCATGGTACTGCATCATTCCCTCCTTCGTCTACACGAGTCTTGCCCACTCAGGAGGCCCCTAGTACATCTAGCGCGCCAATACTCCTTACTATGCAACAATTAACGGCTGTAATGGATAATTCTGTCAAAAACATTTTAGCCAAAATGAACACTTATCAGCGTAAGCGCGACTGCTCTGTTTTAGATACTGAAGAGCATGACGACGCTGATAATAATGGTTCTGAAGGGCCCCTAACCCAGTCTGATGGGGCCAGGGAGGTTTTGTCTGAGGGAGAAATTACTGATTCAGGGAACATTTCTCAACAAGCTGAACCTGATGTGATTACGTTTAAATTTAAGTTGGAACATCTCCGCATTCTGCTTAAGGAGGTATTATCCACTCTGGATGATTGTGACAAGTTGGTCATCCCAGAGAAACTATGTAAAATGGACAAGTTCCTAGACGTCCCGGGGCTCCCAGAAGCTTTTCCTATACCCAAGCGGGTGGCGGACATTGTTAATAAAGAATGGGAAAGGCCCGGTATTCCTTTCGTCCCTCCCCCCATATTTAAAAAATTGTTTCCTATGGTCGACCCCAGAAAGGACTTATGGCAGACAGTCCCCAAGGTCGAGGGAGCGGTTTCCACTTTAAACAAACGCACCACTATACCCATAGAGGATAGTTGTGCTTTCAAAGATCCTATGGATAAAAAATTAGAAGGTTTACTTAAAAAGATGTTTGTTCAGCAGGGTTACCTTCTACAACCAATTTCATGCATTGTCCCTGTAGCTACAGCCGCATGTTTCTGGTTCGATGAGCTGATAAAGGCGGTCGATAGTGATTCTCCTCCTTATGAGGAGATTATGGACAGAATCAATGCTCTCAAATTGGCTAATTCTTTCACCCTAGACGCCACTTTGCAATTGGCTAGGTTAGCGGCTAAGAATTCTGGGTTTGCTATTGTGGCGCGCAGAGCGCTTTGGTTGAAATCTTGGTCAGCTGATGCGTCTTCCAAGAACAAGCTACTTAACATTCCTTTCAAGGGGAAAAACGCTGTTTGGTCCTGACTTGAAAGAGATTATCTCTGATATCACTGGGGGTAAGGGCCACGCCCTTCCTCAGGATCGGCCTTTCAAGGCAAAAAATAAACCTAATTTTCGTCCCTTTCGTAGAAATGGACCAGCCCAAAGTGCTACGTCCTCTAAGCAAGAGGGTAATACTTCTCAAGCCAAGCCAGCTTGGAGACCAATGCAAGGCTGGAACAAGGGAACGCAGGCCAAGAAACCTGCCACTGCTACCAAGACAGCATGAAATGTTGGCCCCCGATCCGGGACCGGATCTGGTGGGGGGCAGACTCTCTCTCTTCGCTCAGGCTTGGGCAAGAGATGTTCTGGATCCTTGGGCGCTAGAAATAGTCTCCCAAGGTTATCTTCTGGAATTCAAGGGGCTTCCCCCAAGGGGGAGGTTCCACAGGTCTCAGTTGTCTTCAGACCACATAAAAAGACAGGCATTCTTACATTGTGTAGAAGACCTGTTAAAAATGGGAGTGATTCATCCTGTTCCATTAAGAGAACAAGGGATGGGGTTCTACTCCAATCTGTTCATAGTTCCCAAAAAAGAGGGAACGTTCAGACCAATCTTAGATCTCAAGATCTTAAACAAGTTTCTCAAGGTTCCATCGTTCAAGATGGAAACCATTCGAACTATTCTTCCTTCCATCCAGGAAGGTCAATTCATGACCACAGTGGATTTAAAGGATGCGTATCTACATATTCCTATCCACAAGGAACATCATCGGTTCCTAAGGTTCGCATTCCTGGACAAGCATTACCAGTTCGTGGCGCTTCCTTTCGGATTAGCCACTGCTCCAAGGATTTTCACAAAGGTACTAGGGTCCCTCCTAGCTGTGCTAAGACCAAGGGGCATTGCTGTAGTACCTTACTTGGACGACATTCTGATTCAAGCGTCGTCCCTTCCTCAAGCAAAGGCTCACACGGACATTGTCCTGGCCTTTCTCAGATCTCACGGATGGAAAGTGAACGTGGAAAAGAGTTCTCTATCTCCGTCAACAAGGGTTCCCTTCTTGGGAACAATAATAGACTCCTTAGAAATGAGGATTTTTCTGACAGAGGCCAGAAAAACAAAACTTCTAGACTCTTGTCGGATACTTCATTCCGTTCCTCTTCCTTCCATAGCGCAGTGCATGGAAGTGATCGGTTTGATGGTAGCGGCAATGGACATAGTTCCTTTTGCGCGCATTCATCTAAGACCATTACAACTGTGCATGCTCAGTCAGTGGAATGGGGACTATACAGACTTGTCTCCGAAGATACAAGTAAATCAGAGGACCAGAGACTCACTCCGTTGGTGGCTGTCCCTGGACAACTTGTCACAAGGGATGACATTCCGCAGACCGGAGTGGGTCATCGTCACGACCGACGCCAGTCTGATGGGCTGGGGCGCGGTCTGGGGATCCCTGAAAGCTCAGGGTCTTTGGTCTCGGGAAGAATCTCTTCTACCGATAAATATTCTGGAACTGAGAGCGATATTCAATGCTCTCAAGGCTTGGCCTCAGCTAGCGAGGGCCAAGTTCATACGGTTTCAATCAGACAACATGACAACTGTTGCGTACATCAACCATCAGGGGGGAACAAGGAGTTCCCTAGCGATGGAAGAAGTGACCAAAATCATTCTATGGGCGGAGTCTCACTCCTGCCACCTGTCTGCTATCCACATCCCAGGAGTGGAAAATTGGGAAGCGGATTTTCTGAGTCGTCAGACATTGCATCCGGGGGAGTGGGAACTCCATCCGGAAATCTTTGCCCAAGTCACTCAGCTGTGGGGCATTCCAGACATGGATCTGATGGCCTCTCGTCAGAACTTCAAAGTTCCTTGCTACGGGTCCAGATCCAGGGATCCCAAGGCGGCTCTAGTGGATGCACTAGTAGCACCTTGGACCTTCAAACTAGCTTATGTGTTCCCGCCGTTTCCTCTCATCCCCAGGCTGGTAGCCAGGATCAATCAGGAGAGGGCGTCGGTGATCTTGATAGCTCCTGCGTGGCCACGCAGGACTTGGTATGCAGATCTGGTGAATATGTCATCGGCTCCACCTTGGAAGCTACCTTTGAGACGAGACCTTCTTGTTCAGGGTCCGTTCGAACATCCGAATCTGGTTTCACTCCAGCTGACTGCTTGGAGATTGAACGCTTGATCTTATCGAAGCGAGGGTTCTCAGATTCTGTTATCGATACTCTTGTTCAGGCCAGAAAGCCTGTAACTAGAAAGATTTACCACAAAATTTGGAAAAAATATATCTGTCGGTGTGAATCTAAAGGATTCCCTTGGGACAAGGTTAAGATTCCTAAGATTCTATCCTTCCTTCAAGAAGGATTGGAAAAAGGATTATCTGCTAGTTCCCTGAAGGGACAGATTTCTGCCTTGTCTGTGTTACTTCACAAAAAGCTGGCAGCTGTGCCAGATGTTCAAGCCTTTGTTCAGGCTCTGGTTAGAATTAAGCCTGTTTACAAACCTTTGACTCCTCCTTGGAGTCTCAACTTAGTTCTTTCAGTTCTTCAGGGGGTTCCGTTTGAACCCTTACATTCCGTTGATATTAAGTTATTATCTTGGAAAGTTTTGTTTTTAGTTGCAATTTCTTCTGCTAGAAGAGTTTCAGAATTATCTGCTCTGCAGTGTTCTCCTCCTTATCTGGTGTTCCATGCAGATAAGGTGGTTTTACGTACTAAACCTGGTTTTCTTCCAAAAGTTGTTTCTAACAAAAACATTAACCAGGAGATTATCGTACCTTCTCTGTGTCCGAAACCAGTTTCAAAGAAGGAACGTTTGTTGCACAATTTGGATGTTGTTCGCGCTCTAAAATTCTATTTAGATGCTACAAAGGATTTTAGACAAACATCTTCCTTGTTTGTTGTTTATTCCGGTAAAAGGAGAGGTCAAAAAGCAACTTCTACCTCTCTCTCTTTTTGGATTAAAAGCATCATCAGATTGGCTTACGAGACTGCCGGACGGCAGCCTCCCGAAAGAATCACGGCTCATTCCACTAGGGCTGTGGCTTCCACATGGGCCTTCAGGAACGAGGCTTCTGTTGATCAGATGTGTAGGGCAGCGACTTGGTCTTCGCTGCACACTTTTACCGAATTTTACAAGTTTGATACTTTTGCTTCTTCTGAGGCTATTTTTGGGAGAAAGGTTTTGCAAGCCGTGGTGCCTTCCATTTAGGTGACCTGATTTGCTCCCTCCCTTCATCCGTGTCCTAAAGCTTTGGTATTGGTTCCCACAAGTAAGGATGACGCCGTGGACCGGACACACCTATGTTGGAGAAAACAGAATTTATGTTTACCTGATAAATTACTTTCTCCAACGGTGTGTCCGGTCCACGGCCCGCCCTGGTTTTTTTAATCAGGTCTGATAATTTATTTTCTTTAACTACAGTCACCACGGTACCATATGGTTTCTCCTATGCAAATATTCCTCCTTAACGTCGGTCGAATGACTGGGGTAGGCGGAGCCTAGGAGGGATCATGTGACCAGCTTTGCTGGGCTCTTTGCCATTTCCTGTTGGGGAAGAGAATATCCCACAAGTAAGGATGGCGCCGTGGACCGGACACACCGTTGGAGAAAGTAATTTATCAGGTAAACATAAATTCTGTTTTAATATTTCTCTTGATAGCCCTCATTAGTAAAACTTATTTAAAAAGGGACAGTCTACTTGAAAATGTTTTATTGTTTAAAAAGATAGATAATCCCTTTATTACCCATTCCCCAGTTTTGCATAACCAACACCGTTATTTTAATAAACTTTTTACCTCTGTGATTACCTTGTATCTAAGCCTCTGCAGACTGACCCTTATCTCAGTTCTTCTGAAAGACATGCATTTTAGTCAATTAGAGCAGCAACAACTAATCAGCATAATCGATAATAATTGATTATGCAAATACTTGTAGAGCTGCAACAACTAATCAGCATAATCGAAAAGAATCGATTATGAAAATACAGGGAGTGCAGAATTATTAGGCAAATGAGTATTTTGACCACATCATCCTCTTTATGCATGTTGTCTTACTCCAAGCTGTATAGGCTCGAAAGCCTACTTCCAATTAAGCATATTAGGTGATGTGCATCTCTGTAATGAGAAGGGGTGTGGTCTAATGACATCAACACCCTATATCAGGTGTGCATAATTATTAGGCAACTTCCTTTCCTTTGGCAAAATGGGTCAAAAGAAGGACTTGACAGGCTCAGAAAAGTCAAAAATAGTGAGATATCTTGCAGAGGGATGCAGCACTCTTAAAATTGCAAAGCTTCTGAAGCGTGATCATCGAACAATCAAGCGTTTCATTCAAAATAGTCAACAGGGTCGCAAGAAGCGTGTGGAAAAACCAAAGCGCAAAATAACTGCCCATGAACTGAGAAAAGTCAAGCGTGCAGCTGCCAAGATGCCACTTGCCACCAGTTTGGCCATATTTCAGAGCTGCAACATCACTGGAGTGCCCAAAAGCACAAGGTGTGCAATACTCAGAGACATGGCCAAGGTAAGAAAGGCTGAAAGATGACCACCACTGAACAAGACACACAAGCTGAAACGTCAAGACTGGGCCAAGAAATATCTCAAGACTGATTTTTCTAAGGTTTTATGGACTGATGAAATGAGAGTGAGTCTTGATGGGCCAGATGGATGGGCCCGTGGCTGGATTGGTAAAGGGCAGAGAGCTCCAGTCCGACTCAGACGCCAGCAAGGTGGAGGTGGAGTACTGGTTTGGGCTGGTATCATCAAAGATGAGCTTGTGGGGCCTTTTCGGGTTGAGGATGGAGCCAAGCTCAACTCCCAGTCCTACTGCCAGTTTCTGGAAGACACCTTCTTCAAGCAGTGGTACAGGAAGAAGTCTGCATCCTTCAAGAAAAACATGATTTTCATGCAGGACAATGCTCCATCACACGCGTCCAAGTACTCCACAGCGTGGCTGGCATGAAAGGGTATAAAAGAAGAAAATCTAATGACATGGCCTCCTTGTTCACCTGATCTGAACCCCATTGAGAACCTGTAGTCCATCATCAAATGTGAGATTTACAAGGAGGGAAAACAGTACACCTCTCTGAACAGTGTCTGGGAGGCTGTGGTTGCTGCTGCACGCAATGTTGATGGTGAACAGATCAAAACACTGACAGAATCCATGGATGGCAGGCTTTTGAGTGTCCTTGCAAAGAAAGGTGGCTATATTGGTCACTGATTTGTTTTTGTTTTGTTTTTGAATGTCAGAAATGTATATTTGTGAATGTTGAGATGTTATATTGGTTTCACTGGTAAAAATAAATAATTGAAATGGGTATATATTTGTTTTTTGTTAAGTTGCCTAATAATTATGCACAGTAATAGTCACCTGCACACACAGATATCCCCCTAAAATAGCTATAACTAAAAACAAACTAAAAACTACTTCCAAAACTATTCAGCTTTGATATTAATGAGTTTTTTGGGTTCATTGAGAACATGGTTGTTGTTCAATAATAAAATTAATCCTCAAAAATATAACTTGCCTAATAATTCTGCACTCCCTGTAGTTGTCAACGAATCTCATAATCGATTAGTTGGTCTGTGCACAGCACCAGCTGCTTTACTCCAATGAGCTCCTGCACATGGTATTGTGTTGTATGGTTATGCCCTTAGCCTAAAGGACATCTACAGACATTTTACATTTCACTTTTTTAGGACACTATAAGTTTATTTTTAAGTTTACAACTACTCCTGTCTTATGTTCAACCCAGAAATAAAATAGGAGTCATAATTTGGATTGTTTATATAAAATCAGGTGATTTGGGACTATGCTTTGCATGATATAGTGCCAATCTTGTTATTTACACCTAGCCTAGATTGATGGCATTTGTTATATGAATTGATGTCACTATTACCTGTTTGCACAATTTTTAGCAGATCGCTTGCTATTCCTTATATATGTACTCTATAGATAAATGTGTAAGGCTGTGTCCTTTTATTGATATATAGTCTTTAGCCCTTTTGCCTTTTTTTTTCCTTTCTATTTTTAATTAATTGGAATATGTACTAAATTCAACCTCTATGTATATATCTTTTTTTTTAAGAGTGCACTAGATATCCCCCCCCCCCCCCCTAAACTTATAGCTGGTTATTTACCAGTGCATATAGATATTCAAGATATTTTTATGTTAAAATGAAGTCCAGGCTTTCTTTGTTGAGAGGCCCCTTGCCATGAAAGAAAACACTTTGCATTGGTGGAGAACTAACAAAGATAAATATCCCACCTTGGTGAAATTGGCAAAACCCTATTTATGCATCTCAGGCACCTCAACACCATCTGAGCGCCTCTTCTCTGCTGCAGGCAAAATAGCTGCAAAAAGAGAGCCAGCCTCAGCCAGGAGCATTATTATTATCGGTTATTTGTAGAGCGCCAACAGATTCCACAGCGCTAAACGTGGACATGCTGACATTTTTGCATTTAATTGCGAGGTTTCTGAAAGAGTGAATAACAGAATGTGACAGTCTACCTCTTTCTACGTCTACCTCTTTTTCAAACAGTTTGTGGTTTTGTTTTGCTTAATTATAACATTTTGTTCTGCTGCTTAAAAAATTGGACCAACAGTTGTTTTAGTCGGAAGTTTATATTTATAACATTCAGTATGTGGATTTTATTTTAAATATAGAAAAAATGTATTTATTTTTTATCCGATTAGTCGATTAATCCAAAAAAATAATAGTTAGTTGCAGCCCTATGTACTACATTAAATGAAACCCTCTGCATTCTATCCTTTAAGGGACACTAATCCCACATTTTTTTCTTTCATGAATCCGATAGAGCATGACTATTTAAGCAACTTTCTAATTTACTCCTATTATCAATTTGTATTTGTTCTCTTGCTATCTTTATTTAAAAAGCAGAAATGTAAAGCATAGGTGCCGGCCTATTATTGGTTCACAACCTGGGTTATGCTTGCTTATTGGTGGCTAAATGTCAGCCACCAATAAGCAAGTTCTATCCATGGTGCTGAATCTAAAATGAGCCGGCTCCTAACCTTTCCATCCCTGCTTTTTAAATAAAGATAGCAAGAGAACTAAAAACATGTGATAATATGAGTAAATTAGAAAGTTGCTTAAAATTGCATGCTCTATCTGAATCATAAAAGAAAAAAATTGGTTTTAGTATCCCTTTAAGTCAGCATTCTGTCCACTTTACAATCTTTGCATCTACTCCAAGGCAATACATTTTGTGAATTAGTTTGTTGTGTGGGACAGTGTCAAATGCTTTGCTAAAGTCTAGCTTCGCTACATCTATGATTCCTCTCTAGTGTATTAATTTAATTACATGATCAAATAAATCAGATTAGTCTGTCATGATCTTCCATCAGTGAAACCATGCTGTCCTTTGTCTTCTAAGTTGTTTGTCTGAAGGTAAGACACAAGTCTTTCCTTTAAAAGAGTTTCCATTATTTTCCCTGCAATTGAGGTCAAACTGAATGGCCTATAGTTAGCAGAATCTTCCATACTACCTTTTTTTTATAAAAATGGACTACATTAGCAATTTTCCATTCTTCTCCAACAACTCTTGTTAACAGTGACTGATTAAATAAATCAACTGATGGAGTAGCTATCACTGACTGAACTTCTCTTTGGAGGAATCATTGGAGGAATATTATCTGGACCCACAGACTCATTTTACTTTTATTTTTGATAAAGCCCTTGAAACTTTTTCCTCTGTAAAAAGAGAAGAACTACCCATGTTATCATTAAACATAACATCCCTTAATAGAATTTCACTATCTTTACAATCTGTTGTGAAGACTGAACACAAATAATAATTTAGACAGTTTGCTATTTGTTTATCTCCCTCCACTACTCTGGCATCATCAGTATTTAGTCTTACTATCCTTCCCATCGCTTTTCTCTTTTCCCTGAAATATCTTAATAAAGTTTAGTCTCCATGTTTGCTGATTGTGCTTTTCTCTCTTTTGTATCAGCTTTAACCTTTCTGATGACCTGCTTTGTCATTTTTTTGTTTGATTCTCCATTTTTCCCTATCCTTTTCTGAGCCAGAGTGCTTGATTATTTTTTATATATACACTCTCTTTATTGTTTTAACTGTATGTGCTACTTTTCTTGTAAACCAGATCGGTTTTCTTTTACTTTTACAAACAAGCCTAATACAGTGTTTAGTTGCATTTAAAATTTAATTCTTAAAATATTCCCACTGTTTTTGTGCGGCAAATTGGTTAAACACAAAGTACAAGTAACACTTGGGACCCACTGAGCACTGCATATCCAGAGCAGAACATGCAGCTAATCCAATCACCATCACTAATTACACAGTTAGATTGCATGAATAGCACTGCTGATTGGATCAACTGCAGATTTTGTTAGGAACCAGCAGTGATCTCTGCAGGTCCCGAACGGTGCTTTTACTATGTGTTTAGCCTCTTTTGCAGTGGTTGAACACACAGAGGAGCAGGGACACTAGCCTTGAAAAGAATGAATTAGAACTTGTGATTTTTTTTTTACTATAACAGCCCTTTAAGGAGTAGAGTTGCTCACTGCTGTTTTTCCTACGCATGTTCAAATTAATTCATGTATTATACATTGTCTCAGGGATATTAGTAATTGATTGCAAAATAATTGACTTTCTCTAATATGATTTAAGGTGATTTATTGTTGTTGTTGTTTTTTTTTTTTTTTTTAAAGCTAGTTATGCATTCTCTGAGTTCTCTATCTGTAATATCATTTATACAAATTAATTCCCTTTATTGTCCCTTAAAGTTGCAGTAATTAACCCTTTTATTATTTTAACCTTATGATTCTGTGCATAACTACCACAGACATATGCTTTTGTCTGCATGTTGTGTATCTAGGGAGGGGGTAAACATTATTAGGCGATTTTTGTTTTCCGGCCTATTTGTTTCAGGCAAATATGTTTACAATCCTTTTTCTAATTACAGCTTGAAAGGTTTCCATTTTGAAGTTGTAATCTTTATTGCTTAAAGGCACAGTAAAGTAAAAAAAACACTATCATGATTCAGACAGAGCATGGAATTTTAAACCACTTTCCAGATTACTTCTACATGTAGAAAATCCTTTATCCAAATTGCTTAGTACCGAAAAAAGGTTTAGATTTCGGAATATTTGAATTTTTGCATCTGTAAAGTGGGACAGATTGGAAAGGGAATGGCACCAAGTGTAAATTTATTATTTTATATCAATTACGCAATATTTATACTTCATAATACATCTTAATTATGCAACCTAACAGTAGTTTTATATCATTTTTAATCCTTTTGTATACACGATAACCTCAGAAAGATATTATACCGTAATCAGGTGTTTTTTGTTGTATTTTAGAACACAAACACCAAACCAAAGACTAGAAATATCTCTAAATAAAGCAAAACTTCAATGGAATGTTGTATGTACCAAACATGTTTTTATTATGCTTACTATTCTTTTGCACTAATAAGAAAATTGAAATTTTTAGCCGCTCAAAGTGATTTGCATACACAGGCAGACTAGATTGTGACTGGCTGGGAAAAACGATCATTTTTAATAAAACAACATTTTTAACCCCTTGAGTGCTAACGACAGCTCTGAGCCGTCGCAGAGTTTCTCTCACTCAGGTGCTAAAGACGGCTCAGAGCCGTCGCTAGCACTCTCCCACCTTGAGGGAGATCTGGGGGCTCCCACCCGCTCCTACACTCTACAGGCACGATCACCAGGGCTTCCGTTTTGCGTGGTGATGTCACGCGTAATGACGTGATGACGTCACCGCGCAACTTTATGTATAAAAGACAATGGACAATATAGGGAAAGGGGGCGTGCTGCTTAGAAGCCTGTATCTCAGGCATCTAAGCAGCTACAGACCCCCAAAAAATCGCCTAACCTTT